>NW_027464590.1:1542500-1862500 GCF_043290135.1 Rhipicephalus microplus
ACATAAAAAACAAAGTTCATGAAGTAAGTGGTTCGTGAGTTTGACTCGGTTTACTCCGTCTCTCTTCGCCATTTTATTTTCATCGCGCTTCACATCTTTGCTCAACAAAATTTCTTTAGCACAGCCTTTATTTTGCTGTTATAAACAAGGGTTTGCCTCTGAAAAAAAAACCTGCCTGATTTTTCTTTCTAGGTATCGGTATAACACAAAATAAAGCGTGTTCTTAAAGAAGTAGTTTAACGTTTACTGTAAATTGATAGAAGAGACTTTGCACAATGTTTATTGGTAGTTGACAGCTAAAGCACCGCTTAGATTGGATGTGTACACGTTGAAATTAGTCATACTTCTCTATCTGGACGACTAACGTTCATCATTAATATTTAAACAAACCCGTGTCATAAATTCTTGTGGCAGCTGTAGTACTTAATGGTGAGAGACGAACGAGAGAAAGCGATGTGTTGGCCGAAAGAGCGTGACTTGTTGGATGCCCAACATCGGCCTACGAAAGGCGAGTTTGAATTATGGACGCCACTGCCCAACCTGAGGTAAACGCAACGTTCGTCGTCTCGTCCCTCTGGCCAGCTGCGATCATTCGCAGAGCGAGTGTAAATTGGATAATGAGCAACTACATCCAGGCGAAACATGCGTGTTCCAGAGATTGCAGAGCTATGTTTGGTATTGATGAATGCTTTAAGTGACGGCGGTAAAGTGACCAACTGGGGACGTGTTAAGACGTTGACAAAATTGTGACGAATGCTTAGAAGCGACGCGTTGAAGAAATTAACAACGGATTCCACGGTCATGATGCATTACTGTATTTTACGAATAATGTTCTCAGAGCGCTGAGGCAGATAAAAAAAGCGTATTTTTTAAACTGTGCAAGACAAGTGACCATGTAACAGTGAATAACGTACGTGCTCGGCATCTGTTGTCAATCCAGAGGTCATGGGTTCGACTCCTGTTGACGAAATTGTTGTCTTCTGATCGTGCGCATTTTCTAGACGTCATTTCTATGACGGAAATACATCACTGAAGTTTTAGTCGACCCGGCACCAAATACTTTCGTGTTTAAATCTTGCAGCGCAGAGAAATACACGGACAGACGAAGAGCGTGGGACTTCCGCTCTTTTTAAATATGGAGCATTTTATAGCCACACCTACTCGCGAATCGGGCGGCTGCAGTGTCGTCTACATCCCCACTGCGCATCCTCACGTCTCGTGTCACATGCTCGCGTCTTGTGCATGAACACGCAAGTTTCTCCAATTCGCAAAAGTCTCAAGCACTTTGTCCATGTGTTTCTTTTTGCTGCATAATTTTGGCCTTCAGAAGCCATTAAGCAGCTAGTTCAGGAAAACATTTTGCTAAGGCTTTGCTACTCTCTGCTAGCGGGTCTAGATGGTCGAGTGATTAACACATGGGCTTTCGGATATTGAGCGCGAGCGTCCGAGTCTCGCAGCGCGAATAATTTTTCTAGTCCTGAAATTCATCTCGCTTTTTTTCTCCCCTTTTATTTTGGAGCCGTTTTCTTACTCATTAGTGTTACCAAATGAGAGAAGGTGTTTCTTGGCAGGATGTGTTTACTGGTATGAAAAGAACAGAGCATTACAAAGAAATATGGGAGAGGTGTTTCACGCGTATACAATCTATTTGGTGCGTTTTCTCATTTAGCTTCTGCATTCATCTGTGTGCAGAACTATTGGTAACCCAAAGGTGACAATTTAATCAAAACGTTTCCCTAGACTTTATCGTTTGCAGCTGTGTCTGAGCCAGGTGGTGTCGGTGCCAACAACTCGTGAGTTCCTGCTCTCTAGCGAGTGAATGAACTCAAGCATGCATAGCCTTATGGCGCCAGCCTTCCTCTGCTGCAAACGTCGCTTAAGCATTTGAACGCGAGGGTGTAGAGAACTGCTGACACTAACGCAGTAAAACTGGGTTATAGTAAAGTTTCTTTTTATGTCCGAGGGCGTGATGAAAAGTGATCTTTATTGTACTCTACAGAGGCTTTGACATCTTACGTTCCCAGCAAAGTTCTGAGGGCCGGACATAGTAAGACGGGAGCTCTAGATACGGCGTTGCCGATTGGCACAATAATTCTTCAAGGAGGAGAAGCTCAAAGGGGTGATACGATGCTTTCGTTTGAATTATTACACCAATTACTGCATCAGAGAAGCGGATTTTGTCGCAAATATTTGATGGCAGTTTACGTATTCCGGTCCCTTATGCAGGGTGTTTTTTTTTCCGAAGACAATGCATATTCTATATGAACATCACTTTAGAGTAGGCCACTGTCGTATTCGTGAAGTACATCTACGCCCCTGTGGAAAAACACTGCCGTGCCTGAAGTTATATCAAAATGAGCAATGAAGCAAATGTTATTGTTCAACCTTTTCAATATTAAATTGAGGTTCATTGAATGGGAGGGTTGTGAGAATGAAGCGATTTATAGCATGCTGGATTGTTAAGTTACTCAAGAACTGAAGGTAATTACTGATAATGATCATCGGAATTGTAGGCTCCGATCCGGGTGATACTGAAACCTAGCATGCTGAGTGAGATGTGTCATGTCCGACCGTCGCTGACGTGATAAAATTCGAAAATACCTGAACTAGAGCACACGTACCTGATGATGACGTCCAGAAAGAGGTGTCTCTTATCTTTCTGCTTGAATCCACGACAACTGAGGTGCGATGTCAGAAAGAATCAGAATCAGAAATGGTTTTATTTTGTCATCGAATCAATTACAAAAATTCGTGTATACAGAAGGAGGTCCCATAGTCAGAGACTGAATCAAGACCCACAGATGTGACTATATAAAAAATTAATTGATGCAGCAAACAGTGGTACAGAAAACAGGTAATGAAATACATCGCAAATAAAGATGAAAAAGAAGTTCTACTTAAGAAAAACATTAGCGGAAAGCAGCAACAAAAAGTGAAATAAGACAACAAAAAATAGAGGTAATTCAAATCTTCTAAGTAGTTTTCAGATAATTACCATGGTGAAAGATAGTAAAATTAAACTACAAGAAAACAAAATTAAACAGTGACATTTGATATCAGCAATGTAGGATGATTATGTGATGTTTTGTTAACGTTAGGTTATGAGAAAGCATGAAAGGGAGCGGGAGTAATAGAAGTCACCGAAATATCCAAATAATGGAATAGATGAGAGGAAAGTCTTCATATCTTTTTTCAGTATGCCGATTGATTCCGAGGCTTTTATTCCTGAAGGTATAGTATTCCAGAGATGGATTCTAGTGAAGTGGGCTGTTTGTTTTGCCATACTTAGTATGCACTCTAGGTAAGATAAAATTGTGATTTTGTGCAAACCTTGTCAAGTTTGTATTCTCTAGACTAGATGGAGGGATTATACGCAAAGGAAGCTGATTTTTTATTTGCTTGAAAACTAGTATGCCTAGATTATATTTGAAAGTGTTCTCGAATGTTAGGATGCTGTTGGCATGCAGGAGTGCTTTAGCATCACTGCGATAATGACTGTGGGTAAGAATTCAAATAGAGTGATTTTGCATAGTTTGAAGGGAGACGAGATGACTGCTGTAGGTATTTCCCCAAGATGTGATACAATAATTAATATGAGAATGAATAAAAGCGTAGTACAATGAAAGTAATGTGGCTTTGGAAAATATATCACGGAATTTGATTAGAGCATGTATGTCGTAAGCCATTTTTTTCGCAGGTATGCAACATGCGAATGAAATTTCAAATGATGGTCCAGTCTGATTCCCAAAAACGTAGCCTCATCGTCTGCTTCAATTGCGAATTGATTTAGAAATATTGGCAGGATATAATTATGTTCACGATGGCGAGAGTGGAAAACAACAAATTTCGTTTGGGTGGGATTTATTTGTAATTTATTATGGATACACCACGCAGCCAAACCTAAAAGATCATGATTCAGTTTCTGTGTCAGAGATTTGCGGCATTTATCAGGGTTCACAATTGTTGTGTCTTCTGCATACAATAAGCATTCTCAGCTGGCAAGGCAAGACGGCAAATCCTTTATGTGAATAATGAAAAGAAATTGGCCGAGAATGGAACCTTGAGGTACCACTATATTTGTTACTTTAGGTATAGAATTATGACCTGACAGACTGCCAACTTGGCTTCTGTTGAGTAGGTAGAATTTTATTAATGATAGTGCAGGACCAGCTACGCCTATTGCTTCAAGCTTCATAAAAAGAATGTGGTGGTTGATAGTGTCGAATGCTTTGGTGAAATCTGCAAAAAGGGAACCTGCGTAGTAGCCTCCATCGATTGCTTTCTTCAACTTCTCAGTTAAAGATAACAAAGTGAGGTCAGTGGAAAATTTTTCGCGGAAACCAAATTGGGAAAGACAAAATCTGAAACTTACTGAGATATTTCGTCAGACGAATTTCGAGCAATTTTCCGAATATTTTACTGAGAAACGGTATTATGCAAAGAGTCGATAGTTGGATATCAGTGTACGGTCACCTTTCTTAAAAACGGGGACGACTCTGCCACTTTTCAATTCTGCAGAAAAGGTGCCAGTTTTGAAAGCTAGGTTGATGATGGATGCCAAAATATCAGAAACATCAGCAATTATTTTGACGTGGGTTGGGTGAATACCATAAGCGCCAGCACTTGTGTTCAGGTGACGATTGACATCATGTACTTCATAGGATGTCGTAGGAGATAGGAAGAAAGATTGTGACATACGAGAAAGGGGAAGATGATAGTCAGCATTGGGGATGACATCAGAGTTAAAAAAGTAGTTACTGAAGGCCTCCGCAATTTCTAACGGGGTATCATACGTAACGTTTTTATACTGAATAGAAGCGATGCTAGAATGCCTTTCATTCCTGTTCAGGAATGAGTTGACGATTTCCCATTTTTTCTTACCCTTTAAAGCAGCATCTTCAATTTTTCGTTCATAATATATCTTTTTTGCATTTTTCAGACGCAATATAGGGCATTGCAGATTTTTTTGTAACGCGCGAGTAATTTTAAATTAAAAGGCTTCCGTTTTGTTTTTCTATAAAAGTTCTCTTTGGCTCTCAGCTCCTTCAGTAATTTTTCAGTCCTCCAAGGGTTTAGAGGACTGGCGTACGTTTTTTTTTTTTACATTTGCGAGCCTCAGTATGACGCTGAATGTGTAACAATAATATGGATGAAAACTCTGAAAATGCAATTTGTGGATCATCCAGGGGTATTGCTGACGACCAATAAGTGTTTATGATATCATCAATGAACGATTTTGTTTCAGAACACACCTGGTGTAAGATATGCTAGTTGGTGAAGAGATACAGTTGAAGCGCAGAAAAATCGGGTAATGGTCAGTGATGTCGACATTAAGAACCCCTGCATCCGGTGCTTGTGATGAATTAGAAAGTGCACGGTCAATCAAGGTACTCGCGCCATTCATGCAGCGTGTGAGAAAGGAGATTAAACATTCATAGCCAGAACTCTGATAAACACTAGAATAATTCAAAGAACAAGAAGAAGATAGGTCAAGTATATCAATGTTGAAATCACCCATAATCACAACATTTGTATGACTAAGAGATAGCGTGTATAATACTTTGTGGAGGGCTTCATAGAAATTTATGACCGATGAGGATGGGGATCGATAAATGCATCCAAAGATGAAGCTCTTGCTGTCTAGCTTAAGAAAATTGTGGTTAAGTTGTACCCAAACACTTTCGGCGCCAGTTACATTTAACTCAATATCTTGTCGTCGTATGTAGTGTATGTTCGATTTATTATAAACGGCGACACCTCCATGATTGCAGCTAGGCCTATGCGAGTATTCAGACTTGTATGAGGGGAGACCAAACAAGTTTTTATCGTCATCGCTAAGCCAGGTTTCAGAGATACCGATAAGTGAAAGCGAATTGTCAAGAGTGGAGAGAAGTGTTTACGGATGCTTCTTGTCAACGAAGTGTTTCGGATGCTTCTTGCGTTAATATGAATCGCAGAGCGAGAGACAGGTGAAAGGAAGCAAATGAGATAATCTGTTGAGAAATAAGTAGCCATAATTGGATGGACCTAAGTGCAACAGAGGAAGAAATTGAAATTCCATTTGCTAGCAGATTTTGGGCGGTTTAGGTTCGCAGGTGATGCGTAGCACCTTGCTCTCCGTTGTCCTTCTGGCTTTGATCTGACATTATCCGTCCACAAGAATTTCCAGTTGTTCGCCTTTTTTTTAAAGCCAGTGCCTGAGAAAAGAGTGTCTTATTTTCGGGGGTGAGGTGATCTTTATAGTAGACAGGGTTGTTGGCCGCTACAGGCAGTCCAATGTCACTTAGGCATAGTTTGGCCTTCCAAGCCTTGCTGACAAATTCCGCCTTTTTCGTCCGAGAGCAGAAGCGAGCAAGCAGGTTCTTTGCGCCAGCTTTCACTGTTGAAGCACGGTGAACGATGTCGAGATCACTGGGTGCCAGTTTACAATTAATCTTATCACCTATAGTATGCACGATCGTCGCGCAGTCTTCCCCTTCTGTCGCTGTGATGTCCTTGATCTCGACGTTGTTAATCCGTGAATATTGTTTCATTTTGGATAGTTTTGGAACGGGATAGTTCGGCATTTCGTGCTTTTAGCACCCTGTTTTACGCAATCAAAGAGACGATATCTTTCCGCAAGCTTTCCACGATGTCATTTTGTGCTCAGCGCTGGTTACCAACTCACTCATTTGTTTTTGTTTTTCATTTCAGAGAAGTTCCCACCAGATAGCTGTGCTTTGACGATTAACTTTTTAAAGATAGCGTCAACGAAATTATCAGGACATTCGTTGAGTATTGCTTCAAGCTCGATAACTTTTTTGTTTAGCTCAGCAACAGTAGGCATTGTGCAGAATTCAGCAAAGCTGTACAGATATGCGCAAAACGACAAATCACAGAAAGGGCTGGTCTCAACAATATGGCAGCAGCAACAGTGTAACGACAGAGCAAATGGCAAAATACCTGTTAAATGTAATAACCTGCGCAGTAAAGAATCGTGCGTAAGGCCAGGAACGATGTGTTTGTTGCACGGTCGTCACTGCCAATAATGCCTATTCGCGAGCTCTCGTTCCTTTATATGGCGGTGCCAGCCAATGTGAAGCCGTCTAGCGGATCCCCAGAGCAACTATCCTTGCTGTGCGAAGACAGAAGGATGACCGTAGCTCCACACGTGTCGTCAATAACAGTGGAGCAGGCTTGCTTCCACAATAAAGCGGCTGGCGTCCACGGCTGCTTATCGATGCTTTGAAACACGGATAACTGCGCAATAAAGAATCGTGCGTAAGGCCAGGAACGATGTGTTTGTTGCACTGTAGTCACTGCCACGTGAAAGAGACCGGGAGTGTTTAAGCAATGCTATTTCGTAATGGTCTGGTGCATGGGGGAATTCTCAGCGGCGATTCGGAAAAGTTAGAACACGCTGGCTTACCTCACACATGTGTGTGCATGTCTTCAACCGTTTCACCAAAGTGAAGGGCTATAACGTAAAGGTAAGTCAAGACAGAAAGCTACGTCTAATTAACTAGGCTTGAGCATTGAACAATGTGTGAGGTATTAGTTTTCGGGGTGTTTTTAAGCTGGTTAGTTTGCCAAACAAAAAAAGAGGGACGTCTGAGTGTAATCAGGGAAATGTTCTTTCAACCTTTTTTACACTTAAATCGATTGTCAGAAGTTCGTGGCAGCTAACAGATGAGACGAAACTTGAATCGTCGAAAACCCAAATCCTGAATAAAACAAACAGATCTGTGTGTTATAGTGTGGTGCATCGAGGGGGAATGGATGGTTTCCGAATAATTTTTTCTTCATTTAATAAAATAAACCTAATACTTAGTATTGTACGTGCCATGCCGTGCCTGGCTGCCATGCACGAACAATAACACACATCACAGCAAAAACGAAAAACATGCTCCGTCTGGTTCAGTGAGTCTCGGGTCACAGACGAGACCTTGGAGAGGCCAACCTTCTGCGCATATACCACGCATTCCTGATGAGCCACATCAATTACATCGCTTCTGCCCACAACTGGATGGAAGTCGAAAAGATAAAATAAGCACGATCATGTGCAAAAACAATAAAGAAGTCCTAGGTTTACCTCAAAACACGAGTACTTCCCGTCTCGACCTACTAGGCTTGCACAACAACATCGGTGAAGGGATCGAGGCCCAGACCACAGCCGAAGTGACGCGCCTCTCCTCCTCTAAAGCAGGCCGCCAACCTCTAAGCGAGGCTGGCATGTCCCCACATTCCTACCTTGTACGCGCAGTATCCCCCCCCCCCCAGAGCTGTCCGCGCTACCTACATGGTAAACCCATTTCCGCGAAATGTTTACTCACAACTTAACAAACACAGACGCCTGGCCCGCGCTCGCGCGATCCTTAACCGTGCCGCTGCGAATCGCAACTCTATCATCTTCGTCGACACGGCGCAATACGATAACTCCTCCAACTTCGCACTATCGGTAGAAGATGGCGACGGAGCCCTACGCTCAGCCGCTTCGGTTAGGCAAGCAACGAGCGCCATAGCCGAGCAGGTTGCTATACACTCCGTGCAGGACCTATAGAGGTCTCGGTTCGGACTGTCACGGTGAATGGACGTGTTTTTTCAGCGCTCCCGATCGACTGCACAGATAAGTGTTTTTGCATGTTTTGAGCTTGTCTTAATAATTACAAGGCAGCAGTTGAAATCTTCGTAGCACTTATTTTATGGTACGGCTTTTTCGGGGGCCAGTCACCAGGAATTTATTAGTTAGTGCGTGTGTGTGTTTGAGTTATTTGTTATTTTTTTGCCACCTCGTCGGGGAGGTGCGCGTACATTGAACACGCACATTTTTGTAGTAGAGCTTGGACTTTCTTTATTTTCGTAGGGCAGGGCTCGAGTTTAGTAATTATCTAGTATAGGGACAATTGGTGTCATAAAAACATAGTTAAAAAGACTGTAAAGTGTTGAAGATGTGGAGTGGGTTTGAAAGAGGACCCAAGTGTAGAATCGAATAGAGAAGAGGCTGACGTGAAGTGTAGGCAATGTGAAGTCGAGCAAAAAATGGAGAAAATGATGGTTGTCGAGGAAAAAATGAAGAAAATGATGGTTGCCCAGAGTGAACTGCTGATGAGAATCGCCGAGTTCGAGTCTGCGTTGGCGACAGAGCAAGAGAAAACGAGGGCAATGGGAGGAAGGCTGAAATCCGCCGAAGAAGCACTAGCCAAAGTGAACAGAGGAGCGGCCTACGCAGAGAACAGTAGAGAACCGGCAACCAGAATGGCGGAGAAGAAAGATCAAGCAAGTTTGGAAAAAACAGGTTCACCCTGTTCAATTGTCGCAAGGCCCAGCTTCAGCGAAGTAGTGTTGGGGCTGGGAGGGGACAAAGCAGCCGGCGTCACAGGTGCAAGTAGCCCCCAGGTGCAGGACGCTCCAGCTGAAAAGTCACAGCACGTGATAATCGCCGGGGACACGAATTTAAATTGATCCACTGAAGCCATCAAAGAGAGGGTAAGAGGTGACAAGAGGGTTGCAGTAGGGGCGTTCCTAGGACGCAAGCTCGAAGCAGTCATGAGGCAAGCGAGTGCAAAACTCAAAACTACCACTGATAGAGGAAACCTCGTAATAATTTCAGGCGGTTTAAACGATGTCTTAAATGAAGATACAGCAGGACTAGCAACCACACTGGCGAAAGGTGTCGACGACATGCGCGCCACTCCTCCTCAGGTACAGGTAGTGATATCCACGATACCGGAGGTACTGGTGCGTGATAGCAACCTGCAAAGAGCGTTTGTCAACGCAAACCAAGAGATATGGCGGATGAGTTGAGAGAAAGGCTTTGAGGTGGTGAAACTAAACAGAGAGGTGCATAGGGGGGGGGGGTGGTTTTCAACGAGGCAGAATTCAATTCTATGGGTGGCTAGGTCTTGAGGTGGGTTGGCGACTTGCAGGACGCGCAGTAGCTTTTTGGGGGGCAAGCGGGCCCTTCGGAGTTGAGGATAACTATTAACGAGGAAAACAACCTCGACCTTTGACAGTGGGTATGGACAGATGCGATTCCAAAATAGCACCAGTATCTAAGATAGATAGAGTCCGGGAGTTACTTTCCTCCTCGACTAGCTTCAACACTAGCTAAGGAGGAAAGATGTTTGAGGTTCGGAAAGGGTCCCCTCGATGACTCGAGTGCACGGTGGCAGCGCGAAGGAAGAGCCGTATTCCGGGGAAGAGACGCTTTATTGCAGCCTCAGGCGACTGCCCGAGTCCAAGCCCGAACCTTCGCTCTCACTTCAAATTCAAACATCCTCTTTTGAACCCTTGGTCGAACAAAGAGTCTTCACAAAAACCAATCACATGTTGGGACTTGCATGATCACAACCAATCACAGAAAAACTTTCATAAAAGGCACTACATTTGTAAAAACCACGTTACTAAATACCACACGCAAAGGGATAGGTTCTCCGCGTGTGACACTCTCTCCCATTCCAGGCCATGCTGCCTCTGCTCTGTCGGCCGACTTCCGTCAGTGGCCGTTCTCACGCTCGAGCCCCGTCGGCTCTCTCATTAAATGTTGCTTCGTAGAAGCGTCCTTAAGAGCGGTGAGTACGCCGTTGCGCTCTGTGCGCTTACCAGGTGTACATGCGACAGCGAGGCGCCCCGACATCTTAACAACAGCGGGGGAAATTATGCTCGTCTCTCTGCTGCCACTATAGGCCCGTTTACATTGACCCGACGAGGGCGCGTTGAGTCGAAATAAACAGGTTTTCTGGACTCGCCCTCCCCATGTATAAGCGGACGCGTCGGGGCGGAGAGTCGTCGCGGCGAGTCCAGTCGACCCGGAGACAGGGGGTAGGTTCACCGAACTCACCGCGCTCAGAAAGGGCATGTATAACCGGTCGCGCTGAGTTGACGGCTCGTGACCTCTCCCGCCCGTCGCGGTCTCCGCTTCCCCTGTCCCCATCACTCCGTTGCTCTTTCTCTGTCGGCCGATACGCGCGGTACGCGCGGAGGACATCGTTCTGTTATGCGGTAAATGCAGATCACTTTTACGTTTAAATCTTGCTTGGCACGTCCTACGAGAGCTTGTTGGTTATCGTTCTCACGACCGGCTATTTTGCTCTGCCAGTAGCAGGAAATCGGCTTGTGTGCCAGAAATCTCAAATACGTGCACATGAGCGCTTTAATAAAGTTTCTGGTCACCTCGCCATCAGAATACATTTGCGTAAATTCACAGAATGGTCTAGTAATGCGCAGAGTTCCAACTCCGCTTGCATTTATTTTGCGTTCTTCACAGCCAGGTTCGACTATAAAAGGGCAAATACTTTCGGGTATTTTATTCTTTGTAAGTTTTCTTTTGGGTTTTTTCGCAAGTGATGTAAATTGACTTTATCACAAAAATTAAGTGCCTTTACCAATACATGTAATTTCCCCCAGAGGAAAAGCGTAGTCCAGGGTTGGTTTCGCTCTTTTTAATTCGTGTTTCATGAATCCCTGAATGGACTTGGGCATTTCGAACGTTTTTTCGGGTTTAGTGTTTGGGTTTTGGAGGAGATGAGGGTCGTTCCACGCGAAATATCCCAGACAGTGCGCCAGACCATCTACGATTACACTCTAAAAAGTAATGGTTGGTCACTTTACTACACTATTCATTTTTGGTACCAATTTTCTAAAGAAAATTTTATATTCTTAAATATGGTAGCAGTTAGGTTGAGACGAAACTTCGAAAAAGTGAAATATTATACGCAGCACGGTAAAACGATTCTAGTCGGTGGGAAAAAACCGCATTTCCTTGTTAAAACGCATTCACCACTAGTGTATGTTAATGTGCTTTGCAGGGAAGCAATGCAGTGTTCTTGACCAAAGCCAGAAATTTTTACAGCTTTTCAACTTTTTCAGAGACAACGCAGCTGCATAGCTTGCTTGCATTGTTGACGGTAAGTGGGGGGAAACACGAGTCGCGAAGACAGTAGTTTGGAAGCACTGGCACATGAACTTTGAAAAATTTGCAATATTGTTCATGTTCAGGCACTTGTCGGTCTGTGTGGCGCTCCATATAAAAAATATACACTTTGGATCATTTCAAAGGGTGAGGAAACGATATTTATTTCTGTAACTTTAATACGAATCTTTGTTTTACGCGAGAAAATATTATTTATAATTGGTACGGCAAATTCCCGGAGAGACCAGCCAGGGGTGAACAGGGGACGGTGCACGAGGTTGCGGATACGCCTGCGGTGAGCGCTGTGCCGCAACAGAACCACTGTTGCCATTGCGTTGTGCAGTGTTAGCCAAGACACCAACACAACCATAAAGTACAGCTGGTGCAAACTGACAAAAAATACCAAGACAGCCATCGCGGTGGCGGAGCGACAACTGCGTAAACAACCGCAGCCCACAGCGGCGAGAGCGCATGCTTGGAGGAGCGGAAACCGGTACCGGAAGACGGGCTTTCGGCTCGCCTCGACGCAAAGCGTCGCTGCGGTCACCGCTCACCTCAACTCGTCCGTGCGAGTTCATATAAACTCGGGCGCGTCGAGGTAAGCTGAACCCGCCACTGAACTCAGCCCGCCCCCGTCTCGTCCATGTACACGGGGCTTATGTTTCGGTCAGCCAAGTGGTCGCATCCTCACGTCATTCTCAATGACACGCGTGCATACCAACATACCAACTTAAACTCAGAAGGTGGCGCCTGACCTGCCTCTTGCCCGACGCTTTTCCGAGTAAGCTTTCCCCTTCTAATCCCAAACGGGGGTGACCTTGACTGCTCCGCTTGTGAACCGTGAGAAAGAATAAGTCTTTTTTCTTTCCCGCGCTCGGGTCTTCCGCGTTCGCCTTCGCGGAACTGATAAGCTTCCTTAGTTGACATATCGGGAACTGGCTACGCGCTCTACATCAGCCGCATTGATTGCGCTGCACCCGACATGCTGGTAATTGGTGCGTCATTCTAACTCCTCCCCCCTCAAGAGTGTTACTGGATACTCGCTGTCCAGTAGCGCGATACAAAACAAAGAAAAAAATCGCTCAAAATAAACTTACTCTCGGTGCACGCACATACGTGAACCGAGTATCACTTTCATATCAACAGGAAAACTTTCGCGTACTTCTGTGAAATAGACACAGCAACGCATATACATAATGCTCTCAAATGGTCCTCCGAAAGAAAACACTCTCGTAAGACACAACACTGAATAACGCATTTAGAATTGTAAGTCCACAGCGACAGTCAGTTCGCATTGAATTTGCACAGGGCACTCGCACCGTGGATAGTCTGGCGGCATGTTGTCTTTTAAATTCATAACACCACACGGTCATTGTCCCAAAACGGCAGACCCACTCCATGTGCCCTACTGGCCCTACATAACACACTGAAAGAGAGTGACGGACCCAGCGCTATAGGTATATTTCAGTCTGAATGGATCGCACCAAGACAAAAATATTGATACTGAACTTCCTTCCCAAACGCTACCTTATTTTATCTAGAAAATTATTCCTACAGAACGCAAAAAGTACGCCTAAAAGCAGTCCTACCACTTAGATGCAAGCTCGCATCTCTACAAAAACAACACAACAAAAAATGTCTGGTACAACAAACAAAACATTTTCACATCACACCGGAACTATTAGTGTGTTTGACCCACTAACATCACGCATAACACCTAAACGTGCGACTCAAGCTACTGTACAGTAATTCTATTCACAGGAACTACTTCAGTGGCGACATATCATCAATATAAACAACAAAAAACTCAACCATATGAAATAGCCAAAACATGCTATTGCCCCTAAGCAGTCACAATTACAGATTTCAATGATCATCCAAGACGCAAAAGAGCATCAGCAGCCTCGGTCAAAGCGCCCTAATTGCTAACTATTTTTGTTTCCCATTCGCCTCTCGTTCAACTGTGGACGCCTGCTGTTTTGACTGATTGAGCCTCTCACTGAAGATCGCGACTGATCATGCGCATTCACCTATCGTTTGGGAGAGGCAACCTCTAATTGCCGTTTCCGATGCGTGCGTTCGCTGGGGTTGGTTGCCGTCAACTCAGAAACCAACGCGAAGGCCTCTAATTCAATCAACCGCTACCTGTGTCTCTACGTTGCACGGCAGCGTGTTCAACACTCTCGAACCGCCGTAACTGACAAAGAGCCGACTTTTTACTAAAAGCCTTTCACCATGTCACCACTCTTTGGTAACACGCCATACCTAAACACTAAAAAAAAAGAAAGCGCAAAACTAGTTACTGAAGTAACTTCTCTCCACGTCGATTGCATAAACAATTGTTTCAAAACTAAAGAAAGACAACGCAGAACAAAAATACCTTCAAAAAATCCTGTAGTTATATCCTTCCAAGAACTTACAGCACCAATTCGCTCTTGAGTCGCACACGTGACGCTCCCATCCTGACAACCTTTCCTTTTGAACGGGGAATAAGCCAGACATAGAACCCCCTCGTTCTACCGCCTACACCCAATGCTAGCCGCTTTTTGACGCGCTTCCTCGTTTTCTTTTCTGGGAAGTTAAAACCGCAAGAGTTGTCGATCGCTGTAACTTCGTCTCGGCTCGACTCTGACACCACAGACTGGCGGGGCTGTTTCCCGTTTAACTGCGCCCTATCAGTTACCCTTACGTGCGACACCTTTTTCACCTGACGCCGCACATCGGCCAGTGGCTCATCTCGTTTCTCCTCTCCATAGAGAGGATTTCCATCGATTGGACCAAGCCTCTTGATTTCCACAATAGCACATTGCGCCCCATATTTGAGACTTTTGAACTCCCCCTGCTCTAAAAGGGAAGCGGACTTAATCGTTTGCGGCTCCCTTCTTCGGCCGTCCTGTTTCTCCACTGTGCGCTGCACGGAGTTAGCGCTAAGGCTAAAATTTCGAGGCACATGATATGGCTACCTCCTCGGTGAATACTGCTCCTGTCTTATCTCCCGCTTTACACAGTTCACCCTCGCATCGCGCTTCTTTAGAAAATCCCGTCGCTTTCGCCGTTGGTGACGGAGGCATTCGTAATCCTTCGGTGTAAGCAAAACGGATACACTCGAAGCCAACTGATCGGTAACCGCGCATCGCAATTTCACCAGTTCAGCAACACTTCCTGGTGAGACTGGGAGTCTGAGAGGTACGCACACTGGGCGCACTGTCACACCCTGCCAAAAAGCGTCGGTGAGCTCTGTTGTGCCGCTACTCTGACTCAAAATATCAGCGGACACTTCAATCTCTCGTACCACAGTAATATCCGCACCTGAGTCAACGCGTGCGAAACAGGGCTTGTTTCCCACGAAAATCTCGATCTGCGGATCCCGCATCAGCGAGTTTTGCACGACCGCAGGCTGCCGCGATGGTGTGGCTCGGCTCTCAAATGATCGCTCATTCTGGGCAGCTACGCAAGCAACTTCTGCTTTATTAGTAGCTGTGTCACGTGAGAGCTCGCAATCTCTTTAGAAGTGACCCCGTTTTCCGCAGCCAAAACACCATCCTGATTTGGGGCTGAAATTGGCTCTAGCAAGGGGTTTCGATCGCAGCCCATAATTAAAATTTTCTGATTCTGCAACGCGATAACTGCTCTGTCTGCAGTCAAGGCTTTCTTCAAAATTGGCGGCCAACTCCGTAATATCCTTAGGCCTTAACCAGCCCTTTACTTCCTGCTGAAGCAAGAGTGTGCGGAGCTCACTTGGCATTCACTGCTTGAGTCTATCAGCGATTAGTAACTCCCTAAGATCTTCAAACGGCTCCACCTCTCTACTTTTCAAGTAGTAGGTGAACATAGTCTGCAGGCGCGCCGTCACTTGACTCCACGACTCGCCTGCTTCTCTTTTGATATCCACAAACATACGGCGGTACTCGCTCGGACTCATACGCAACTCCCTGAGCAATCTTAATTTTATATCTGCGTACGGCATTACCCCAGCTTTAGCCTGATTGGCGACGAACGTGCGCATCTTGTCGCTTAAAAATGGCAACAGAAGCGTGCCCTGAATTTCCTCAGGTATTCCCAATGCCGCAAAGAGAGTGTCCACATGTTTGAACCAAGCGAGAATCATAGGCTCATTAGTGGGCATAGGTGCCAAGATTGCCTTCAGCTCTTTCGCGTACCGTGCGATACTAGAATGCTGGTTAAGGTTTTCCGACTCCTCTGACAAGGCATGCGATGACTTCACTTTCTAAAGCTAAAGCTGGAGCTTTAACACTTCTATCTCGAGCTGCAACTTGCGGGTGCGATCCGATTCATTCACACTGTCACCTTCCATGACATCTCGCTCTGAATCCGCCATTTCCCAGACTGTGTCTGAACGCAAGTGCATTCAGTTGAAAAAAAATTGGGGGCCCCGAGAGAGCACAAAGCACGCCTCACCATGCAGTGATGCGTCGCCCGATGCACTTGGCACTTGGAACTGCGTCCGTCTCGTCACCAACGCTATGTGCGATGACCACTTCCAATGCAGCAGGTCTCCGCCCGATTACCTCTGTCGCTGACTCAGTCTGTCCCATCGACTGACTGCCCTGCTGCTATGCTCTTGAAGCAGCACCCTGCAGCGCATCTTGGTAAGTCCGTCACTCAACGACGAACTTTGGCTCTGCTCTCGTTCACTGACGCACAGCCGAGCTCCAGGCTCCAATGTTGACCGGCAGGCTCATACCGACTGTCAATGCTGCTTCTCGCAGTGCACCAGCAGGTCCCGAAGTAACGTGCGTCTTGTCAGCTTCCCGGACTTCGGCGCCTTCCTCGCTGCGGGCTCTCCGCATCCTGTCGACTGCGCCAGTTAATTTCCTCCTCGACTAGCTTCAACACTAGCTAAGGAGGGAAGATGTTTGAGGTTCGGAAAGGGTCCCCTCGATGACTCGAGTGCACGGTGGCAGCGCGAAGGAAGAGCCGTAGTCCGGTGAAGAGACGCTTTATTGCAGCCTTAGGCGACTGCCCGAGCCAAGCCCGAGCCTCCGCTCTCATTTCAAATTCAAACATCCTCTTTTCAACCCTTGGTCGAACAGAGTCTTCACAAAAACCAATCACATGTTGGGACTCGCATCATCACAACCAATCACAGAAACACTTTCATAAAAGGCACTACATTTGTAAAAACTACGTTACCAAATACAACACGCAAAGGGATAGGTCCTCCGCGTGTGACACTCTCTCCCATGCCAGGCCGTGCTGCCTCTGTCGGCCGACTTCTGTCAAAGGCCGTTCTCACGCTCAAGCCCCGTCGGCTCTCTCATTAACCCCCGAATGCAGAGATGTTACTTGGCTCGCGACTTCAACTTAACTGAGCAAGTCGGCGCGAAGCAAGCAGCGGACTTCAAAACGCCCAAGTCAGCCTTCGCGTTTCATAGATGCTCAGGCTGTCTTGCTTGGTCAAGTCAAGAACGAGCTTCAAAGCAGAAACACGCTGCTAGCCTGCTAACGATGTAATAATGAAGTTGTTAGCGTAAAGCATGCATTACACCAAAAAAAGACCATACGTTTTAAAATAACTATAAAAACGAAGGGCAACAAGCATATTCTTGCCATTTTAGGGCTAACGAGCGGCACGTGGTGCCTGCCACCACAGCGATGCGCAGCGTTGCTTCTGTAAAGCGTTGGTTGCCCGCTGGTTTTAGTGGTCACCCAAATGCGGTGAGTTTCTCAACGGTTGCTTGTTTGGAGGCGAAACAAGCATCGCGTTGGGTTCTTTCGTCGTTTCTTTTCTCAATTGAACGCCATGGCACGTATTTGTGCTGACCTGGCTCACGAGGTGACGCGATTTTCACGGTATTTGCCTTTCTGTTTGCCTGTGTGCATGCCTGTAATTGGCTAGGTCGCAGGTATTATGAAAAAAAAAAGTTCTGGGAACAAATGTGCTTCGTATCCTTTTATTGAGCTTGGTAAACAAGAAAAAAAGCGGGGGTCAGAACATTGCCCTCAGCAGAATTCTTTCTCGCGGAGTGCAGCAATGTATCGCTGCATGATGGTGACGCGGATAAAAAAAACGTGACAGTGGCAACTCTTTTGATGTGTGTGTAGTTTTACGTAGCATTGTGCTACAAGCAATGCCTTTCTGAGCGAGAAACAGTGCCCTAAACGGGACGAATGAATAGACGAGGCACACGGACACAGCACCGAGTCAATTTTTTTTTACCGAAAGAGACGGAAAATGTCGTCGTGTTATAGAAAAACAGAAATAGCCTTTGCGGTTGTGGAACACTTCGGCGTTGTCGACACCGGGGCTATTAATACGCACGTGTGTGTAGTTGACACAACCTGTAACGCAAGGGAACTCAGCCACTTCATAACAGTCCGCCGGCTGCGGAAAGCGCACCAGCATTGCGTACAGATGCTTTGCGATGAGTAGCGTAACTTTTTCCACTGCACGGCACACTGTCGACTACGGAATGCGGACGAAATTTCCGGTGACTGGTTGGAATGTGCCAGGGCTGTAAAACCTGAGAGCCATCAGTGGCTGTAACACTGGATGCGCGGGCTGTCTTCGGTTGTCCCCACTTTCACGGAGCGGCAACATAACGAGAAGCTGCCCCACGGTGTTCTTCATGAATCTGTACCTAGCGTGGAATTGTTGCTCGTCGTACAACTCTATCGGATTTCCTTGGTCACGTAAAGCGGCTCCAAAAATCTTCGGCAGGAAGTGCGCCTCAAAAAATGCTATGCTTATGGCGAGGCAAGCAAACTCAAAAGCGGCCACCTTTCACGCGACATCCATTCGTGAGGTGGCCATGTTGGAATAACGCGTAAAGTCGCTTTCAAGCTAGCCCCGCAGCTGACTTGAAACTTGTTCTGACTTCGACCGAGCCAAGTCGCCTTCAAGTCATCCGCAAGTTCAAGAACAATTTATGGCGACCAGCAAGACTGTCTTGAGTCAAGAACTTGTCAAGTACGAGTCAAGTAACATCTCTGCATTCGGGGGTAAATGTTGCTTCGTAGAAGTGTCCTTAAGAGCGGTGAGTACACCGTTGCGCTCTGTGCGCTTACCAGGTGCACATGCGACAGCGAGGCGCCCCGACATCTTAACAACAGCGGGGGAAATTATGCTCGTCCCTCTGCTGCCACTATGTCTCAGTCAGACAAGTGGTCGCATCCCCGCGTCATTTTCAATGACACGCGTGCATGACAACAAAGGCCTAAACTCAGAAGGTGGCGCCTAACCTGTCTCTTGCCAGACGCTTTTCCGTGTAAGCTTTCCCCTACTAATCCCGAACGGGGGCGACCTTGACTGCTCTGCTTGTGAACCGTGAGAACGAAGAAGTCTCTTTTCATTCCCGCGCTCGGGTCTTCCGCATCCGCCTTCGCGGAATCGGTCAGCTTCCTTAGTTGACGGGTCGGAAACTGGCTACGCACTCTACATGAGCCGCATTAATCGCGCTGCACCCCACAAGCTGGTAATTGGTGCGTCATTCTAACTGTGGGGCATAAATAGACAAAGCCACGAGCGCCGAGCCAATTCAGACATAGGGTATATTAACATGCAGGGTGGTAGGAATAGGCTGAAGTGGGAAGAGATGGAAGAACAGCTAAGAAAAGAGAGGCCGATGGTATACGGTTTTGTAGAAACAAATCTTAGGGACATGGAACAACCTGCGAACAATCCGGACTACGCATGGGAATATTGTAATAGAACAGAAGCCAGCAGAAAGGGGGGTGGTATTGGGGCATTCATTCATAAAAGTACAGACTGGTAAAGCGTCAAGCAGGAGTGCAAGAAACATTTATGGCTAAAAGGGAAAGTGGCAGGGCAATTGACACTCCTTGGTTTCGTATACTTGTGGATAGGAGCAAAGGCTAGACAGGAACACCAGGCAATGTAGAGTGTATAACAAAGGACGTTCAGGAGTTAGGAAGAGAGAGCGAGATAATTATACTAGGAATTATGAATGCATACATAGAAGATATAGACGGGTATACTTACCCGACAGGCACAATGATAATGAATATGTGTGAAAGGCTTGATTTGATCATTTGCAAAAGTACCGAGAAGTGTGAAGGGCAAATAACTTGGGAGGTAGGAAGGCTGCAGTCGACGATAGATTACACACTGATGTCACTTAGGATATATGATAAGCTCCGGGGAATGCACATAGATGAAGGTGGCTCCAGAAGTCTGGGTAGTGATCCCAAACGTATCAAGCGGAGTTTTAGAAGAGCAGTGAAAATGGGAAGGAGACAAGATGAGCAACTACAGGAAATTTTTTATTCAGAAAGGCAAATCGAAGTAGCCACTAAACAAAGTGAGAAGGTATTCACTGAGGATAATAAAACGGTGTTGACATACACGAATTTAATTAGACTGTTTGAGCTAGAGCTTGCTAAGGCACGTGACAAGTCACCCCAGAAAAGAAGACACAAACCCAAAAGTTGGTGGAATGAGGAAGTTAAGGGAGCCATAGCGAAACATCAGGAAGCCTCCAGGGAACACAGACATGCTAAGCAGCGGGGTGAACCGATAGGTGATGTTTAAAAAAAAGGCAAATCTTTCTAGGCTGTAGAAGGGATGCATCCCTTCTGATCAATGGAAAGTTTAGAAGAAAGGGAGCCCTGTGGCTGGCAGAAGTACATAAAAAAGATACAAAGGCAGCTGCGAAATTTTGGAACCATGTAAACTCCCTAAGAAATGAGACGACCCTAGAGGAGAGGTTTATAACTATAGCTCAAGGTACTAGGCTAGAAGGGGACGAAGCTATTGAATATATAAGAACGAGGGTGACTGAAAAATTTCAACAAACAAGTGCTTTATGCACCACAAAGGATAAGAATGAATCTGGTGGCACAATGGCTCCATTTTCACAAGAGTGGGAAAGGGCTGAGAAAAGGTTCCTGGTAGTACATCAACAGGCCCAGATGGCATTCCAATTAAGCTCATAAAGACATTATGTTCGAAGTGTAAGCAGGCTTTGAGAGAGGCAGTAAGCAAAATAATAATCAATGGAGAAGTTCCCAATAGATGGAAACTTAGCAGGATGAGCATGATCTATAAAAGAAAGCGGGACAAAGCTGACATAAACAACTACCGTCCTTTAACAGTGACATCAGTGGTCTACAGGCTGGTGATGCAGATTTTAAAGGAAAGACTGCAGGCATGGATAGAGGATGACGGGGTGCTGGGGGAACTACAGAATGGGTTTCGGAAACACAGGAGGTTGGAAGACAATCTGTTCTCACTGACGCAGTGCATCGAAATAGCAGAAAAGGAACACAGGCCCCTGTGGCTAGCATTTTTGGATATCAAGGAAGCGTACGATAGCGAGGTTTAAGAGAAATTGTGGGGAATACTGGACACACTAGGCGTGGAAGATGTAGTCACTAATCTTCAAAAGATATCTATAAAGGTAACAAGGTAATTATAAAGTGGGTAAAACAGATATCCAAGCCTGCAGAGGCAAAATGGAGCTTAAGCAGGGGTGTCTCCTGCCACCCTTATTATTCATGATGTACCTACAAGGATTTGAGGCCAAATTAGAGGAAAGTGGACTGGGCTTCAACCTGTCTTTCGTCAAACAAGGAAAACTCATCGAACAGGCACCAGCATTGATGTACGCAGATGATATAGTGCTAATGGCCGACAACAAGGAAGATTTGCAGAGATTGGTGGACATCTGCGCTAATGAGGGAGATAGGTTCGATTTCAGAATCAGTAAGGAAAAATCAGCAGTCATGATTTTTAATGACAATAAAGGTAGTGAGCTTCGAATACAGGAGGTCACGCTAGATATAACAAATACAAATATCTGGGTGTATGAATAAGCGATGGGGCCGAGTACCTAAGGGAACACGAAATATACGTGACGACTAAAGGTAACAGAAATGCAGCGGTAATGAAAAACAGGGCACTGTGGAAATACATTAGGTATGATGTTGTGAGAGGAATATGGCAAGGGGTCATGGTTCCTGGTCTGACGTTCGGCAATGCGGTCTTGTGCATGAGATCAGAAGCTCAAGCAAGATTAGAAATTAAGCAACGTGGAATAGGTAGGCTTGCCTTAGGAGCTCACGGGAATACACCGAATCAGGGAGTATAAGGTGACATTGCCACAGAGACTGTTTACAATATCCGGCATTAAGAAGAATCAGCGTCCAGAGTCCTTTGCGCACTCTTGCTTGGGGCCGCACGACTCATGCCTCTTGTTCACAGGCACGAGTCAGTGTGAGTTGGAGCTGCGAAGAAGAAGAAGGTGCGTTGGCAGATGAACAGTTTTTGTTTTGGAACGCTCTAGCAGACTCTTTCACCTTTTTGCACATAATTTTCAGGGCACAAGTTCGCCCATAATAAACTATTTTTTGACGTTTCTTCTCTTGCACCCGTTACTATATGGGATGGACATCATTTGAAGGCAGGGAAGCTAGCAGCAAGATAAAATTTGAGAAGCGATTGAGAGAAATGGGGGAGGAACGGTGGGCTACGAAGGTATTGAGCTACTTGTACATGAAGAATGTCGATAGAAAACGGCGCAAGCGAACCAGAAAATTGACTGGTGAATACTTGGAAAACAGCAGGGGGCCAAACTGAAAAGAATCATCGGTTAAGAAGAAGGTGATGGAAGCTGAGACCGATGTGTAGAGAATTGGCATGATTAAGAAGTCCGCACTAGAGATCTATCGAACTTTTAAGCAGGAAATAGCCAAGGAAAGGATCTATGACAATATTCGGGGTAGTTCTATACTGTTTGAGGCCAGGACGGGAGTATATCGAACAAAGATATATCGGGCCAAATACGAAAGGGTAGACACGGTATGCAGTGCGTGCGGAGAGGAAGAAGAAACTGCCGAACACTTGATAATGTTCTGTAAAGGGCTTCACATTATAGTTCTGCGTGATGGCGCAGAGTTTTTCAAAGCACTGGGGTTTAGGGACAGTGAGGGCAAAATAGAGTTTATGTGGATAGAATTAACTAGAAGGAGGTTATCTGATTGGTGGCTAAAGTGAAGGCACGAGTGAAAATTGAACCTTTCGCTGCAAAGTACGAATCCTCAACCTCACTATTTAAGGGAAAAAAATAAATCTATTTTATGTTTCAATAAGTATTACGACTTGGTGGCGCTAGCCACCGCCCGATCTAAGGGGTACAGCCATATACATCTATCCATCCATCCATCCATCCTGCGCCACTTGTGGTGCGGCGAGCATGTAACGGCGAGAGCCTTAGCAGACGACAGTGTCTCACTGATTTGACAGCTACGGCGGCTCAAGCGCCCGTGGCTGGCGCGTTAGTTCTTCGAGCTGGGTTTAGAGATATTGTTGTGGGATAGTTCTTCCGCGATGCCACCATTAAAAAAGGAGAAAACCTGCACGAGATTCCTCACGTTTTTGACGTGAGTGAGCGCTTTTTTACGGTGTTGTGAATACTAACGGCTAATTGCATGCGTCAGGCATGTGTCACCCAAGAGGCTTACTCCATAGCTCTCAAGGTAAGCTCTCATTCTTTCATGCTTAGAATATTATTAGAGCATGCTCACTACCCGTGTATTTGCAAAATGCTCGAAACAATAAAAATAATCGACGGCTCCACGACCATTCGCTATGGAAACTTTGGCGTGTGGCAAGGCGGCATGGTTATTTGTTCGCGGCTTCGTGTCATGTCGATTCGCAGCCACCGAGTGTTTTGCTTGAAATTGTCGCGCGTAGAAACGATGCAACATCATCGCTCATAATGAACGCCTTTACATCGGCGCTCGCGCGGCTCATGCCAAGAACTTGAGGTGCAGGCGAAAAAAAAAACGTGTTACGATTGGCCCCTCTTCGTCTTTCGCTTCCACTGATGTGGCGCAGACGACGGCGGCGGCACGGTCACTTTGGCCACCATCAGTTTTGCTCATTTGCTACAACCTCTTTTGTTGTTTACGCTGCTCTCTAAAAGAAACATTGCGCTTCCTTCGCAAGAGAAGTTCACAAAGCTTCGTTTTTTTCATAAATACTATGCAGCTTTGTTACTCTGCGTCTTAGCAGGATCCTGCCGAGTGCGCAAAGCACTGCCAGGTCGCTAATGCGTAGTTCAGTTCGCCTTTTAATTAGTGGTCCTAACAAATTAACCCAGCAAATTACTCACCTAGCATTGTACTGTGAAAATTAGTGAACTGTCACTGACGAGTTAATAAGGTTAATTAAAACCGTTCATCAATCTTGAGCTCTAATAAAATGTCCCGCGTATGTTTCTTTTCTCTTCTTGTCGATGCCACTAGGAAGGTGACACATGCTCACTGCAACTGCCGAAGTGGAATCTCATGCCGCTGCAAACATGCAGCGGCAGTGGTTGTGTACGTCAATAAGCAGGACACTTCGACAGAAACATCCGTCGAGAACGTTTAGAAGAGGCCATCTGCTAAGCAGCTGAGAATGCACAACAAGGGAGTCGTGTTCTCCGAGATGTACCCTCCTAAACCCCCATAGGAGAAGCTGGCGAGGCAACCCATGCTCACAGCCATCATCAATTCCAACTGCCCCTCAGGCATCAAGCTCAGCCAAGAGCAAAAAATTGCTGAAAACCTGGCTCATTTAGACGAGGTGCTCGGACGGCTAGGACAGCGGAGCAATATATATGGAGCACAAAGCATCCCAGTCGAAGAAGTAAGCGATTACTCGATTCTTGAGTTCGTTTTAACTGAAGACGAACGCAACGACATTGCTAAGCAGACTACTCTTTAAAATGTATGCCCACGGTGGCACTGCGCACGGGCTTTGAGAATTTCTGCCAGCCCCAAAGCTCACCGTAGCAAGATACGCCAAGCGGACTTCGGGAGCTTGGCGCAACAACTTGTTACACCGCGATCCTTCACAAGCGCTGCATGTGCATATGGCGTATCAAAAGAAGCAGTTGCACGGAAACAATCCAACTGCCAAAAGCTTAATTACACAATTTTCTTCCTTTAATACAAATGCCAGTCACCTCAATTCATGCACAAGACGACAAGATGGGGCACGAAAACAGGACAGCCATTAAAATGATGTGTAAAGGTTTTATAAACATTGTATAAAGACACGTGATAATCCAAAAGTAAACAACAGCAGAAATGTTTGCAGTCATTGCTATTGTTAAATAAATAAATCACGGCCATAATTTGATTTCACTGTGTTTGGAGTGCTCGTACTCTGCTAATCACAAATTTGTAGATAACAGGATTCATTACACGGGCTTGATTACAGGACCTTGTAAGTTGGCTAACACACTGCACAGATGTGTTATCTTGTTAATGTGACACTTAAGTTCAGGAGTTAGCCTTTCATTCAGTATTGCAAAACTCTTTATACGCTGAATGCATCTCTCTGCATGAATGCGATGAGATGCAACCTTATAAGTTTCTTGCATCTCCGCCTTCGTGAACATCTGGTTGGCCTTTGCAAATGAGACATGCGGAAAGCCTTTGTCCGCCAGCACTATATCCCCAGGTTCTAACAAGTTGATCAACCCAAAGTTTTGATAATGTATGTGTCACTTGACCTGCCCCCAAACACATCTGAAATATATGGTGTATAACCATATGGAGTGATCTCAAATAGAAATTTTAGAGTAAAGTCACTCTTGTAGTTACTCCAGCAGTTAACCCTGTCAGCGAACTTACCTGGCTTCTCTGTTCTCACTTCTGAACAATCAACAATAACTCTACAATTGGGATAGTTGAGGCGGAAAGAGGGAGGCATTGTGCGTGGACAACATTCCTTGCAAACCACTTGATCCACTTTTGAGTAGTGACATAGCAGACACCGAAAGTGGCATAAAAAATCCACAACGAACTAGTGCGTTGAATGCCAAAGAATGCCAAGGCCTAACGTTTCTCTGCGTTAGCAGAGAAACGTTAGGCCTTGCTTCATTTTCATAAGACGCAACAGGAGCTTGCTACCAACTGCCAGGTCCAAATACCTCTCACCTCGTACCTGTAAAAAAGGCAATTTAAGGAAATGACGTTTGTAGTAGAGATGGCACAAAACAATTTTTGCTCTCACTAATCTAGAATCTTCCACAATCTTGTAAAACGTTTTCAGCCGATTTGCTGTTATAAGGTTAAAAGTGCAGTGTTGTGTCTCACACGAACACTTGTAAGTCATTCAATGCCAAATGTCCCAGCCGTTTTGGCAAAATTCTCAAGGGTGTTTGAAAAGAAAAGTTCACTGAAAGAAAACAGTTAATTGCAAGAATATTTTGGAGAGAAAAAAATATGTAACCTGGAAAGCTTTCAGTATTTCCCAGATATCACTTGGACGGTGTATCTCAGGAAACTTATTCTTAGATTATTGTTTCTTGTTGAA
This sequence comes from Rhipicephalus microplus, assembly GCF_043290135.1. NCBI lineage: Eukaryota > Metazoa > Arthropoda > Arachnida > Ixodida > Ixodidae > Rhipicephalus > Rhipicephalus microplus. The sequence continues at coordinate 1,568,681 of NW_027464590.1, forward strand.
ATACCAAAATTAGTTTACACGATAGGCGAAGCCTTTTGTGCAATTTTTTTGAAGCTCAATAGTATTGCTGCAATTTTTCTGCTGTATGCTATACGCTTCGAGGAATTTCGCCAATATGGATGTAGGTTTTGCCAATATGTTTGCTTATTATGTAGACCAAACTTGGTATTAAAATAAGAAATGGTTCTCTTACAATACATTTTCTTACCAACAACACCCTGATGACAATCTGGGAAATTCTGAATGCTCCCACCTGACGAAAAAAAATTTTCTGTCCAAAATATTCTGAAGGTAAACTAATTTCAACGCAATAAATTGGCGCGTAATAAATCGGTGCTTAAGTACCACTATGCAAAAAAGTTATCCGCATTACTAACCTTAAATACTATCAAACCGTGAACAAAGTTCATTGTTTGAGTTGTGGTTGACAGATCACTTGGCTTCAAACATACCAGTAATTACCAGATACATTGTGTACTACTATGTGTGAAAACAAGGGGGAACACCAGCATACAGCAATACCATAAGTCTGATTTGATTGATTTCTGGCGTTTAAAGTCCCAAAACCACCATATGATTATGAGAGATGCCGTAGTGGAGAGCTCCGGAAATTTCGACCACCTGGGGTTCTTTAACTTGCACCCAAATCTGAGTACACGGGCCTACAACATTGCCGCCTACATCGGAAATGCAGCCACCTCAGCCGGGATTTCATCCCACGACCTGAGGGTCTGCAGCCGAGTACCTTAGCCACTAGACCACCGTGGCGGGGCAATAACGTAGGCCTGGCACAATGAATTCGAAACAAATTCCCATTATAATCAGCATCTTTTATACATCTGTGCAGTTAATTATTTCACAATAAAAAAAAAGCAAGAAGTGTTAGGAGGCAGTGATCGTTCCTAAGGGACATAGAAATACATAAAAAGGAGTCTGCACCAATTCATAAACAAGGAAATCTATATTACTATTCAACTTAAATTATAATAAATAAATAAATAAATAAATTGTGCATTGTGAATATGCCCTGCTTGGTGTCATCAAGAGGACGACCCTGCATTTACATTTGGCTTTAAGTGCAATAAGGACAGGAACACAGTATTGGTCACACCAGTTAGGTCTCTGATGGCATCATTATTTTCCTTGTCTACCAAGGACTCGTAGCCAAGGAAACCCTTTGGTTGGTGGTCTTCCAAGCACAACGCAGCTACACTTGCGTCAGCCGTTGCTGGCTGTTCGTGTCCAAGGAATGAAACCTGGACGGACGCCTCACATGTATCAGCAAACAGGGTGCACGCAATCATAAGGACACCTTTACTGTGGGCCTGCGGTGTCTCAACCGTCTGCGTTGAAACTCACATAAAAGAGATGTGTTACAATTTTCAGATAACAAAACAAGGTGCTTTCTAGCACAATTTTACACTACAAAACCAATTGTATGTCACATCAGAGATCCCTGAACAGGCAGACAAAGCAAATAGCCCTCCCATGGTTCTCATACAGAAACAGTGCACTCGGTAGACTTGGTGGTATGAAACGGTTATTGCGACCAACAAAAACAACCATCGTAGACTTTTTAGTAGGGGGAAAATTGACAGCAACACTTATATTCGACAAGACTGTTGACTGCCTGGGAAATCAAGCAGCAACTGACTGTCCAAGTCACCTTTATACCACACTTTGCTTCGCCTGAGCTGTTTCAGATCGTTCATCTCCAGCCGTTTTACACCCAATACGACTGTACTTGCTTCTGTGTTCCAGATTACATTTCAGCGCACCATTCTTTGTTTTCAGTTTCAGAGTATCCACTTTTCAAAGGAGGCAGTAAAGGGTACTTCACACAATAGTGTATCGCTCGAAGGCTCGCGCTAGGTAAATAATGATGCATTAAAACGCAGTCACCCACACTCAATAAAAAAAACATGCAATATCTAATAGCAAGCAACGTTGCAAAGAACAAGCTCCATGCCTTTTGCCACTGCTTTCTCCTGCAAATCTTGAAAAATGGCAACAGTTGAGCAGGGGTCTTAATCCTCATTGACCACGTGTGACGTACCTCTTATGCTGCAAGGACTATTTAACTACATTTGGGGCTACATTGCTCAATAAGGTAACAAGAAACTGGAACCTTGTAGCTGTTCAGACCACTGTGATGTACTTGTAGCTTAGTTCCCAACAAAAGCAAATCTCCAGCAAAAGGCTCTGCTTTTCGCTATTCATTGTCTATACACAAAGAGTCGCATGCTGACATAAACAAACTTGAACTCGGTACCCTGATGCATCGTCACGGCGGCAAGTTGATGACACGCAGTGAAGTGAAATGCACACATGCGAATTAGGCCTAGTGCTAAGTGCGTAGCTCGCAAACTATGTGACCCTGCTTTTACATTGTTGCTAACGCCTGTGACATCAGAGCTCTACTTGTTTCTTTTTCGTACATGTCTTCCCCAATAACTGTTGTTTCAGTTATTCATTGCTGCATTGTTTGTCATTCGTGACAATTTGTTTATTCTGCTCTTCAACTTTTCAAAACTAAGCACACACTCTGCATTTTCGGTAATCTCCACATTTTGAATAGAAAGTTGCTCTGTGCCTGGCAGTATTACAACAGCACCAACGTCAACACCTTGCAGCTGTTTGGATTGGTTATTTCCATCAGTGTCTTTATTTCCATCTCTTAGTGATGCTGAAGTTGCTGGTGAATCCATGGTGTCTGTAGTTGGTGCAGCTTGCAACACATTCGGCGAAGATTCGGCGAGATTGGCAACAGCTGTAATGGCTGTCCGCTTCTTAATACTGAAGCGAAAAATGTGTGCTGTAACTTATCTAATTCATCAATTCCATGCATGTTACAAATGAGCGAAAATTTACCAGAGGAAGGGGGAGAGAGGAGCAATTGCTGTAATTTTTCAACACATTAAGTACTGTTTGGTTCGAGCTGACATAACACGAACAGACTGACCGAGGTGCAGCTGTAGAACTGCTTCAATTTAGAGCAACCTAGTATTCTTGTTTGCAGCCAATAGGTGTCGCAGATCTGCTTCTCCTTGTCTCACTCCCCGTCATGCTCCAGAGTAACAACAAAACAAAAACTGCAACGACGGTCAGATCTAAGATGACAATAGACAGCTCTGATATCAGTTCCGCGTGCTCAATCGTCTACATGCTGCATGCTTTGCTTGTTTCATCAACCTAGAATGATTACAGGGTCAGCCGTTTACTACAAGTATCAACCACTAAATGTGCTTGCGCACTTGGCTTTCACGTCTGTGTGAGCCCACTACACTTTCATGAGTTGCGCTAACTCTAATGTCACCCAAGCTATGCTCTTGCGCAGAGGTGCGCAAATATTTTTGGACCACAGGCATTGGACTAGGCTAGTTGGTACATTGTCAAAATCGATTAAAAAAACTAGCGGTAAACAAAGACACAGGAAGTGTCCTGTCGTTTGCTCTCACTGTGTTCTGTGTTTACCAGTGTTGTTTGTTTTTAAATATTTTTTTAATTTTCGCGACCACGACCTCTCGAAGCTTGCGAGTGCCGTAGGACTACCCCAGCCGTAGTCTTTCTCCCTTATTCCTATGATCTTGTCGAAGAGCCGCGACCACCTGACATTTTTATCGCTCAGCATCTCTGGGGAGGGGATCGACTCCCAGTCAGCGTATCTCTACTTGATCAGCTGAGCTTCCGCCAGAACTAAAATCATGACTGCAGGAACAGCGCGAACGCAAAGCACGGGACGTAGAACAAACGCATACGACGACACGAGCGCTGACTATGAATTATTTATTTTCTGCGTTTGTAACATAACAGAAAATACACAGTTGATAGTCAGCGCTCGTGTTGTTGTATGCGTTTCTCCTTAGTTCTGTACTTACCGATCGCGCTGTTCCTGCAGTCTTTATTCACCAACTTGCCTAGCAAGCTTCACTACTAAAATCAAATTGGTCACACGGGCCCTCGAGCACACCAACATGACGGAATATTGGCTGAAGAGTTGTCGAAAAACTTATGGCATATCATAATGTGACTAGATGATGATGGCAGCCAGATAAAAATAGAAAGTTTATTTTACGCAGTTCTCACTGTTCATAGCGTCCAAGCTTATCTTCTGCAAGCACGGACAGCTTACGATACTCGTCAGGAAATATCGTTGGCATGTACGACTGGGGCGACACATCAGTGGACGGCGCACCTTCAACGAAATGTGCACTGCATATCCTCGAGAGCTGAGAGGGCTGCCAGTTTGTTCCGCCAGCACTGAAATGTATACAAATGCTAGCAACACAAGGAAAACAAAACCACAGAACGCGAGACGGCGAAGGGAGTGGGAACCTAGCTTGCTTTTTTCGTCGCACATCCGCAATCCACTTCTGCCGCTGCTCAATAAAGCACGAAAGAGTATAGAAACGGTGAAACGTCGTTCCCGCAGGGCACGACGTGTACCTGCCGTAGAACCGAAAACGCAGCAGTTCATGACTGCGTCACGGAACACCTACGACTCCATGCAAGTCACGGAGGAAGTGGTGCTAGCGGGCGCAGGAAAGCGTTCGCTTCTGCTCGGGATCTCACCAACTGCCTTCTCTGACAGCCACGCGGTGGCGTGCCAGTCGCAGCGATCGGAGTGTATAGTTTTAGCGATGGTAGACCCCCCACACGCCCATGTCTTCACAGACTCTCGCGCTGCCATTCGGGCTTACGAAAGCGGCAACATCAGTCGAGAAGCAGCCCACATTCTACAAACACGCAAATGCATAGTTTGCACTACCTCTCTTGGTTTCCTGGCCACATGGGCAAAGAGTTCCACTCACAGCAATCCAACCTCAATGAAATGGCTCATGATCGAGCGCTAGAACTGGCCCGCCGCGACGATCAATCAGCCACCGAAGAGCTGGGCCCAGACGAGTACAGTTTATTGATTCTTTAGTCATCTTTCATGAAATTACCTCCTACTACCGAAACGATAGAAGCCTATAGCCTTTACCACATGCAAAGCTCGAACACACGCAAGAGGTAGCTTTTCGCATGCTATACAAACGAGATCGTACCCATCACGGGGCCGACTCAGCCGTTACAACTGAGACATAGATTTACAATGCCCAAGAAGGAACAAAGTAAGAAAAATAGAAGGAAAAGAGCGGCACGGAGGTTAACCAGACTCTATGTGGCCGGTTTGCTACCCTGCACACTGGAGGGGAATGGGGGAGAGGAAAGAGAGAGTGAGGGAAGATAAACACAGCACATTCGGCGACACATGCACGCACACTCAGTCATAGTCCAGTCTTGTCTTTCGTGGTATGTGACATTGCTGTTACAGCTGCTTGTTAAAGTTCGTGTCACGAAGGAATTTCAACAGTGCTTTTGTCACCTTCTGCTGCAATGTCCTCTCTCGGGCACTTGAAAGAATAGCGTCCACAGACAGTTAGCTGTTGTCAGATGCGCGCAAGAACGGACGCCAGTGACTGTCTGTGGATGTCATACAACGGACAGTCGCATAGGATGTAGTGTAGCGTCTCTTGGCAACGACGGGCATCGAAGAGAGCGTTGTCGGTCATTCCTATGACAAATGTATAAGACTTTTGTAAATGCCATCCCCAGCCATAAGCGATAAAGAAGGGGGACTTCTCTTTGGTCGAGCCCAGTGGGTATGTGGAGAGACATCAAAGAGGACAGGTGGTGATGACAGTTCATCTGATTGCTTGGTGGGTACCGTAATAAAAACGGGATTTCACGCGCAAATCATCAATTATTACTGGCAGCCACGGTCCTCGAAAGTGGTATGGCTTCTTCTCGTGTTCCTTCAAGAGCTGCCCGCGCGGCAGTATCGGCATTTTCGTTCCCTATGACGCCGCAGTGACTTGGCAGCTACTGAAACATTATATGATGCCCTTTCGCGAGTGAAGTGTGGCGAAGGCATCGACTTTCGAAAACAAGCGGTTCGTGCTGCCAGCGATGCAATGCTGAGAGCACAGATTGTAGGGCCGCCCTTGAGTCGCTGAATATTGACCATTGTTGCGGGGGTGCCCGATTTACAACAAAAAGCGCAGTGCGCAAAGCAGGTAGTTCCACTGCTGTTCATTCCGTGGAGTGGTCAGTCCTAAAGCTGATAGTAACACTAAGAGAACTTGTTGTTGGGCTAGTTGGTATAAAATTTCGAAAAGGTAATTAGAGCGCGAAAACTTGACACGATCACTCACACACGCACACACCCATGCATCAAACACACAGCGCTCACTTCCAACTAATTTATTCATAGCTCGAAGGCTTGAATATATACAGGACACATTGTGCGTACACACACCAAAAGAATACTAACAGCATACATTATCAAAACGTACAGTTAATCAATGTCATGGCCTTAGAGCAATAAACTGAAGTTCGCTTGGTAACAACAAAATTGAAGGGACGCTTACACAGTTATCTTTATTTTTTTCAATGAAAAAGGCTTCAAACACTTCACGTGCAGTTTTACTTGCGCTTCTGCCCACAATCTTCGTTTCAGAAAATTCTGCGTCACAACCACACGAGATGACATGCGCAACCAGGTGCGCATACTTGTCATCTCTTTTCGTTAATTTTGTGAGGTGTTCCCTTAATCAGTCATTAATACACCGTTCGGTTTGGCCAATGTTCACTTTTCTGCAGGATAAGGGTATGGAGTACACAACCCCCATAGAACACTTAACAAAGGCCCTCTCATGTTTCTTCTGACAGCCGCGCTTCTTTCTATCGCACACACTTTGGCACAGTCTTAGTTTTTTATGGTGTGGAAAACACTATCGGTACGCCATGCCTGGCCACGACTTTCTTAAGGTTGTGCGAGACCTTATAGATATATGGCACAACTTATGGCCTAATCCTTATGGGCTGGGTAGCAGTCATCGCTTCCTGTGTTCCACTAAATTGGATCTTTTCTGGATGGACTGCTATCACGTAGAAAAGCTGCCATGAGAGCGTCTTATCTCAACGCGTCCAGCTGGTTTCTTTACTAGTCTCTTCTCGCGCACCGCTTTTTTAACTCTTCCTTTCTCTTTCAACCCACTATTCCCCAACCCCAGTGTAGGGTAGCTTACCGGATACTAGCATCTGGTTAACCTCCCTGTCTTCCTTTTTTCTCGTCCCTATCTCTCTCTCTCTCCCCCCTCTCGCACCAGTAGCGAACGTATGTCTTCTATAATATAGCTACTTTGGTCGGTTTGCTTCATAAGTGATCATTAACTAGCTCGACCCCTCCCCCATGAACTGTTTTTCGTAGTCGAAGTGCTGCGTAGGATTTTTCAGTGCTTTCACTTTTAATACTAGTCCTTTAACACCGAGTCACATTAGGAGTATTAAGCACAGCGTTCGCTTTTTGCTGAAGGTAAGGAACAACGTTTGCAAGCTCTATTTTTTTACATAACCGAAATTCTCTTATTGTGTCATGTCGCTTCATAGTGATCGCGAATTGGTCACTCCCATGCGACACCATTATACAACCTTTCAGTGGCTGTTGCATTCGCAAAGGTCTGCCTGTTCTGCATTAGAATTTTGAATTCAATTCAATTCAATTTTATTTACCAGTTTATACATACTGGATGGTTGCGTTGGGTTAAAAGCTACATAAGTAGCTTGACGAGACCCAACGACCAGGCTATACAGGGCAGTAACAGCAAGCAGACGAGAAAACCAACAAGTAAAACAGAATACCATATCGTATGTACATATACAGCGATTTACATGGATTTCCAACATGAAGATTGCAGGAAGAAAAAGTGAAAATAAATACATGTGCATAAAAAGTGCTAGAAAAAAATAAATAAAAAAGTGCTAGATACAATAAAATACGGCTATAGCATAAGTAATAAACATAAATAATAATAACACAGAATAATAACACCTTACCAATGTAGCAATACTAGCTATTCGGGACAAAATAAAAGAAAACACTGGCCATATACCACAGCAAGAAATTCATGTAAGCAGAAGACTGTGTTAAAGAAACAACATAAGTTACGCACAATTCAATTACACAGAATGTCACCGTATGTGACATTACAAGTGAACGAAATATAAGCGGAAGGCTTTTTTACTGACCGTGTCAATGTCTTTATATTTATTTAAAGCAGATGGTAGGTTATATGCCAACGATTGATGTTTGTAGTGCGTCCTGAAATATGGAACTGACCATGTCTCAGGGTTCCTTGTGTTCACATTAATTCTACGACGTTCTAACAATGCCAACTGTTTTATACAGCTCTTGAGGGATCCAGAAGCATATTGCGCAGTATGTAATAAATGAAAAGTATAAATGTTGTCAATTATAATAATGTTGTGCTTAGGAAACGCTTCTCTGGTGCTAGAACAATAGTCTATATTGTCAATATAGCGAATAATCTTCTGTAGCATCAGAATTTTACGTATGTTAGTTATAGTGGTTGTACTCCACACTAAGGCGCAATAATTTAAGTGGGCATGAAATAAAGCATTATAAATCTGTACTTTGTCCTTTGTAGATAGCAAACTACGACATCGTGATAAGACACCTGTCACAGAGGAGAGCTTTTCACATAGGTAATTTACATGCATGTCCCAAGTAAGTTGTGAAGAAAAGTGCACGCCAAGAATTTTGTGACTGTCAACTTTTTCGATTTTTTGACCTTCAAAAGCAATAGTATTATTTAACGGAAGCAATTTGTTCTTGGAGCGAAAAATAATTACCTTAGTTTTCTTCGCGTTGATCCTAAGTTTATTTAGCTGAGACCAGGTAGATAACATTCTTAGCAGTTCATTGCAATCCGTTGTCAAGTTGCGCACGTCGTTCCCAGACAATATGACAGTGCTGTCATCAGCGTATATAATAAATTCAACATTAGTATTAAGGTTCACAATGTCATTGATGTAGATATTAAATAAAAGCGACCCTAAAACGCTTCCTTGGGGCACGCCAAATTTGTTTATTAGACAAGACGACCTGTGACCGTTCACGTAAACACGCTGGTATCTGTCACTTAAGTAAGACTTAAACAGTGATAAGCAGCTACCACGTACTCCGTAACATTCTAATTTGTCTAATAAAATGTTATGACTTAGGCAGTCGAATGCCTTACTAAAAGCTATAAATAACGCCAGCGCATAGGATTTCCTTTCTATGTTCCTTATTATCGTCTCCTTGATTGACAGAAGGGCTGTTTCCGTTGACCTGTGTTTCCTAAATCCGTGTTGCGCGTTAGTTATGATACCAAACTTATCAAAGAAATTGACCATGCGACAGTGTAAAGTTTTTTCTAGTCCCTTAGAAAACACAGGTAACACCGAAATTGGCCGGTAGTTATTGGGGTCATTAGGGCTACCTGCTTTCAATATTGCCGAAACTCTGGCGTATTTCATTGCCTGTGCGAATACGCCCGATTGAAGCGTTAAATTGAATATGTGAGCAAGAGCAGGAGAAATAGAAGTTATACAATGCTTAATAGGGCCTAGTTGCAGGTTGTTTGTGTCTAACGCATTAGTATTTTTCAAGGATTGAAATGTGGCGCAGACTTCGTATTCATCAGTAGGCTGGAAGAAAATGCTTTCGACAATAAGACTTAAGTTTTTTATTCCCTTCGTTGCAGCGCAGGTGGGGTAGGCAGCAAGAATAGCAGCGTTAATGAAATGTTGGTTAAAGTGATTAGCGAGGGCCTCGCCTTTCAACTCAGTGCCGTCATTAAGTATACTGTTTGGAACACTTTGTTTGGTCTGACGACCAAGAACATCTTTTATTATTTTCCATGTCTTATCGGACCGCTGCTGTGAGGCGGACAGAAAAAGTTGCTCGTAATAAGCTCGTTTGGCACGCCGTAGCTCACAATTTAATTGGTTTCGAAAAGCTTTAAATTTTTTGAATTGTATTTGCAAACGAGACTTCAAAAATGAATGATACAAGGAATTTTTACGCGAAATCATTTTCAAGTGTTCTTTCGTTACCCATGGCTTTCTCGCTTTTTTTTGGTGGTTTTCCTTGTTTCATAGGAAAATGCCTTTCGTATATATTTATAAATTTCTCTATGAACTCATTGTATGCCTCATCGGCGGACGTTAATGCCAAGACAGAAGACCAGTCTTGGGCCATTATCTCAGTTTTAAAGGCAACCAGCCCACTATCTGTTATTCGCTGAACAGTGAATGTTTCTACGTCACGGTTTTGAATTCCTCTGATTTTTATATAGCGCATAAACAGGGAGGTGGTCACTAATGTCCGAAGCAACAGTACCAGTGGTGTAAATCTTTGTCTCTGCATTTATTATTAAATGGTCAAGGCAAGACAATGTGCCGCACGTAATGCGAGATGGTGTAGTAATTAAATTTTTGAAACCACTCGAAGACAGCAATGTACCGAATTCCGTGGAAGTAGTGCTGTCATCAAGAATATTGATGTTAAAGTCGCCACCGCATGTCAAGTGAAAGTTGTTTTTGTAAGTGAAGTCCAGGAAACTTTCATAAAATGCTAGGAAACGCCTAATATTTCCACCCGGTGGGCGATAAACAACAGCGAACATTTCATTTTGATCGGAGACAGCGAGCATTTCGTAATCTTCTGTTGACACGCAGTATTCATGAACTAAACGGCATTTCTTCTCTGTAGTCACATAAAGCGCAACACCCCATCCACGTTTATCTGATCGATTGGAAAAGAAACTGGCATATCCAGGCAGTTTCAACTTGCTACTGTTGTTCGTATACCAGGTTTTAGACAGCATAAGAACACCCACTTTGAATGAGAGTTGCTCTAAAAAAAGCAAAATGTCGTCCTCTTTATTCATTACAGAGCGAGTGTTAATATGCAAAACTGATTGGCATGACGGGTAATCAGATTTAATAGCAGAAGGTGACGCTAAGTTTATGTATGCGCAGTCGTTATCCATTTTGATGATACGGCGCAGTGTTCAGCCCAGCCTGTCACCTGCGCCTACGCAGTTGCATATGACGACCCCGAAAAAACCTTATCAATATCATGCTCATTTGGAACGTGCACGGCGGGCGTATCGTCAGATCGCTTCGCATAGATTTTCCCGTTAAATGACCAGACGGATTTTCATTTGTCTTCATACTTTTTCTTCACAGCAAGAGCTAGAAGTTTCTTTAAGGCTGGGCAAAGATGCTCATTCACATAGATAGCATTTTCACTGGTCAGTCCGACATCTTTGTTAGTTAGACGAGCTCGTTTTGCTTACCTTAGAATGCTGTCTCGCTTTGCACGAGACTTAAACTGGACGATGATATTACTTCTGCCGCTGTCTCGGCTCGGCACCCGATGACAGACCTCAATATCACCTGCAGTTATTTGCTCATTTATGGCACTACCAATCTTAGAGACAATGTTAGTAACAGATTCATTGCTTTGTTTCAGTACACCTTGTATCTCGAGGTTTGCCTTCCTCGAGTACTGCTCAGCAAGAACAAGCCTTGTTTCAAGATCCCTGCCTTTGCTCTCAAGACATTTACACTCAGCACGAAGTGCAGCATTTTCACTTTCAAGATTCCTGTTCTTTGTAATCACATCGTCCAGTTTCTTCTTGTGCTCGTTGAAGTGAAGGCAAAGTTGAGGCTTTCCGTCATTTGACGCTGATCATTTTTTAGCTCACGGATTTCATTCCGTAAATCCCTTTCAAGGGAATCACTAAAAGATTTTACCTCTTGTTTCATCTCTTCTTTTATCTTTAGCAGTTCTGCCTTCATTTATTCCTTGAGTTTAGCAATGTCTTTAGCCATTTTTCAATGCCCGCACAAGAATACAACAAACTCCGGATTCACTGTTTGGCAGCAGCGACGAAGCGTCGATATGTGACAAGGTAATAAAATACCCGATATATCTGGAACACTGACCTGCGATGAGAGGGCCAGAAAGTTTAGCCCGTGCACACAGCTCTCGCCGCTATTGCCAAGTGAAAGCTGCGACAACCACGTAGCTCCTTTTGTAGTGCGCAAAGCGTGACGTTGATCCTGGAGACAGGGCGCAGGCGCAGCCGACAATGACGTCTCCTGGTACCAGACCCTGGATTGCTTCGGAAAAGCGGCGGACCGTTTGGACGCTTTTGGTGCGGCTGCTTGAAATGCCCTGCGATAAGAGTGCCAGAAAGTATAGCCCGTGCACACAGCTCTCGCCGCTACTGCCAAGTGAAAGCTGCGACAACCACGTAGCTCCTTTTGTAATGCGCAAAGCGTGACGTTGATCCTGGAGACAGGGCGCAGGCGCAGCTGACAATGACGCCTTCTGGTACCAGACCCTGGATTGCTTTGGAGAAGCGGTGGACCGTTCGGACGCTTTTGGTGCGGCTGCTTGAAATGCCCTGCGATAAGAGTGCCAGAAAGTTATCCCGTGCACACAGCTCTCGCCGCTACTGCCAAGTGAAAGCTGCGACAACCACGTAGCTCCTTTTGTAGTGCGCAAAGCGTGACGTTGATCCAGGAGACAGGGCGCAGGCGCAGCCGACAATGACGCCTCCTGGTACCAGACTCTGGATTGCTTCGGAGAAGCGGTGGACTGTTTGGACGCTTTTTGTGCGGCTGCTTGAAATGCTCTGCGAAAAGAGTGTCAGAAAGTTTAGCCCGTGCACACAGCTCTCGCCGCTACTGCCAAGTAACAATGGCGGTAACAACTCTAAATTCAGTTTCTACGGAAACGGAGAGACAATTGAACACTATGCATGCAGCGGCACTCGAAATACCAAGCACCGACGCCCGCTCCGGGTGCATTTGTGTCAAGTGCACTCGAGACCCGTTTCTGAAAACTAGATTCTAAGACCACAGTCATGTGCGCAGAAAGAGAAGAGAGTAACGGAAGTGCTATTTATTACCAAACATCTACAGATCTCGATGACAACCTGTTCGTTGGATGTGGTGGAGGTGGTGGTGGTTGTGGTGTTGCAACAGGCACAGTTAAACTGGCCTAAATAGCTAAAAATAGACTTTTCTCAAGCCCACTGGTGTCGCCAATGGGCACGCAAGCGCTCACGGGAAAAGTTGGTACGCCGGAGCAGCCGCCGCGACGAGCGCGCGCGACGAGCGCTTCAAATTTCCGTTTGCACTGTGCCAGCACTTCTAAATAAAGTGAACTCGGCAAGGCGTGATATTTTACTGCGTGATTAACTCAGAAAGTGCAGTGTTTGGGCACGATGGCGTGTCAACGATTTGCACTTGTCGCCATGATCCACCAGCTGAGTGGCTGGCAAGCGTCAGTTAGCCCATAAGGTAATTATTATTATCCTTTCGGCTTTGACTTAAATAAAAAACAGAACAACTTTGTTGTCTTAAAAGTGCGAGCACTGTCCATAATTTCACGGGTACATTAGGAATCAATTAGTGACCTTCGATGCTGTTTACGAGTAAACTGCACGGTTCTGGTTTACTTAAAGAGTGCTATAAATATAAGCGGAACTTCTTAAAAGAAAATGCATTGACTAGACGACTGCTCGCTGTTCACAGAATATCCGTATACCAACTTTATTAGATACTACAAATGCTGGTTAGAATAAAACCTACAGGTTAAAAAAAATACGCATGAGCAGGGAAGAAATATGCACGCCGAAAGTGCTCACTTATGACTAAAAGGTTATCGCACGTGATAAAAAAACATATAAAAAATTTGGGTGCGTCACGCATGTTTAAACGAGATACAAAAATACTAACAGTTGATTAATGAAGTTAAGTTTCTTGTGTTTTAGCGATAGTCAAGGTTTGTCGACTTAAACAAGGTGCGGTGTTTTTCATCATATGTCCCCCAGATTTCTCATGTGGTCTGGCTAGCGTAACTCTGCAAGATTACCAGGCCCTCAAAAAATCAAATTGCATTTGAATTACTGAAAATTCAAGGTAAGAAGAGATGGCTCCATTCAATGAATTTTGATGCTCTGTGCGCGCATTGATACATCAACCAGTGTGACCAATATATATATGTTAACACGAGATGTATTCGACTAGCAACTCTTGCGTAACAATCGAAAGAACAATTGGCATGCCTCTCATTGTACTTTCCTCTGTGCACTACAGACTTTGCAACCTTTTGAGCTCTACAAAAGAAATGTTGCTAAGTAAAACAATACCCTCACCTCGCATCACTTCCAAACTTCCTTTCAGACTGGGCAAAACGTATGCATGGATTAAGTGCAACAATCAAAGTTTCTTCGTGGGTGAAGGTCAGCCGAATTATTCTTTATTCTTTTTGTCTTGTTTTTTGCAGGGTGAACAAGCTGTTCACAAACCGATGCAATAATTATTAAGCAAAACACCGCGCCTTTTTGAAGCTGCAAACTATAGCTCATGTAATGTGCTCAAGTTTTTTTTTTCTTTGCCAAGAGTAAGTACGCTATCAATATTCCTCACCGAAAAACATTTGAATGCGCCAACGCGAAATTCAGCAGTGGTCTCACTCAATGCGCAACATACTGCTAGTAAACATGCTCCGCAGACACTGAAGCATCTCGTAAGAAACCGCAAATTAATAAAACAGGGTATCTCTTCCGTGAATTCTAGTTCCATTATTTCATCATTATACACGTTTAGAATAGTGTACTTTTCTTATTCGCAGCACGTCACTTGTCCATGAAAAATTAAACATTTCTGTATCTGTAACACTTCTTTGCAGTATTGCGTTAATGACCCAGTCAAACTGCGATGGTAATAAAACCCACAGCGCTTTATGAGCGTTGCATAACTACGAATTCGGTGTTTTAGCTCACACTCTGGACGACAGCATATTCTTACCACATGGGTCGGTACGCAACAACTCACACGCCGCTATCTTCTACGTCCACCCATCTAGTGATAATTACAATGACTGTGTTATCCATTTCACATTTCATATGTAGATATACATGCAGATGCGCGTTGGGACCCTATTCAACAAGCGGTTGCATGTTTCTTTCGTTTCATGCTCGCAAGGCGCCAACGTGCAACAGGCGGAGAAAGGGCCGGTTCCATCGACCTACCAACTTTTCTCATATTGCTTCATGCGGCCATGGTGCGTTGTGGGATTGCTTAAAAAAGGTATAATATGACACCTCCTGAGCATCTCGTGAACTATTTGCCTGCGTCACCTAATGTCACTCTCCCTAATATATCGTGGAAATACCACGACGATCAGCTGCACAATCCTGCTCGTTGCCATGGGCCCTTCGTGAAAAAAGGACATCGTGAACTCTCCCCTGTCTGGGACAATCATTTTCAACCCTGTGTACCATTGCTACTCTTTCCCTCTCAAACCGTGAGCACAGCCAAATAAAATGTTCGAAGTCACCGATCCTACCACAAAAATCACAAAACGGAGAAGCGCCTGACGCAGTCTCGAATTGCGTGCTCTTCTATTTGCGCTTATGATTCCATTCATGCTTCTTTTCTTCTACCGTTTTTTCACGTTACATTCCTTCCCCT
This sequence comes from Rhipicephalus microplus, assembly GCF_043290135.1. Lineage (NCBI taxonomy): Eukaryota > Metazoa > Arthropoda > Arachnida > Ixodida > Ixodidae > Rhipicephalus > Rhipicephalus microplus. The sequence goes on from NW_027464590.1 coordinate 1,584,068, forward strand.
TCTACAGAGTAGCGAACCGGATGCTTGTCTGCTTAACATGCCTTACTTTATTGACTTCTTTTTGAGTTAATACATATTGCGGGTGCACGGCAAAGCAGCTCCAGTGTATAAGGTGCCACGAAAGCGCTGCTGACTTTCTTGCGGACCACAAGCCTTATAGAGAATCTGTAAATCGTGTTTCTGTATTTATTATGTGTTTATATCTGTATATAATATAATTATGACCCCACACCTGGAGCAGCATGTAAGGTGAAAAGCCAGGCGACAATCTCCAGCAGATAAAATGCAGTATGCCTAAGAATGGCAAGCCTGGCGAGTAGATTCACATGACGCACAGTATTACTGTGCTCCCGTTAATAGACAGTATGGCTGACAATGTTCGTGCATAGGTGAACTATCGAGGAAATTGGGAAGTCACAAATTCCAAGTGCATTCAGGACGAAACTTGTGAAGAGTAAAATTAATGATTTCCAAAGAAAAGTGCCCAACTCCACTCTTTTGTATACCAAAAAGGGTTATAGTTTGTATGCCCCCCAAAAAACAAAGACGGACCGGCTTGAACATCTAGCCGAAGTCATTTCGCTCAAAACAATAGGAGCACTTCAGAATTCAAAACTTGAAAAATTGCTGAAATCTCACTTTTCTGGCAAACTGGCAAAACAAGCAAACGCAAGTTTGTTGCAGAGCACACTAACTATAGAAGACTTTGATCAGCAGATCATAAGTTGTTTAAGTCACAGTCATTCGATGGTACTTATAAGTCGGTCACGTAATAATGAGTCTCCGGAAAGCATCAGGAATTTTAAAAACCTCAGATGTAGCATACCAGTGGTTTTATATGCCGCAGGCATGCTATCCCTATAGAGAGTAGCATGCCAGTAAAAAGATTTTTTTTTCTAATTAGGAGCGTTTTAACTTCTTGGTTGGTAGCATGGGTTCATTCTCTTTCACTCTCATGATAGTAACAGCAATTCAGCGTTTTTATTGAATGCAATGATAAACGAATACAAATAAACTCAATACGACTGCACTTTTCTCTGGTATTTATTAGCTGTAGTCTGTGGTCCCTCGTTATATACTGTCACGTGGTCGTGTCCTTGACGAAGGCAGCAGTCAGCGTGTCAAAAAAAAACTCCTTTATTGGCCTAACTTTTGGGCGAGAAACTGAGAGTCACAGTATACAACAATACATACTGGAGCATGATAATGGCAAACAGTGCGTCTGCCATCGATAAACCTGACAAGCGGTGATGCGCGTCGGCATCTATACGTCTACCATCGAATATTCCAGCCTTATCGCTAGCGGCTGGTAATTGGCGCGGTTTGCAAAAGTTAGTTGGCGTGGTTTACGTGAGGCAGCCTTTAAACTTTTATTAAGGCAATAAAAATTCATTTTTTAGTCATTCGCATGAAAATAAACTTCCTTGTTTGTTTGCGTGTTTCAATAAAAAATGAATTCGTTCTAAGTATGCCGGCTAGCAGTTTTGCGATTAGAAACCCGAAAAACAGGAATGTGTCAATATACGTAAAGTGAAGGACAGGTGTTGGGAAATAAATCCCTTTCTGCTTCGTGCGTTCCTCTACGACAAATCATGGTCGACAACGATCTTTTCTTTCTCAGTTGATTGTATTATTCTTTTCTCCACCTCACCAACACTTCTTGCAGAAAACGGGTTTTTCTACAGCCTCGTCAATCTGGGGCACCGCATTCCTTACGCACTCGAAATATTTCTGCGCCGCCTGTGCGATACACCCTTCTTTCCTGAAACGACGATGTCTTGATGGCGTCACACTGACTTCTTCCGCCAAAGCGAATTGTGACCTTATCTGATCGATGACTCGACTCCCTGACGTCATCAACATACGTGTCGTCTCGTGCAACGCTTTCAACATTTGTGACGTCCTAGCGATGCCACGATGACCTCCTTATGACGTCATTGTCATCACGGTCTACCAATATCCCGGGAACGCGGAGCAATACCTTCCTAGAAATGCTTCAAGAAAAAGGGAGTACGGTATTCCCCTAATCACCTACCGAGGCACTTCAACGGTGGGAAGTTTATTCAACCAACCCAAGCAAGTGCTGTACACCTTTTCACAGGAGCATTCTCGAACCCTTGAGCTGCAGGGGTCAAGAATATGTTATCAGTGTTGCCATCGTGCCTTGGACAGAGCGTGCCGTACAGGTACACATGTGTGTAGTATGTGTAATAGGCGCCTGCCTTCAATAAAAAGTAACTCAGGGCAAAAAAAAATGGGAGATCCCACTTAGAGTGAGAATCGATGATATGCGAAGCACGAATAAGAAACATTGATATGTCACTTTAAAATCAGCACAATGTTACGAGGCGGAAGTAAATGATGCGGTACATGACTTCCGTGTCATGATTACAGTGTTTAGATGTATTGTTTACCTTTCGATTCACGTCACGTGATGCCTAGTTTAGTATATGTGGAGGTAGCGAAACAGACGTGGGCACACTATAAGCGTGGTGTGTTGTCATGTTCTTACATGCCACGCGTGTCAGGATTATCAAGGTGGCACCAGTCATATTTCATCATTTATTGACGTCACGTAACACCATAAATCGTATATGTAGAGCTAGCAAAACGGCCATGAGCGCATCATGGGGGCCAAATATGCTCCAATGTAGCACTGACGCGTGCACACGCTGGGCACAGCGACGCTATCTATGTTAGCAAAACGGGAGCACTCTCTGGTCGGACGCCAGGCGCGACCAGCGTCCGTCGGTGCGGCCTGATGGCGATTGGCGCAAAATTTGTGCCGATGCCCTACCCAGACAACACTGCGTTCCCTCGTTTTGTGACGGAGGGACACCGGATGCGCTGAAATGCACATGCGTCAAAGCAACGCAGCGTGGGGCGCGCCTGAAAGTATATGACAGGACTGGTGCCTGGCGTGGCAATGCCGGCTTGACGCGACAAAATGAAGCCGGTGAGCACACGCACCGCGTCACGTCGAAATGTATTGGTGCCTTGACTGTGGCATGTCATCATGTTCTCACATGCCAGCACCTTATGATTATCGTGTTTGCACAAGTCACAAAATTCCGTCATCCATCGACGTCACGTAATACCAAATTCGGCATATGTGAAGCTAGTGAAATGGCCGCTAGCGAATCATGAGTGTGGCATGAAGTCATGTGTTTACATGACACGCATGTCATGTTTAACATGTTTGGGTGTGTTATTTGCTTATGTAGTCCTTTCGCATCGCGTAATACTGAGTTTCGTACGTGTGAAGCTAGCGAAGTGGCTGCGAGCGCACCATTAGCATAGCTTGTAGTCATGTTGTTACATGACACGCATCTCATGCTTATCATGTCCGCACCAGTATTCTACTTTCGTCATCCATTCGTCTACCGTATTATCAAATTTGGTGTATTTGACGCTAGCGAAACGGCAGCGAGCGCATCAAGATCGGGACATGTATTCGTGTTGTTACATGAGAGGCATGCCATGATTTTCATGCTAGGAACTGTTGCTTGTGTTTGCCATGCAATCATGTCATTCCGTACCAGTTTTCTAACATGGTATGTGAACGAAACCACCGCAGGAGCTGCAGGACCTTGAAATGTAAATCTTGACATTCATGATATACATGTCTTTATTTTTTGTCTTGACTATAGTTAAGTATGTTTTTCATGACTATAGTTAAGTATGTTTCGGGCCATCTCGGCATTCATTGCCGAGACTGCGGCTGTGTCCCTAATTTTCAGCTTTGTACCGTCATCAGGCGGCATCGGGACCAGTTGATACGTGAAATTTATGAGGCTTCAGAAATAGAAAGGCTGGGCAGTGCATGTGTCAGCAGGCCTTCGATTGCGCTATCATTAAAAGAAATAGATTTCCTTCGGCACGTTAGCACACGTGCTGCTCATGGTGCGTTGTGAAGATGACTATGTGGTGGTTAGGTGGATTCTGTATTGTTTGTTTTGTATTTTCTTTTTTTGTTAGAAGCTGCCCAAGTATATATTGTGCGGTTCTGGCAAATAAACCTTGTTGTAAGTTCAGTGCCGCTGTCTGTCTCCTTCTTTTTCTTGTCTCTCGTTTTTGGCGCTGTTTTTTATGTGAATCATGTCGTACCAACTCGCCCAAGCAACCACGTTAGCTCATACACTCATGTTATGCCATACCAATTTTGGTATTGATATGATTATCGAAACAGCCAGGAGAGCTAAAAGGCGGCTATATAAATAGATACGCTCAAAGTCGCCGAAGTTCGCTAAGAAATGCTTCGCATTCAATAATGCGTATTTGAAGAACAGACCATCTGGCTATCACTGTGTCGTGCACGGGTGCACGTGCAGTCAGCGCAATTGAAGCCATCTTGAGTGAAATCGTGCCTGCAGAAAAGTACGCCACGCGATGAGTGCTAGTGGGATATGTTCGAGCTGCATTGCTCTCCGTCATCGCCTGATTTGAGAAAGCAGTGGGTGACGTCACTGAATCTAAAGACCTTCCAAGTGACCTGAAACAACTCTGTTCCGGGCACTTCGTTGGTGGTGAGAAAATTGTCGATAACAATGGTTATGCGCTGCATCTGAGATAGTGAAAAAAGGTACAGACAAAATCACGTGTGTCTAGAGCACCCAGCCGGTAGCTTTGATTGACGTTTTCTGCATAAATACGGAAATACTGATGCTGAAATTGTACTTGACATAATTACACCGCATGCACTCTTTTGCTATAAATCGAGCATGATCGGAATTTCGGTCATTATGCAGTGAAGAGGCTGCGTACAAAAGCGTCTCTAGCTACGCACCCTGCAGCTTTAGACAAGTGAGATTACGTGTGTGCGCTTGCGACTCCTATTACCGACAACGAAGCACCAGCGTTCGCAAACTCGGAGCTCATTCTTGCAGCGCTAACGCAAATTCACGCCGCTGAATGGTTCAGACAGTGACGGATTGGTAAGTGGCAGTGACGAGATCCCATAAATGATCTAAGCAAACGAAAAATGGGCGAACACAGACTTTCGCAGGGCTGCCATACCACAGAGTAACGCATCGGTTCCAGTACACGTGCCCCTTTGCGAGTTTGCCTGACTTGCATGTTAAAAAGCGCTCATTTCGATATCGTATCCCCCGTCGTGAAAATTCGAAAACATGTATAGGTGCGTAAACACTAGATACTGATAAACTGCGTCATTATAAGTCACAAAAAAGTTAGCCGCAAGGCTATGGCAACAGAAGTGATGTACTGCAAACCACAAAATAAAACTTACAACAGTGACCATGACAAGTCAAATGGCTCTATTTCTAACAAATTGATTGATTCGTAGGGTTTAACGTCCCAAAACCACCATATGATTATGAGAGACGCCGTAGCGGAGGTCTCCGGAAATTTCGACCACCTGGGGTTCTTTAACGTGCACCCAAATCTGAGTACACGGGCTTACAACATTTCCGCCTCCATCGGAAATGCAGCCGCCGCAGCCGGGATTCGAACCCGCGACCTGCGGGTCAGCAGCCGAGTTCCTTAGCCACTAGACCACCGCGGCGGGTCTATTTCTAACAAATGTTTGACAGTTTACAGTATATGGTTTAAGCAACTTTTATATCTAGATATGTCTTACACAGCTTATGTGCACACAGAAAGATGAACAATGATGATCATGTGTATGAACAGTGCAAGCTGTTCATACACATACACATACACATGTTCATACACATGTTCATACAACAGCGAAAATAATTTATTTGTGTATTCAGTGATTTATACTGCAAAAATTGAACAAGGACGGAACATTCGTGAACATCGAGATGAATAAACTTTTATAAACAGTAGGCTATACGCACAATTAAGGGGGAGGGGGTGATTCACAATGCAAGGTGACGTTTTTGCATTCACCTGTGAGGACAATTCGCTCTCATGCGATAGAACAATATTGCACAAAAAAAGACATGTCTCTAAAGAAGGAAAGAAAAACACGCACTGCAATTTCACAGTGCTACAAGCTCTAGCCCACCTCTTCAATGGGGGAAGAAAGGCATGGACATGTACTCTGTTGTTTTTTTTAAAATAATGAATCGCGTAGATCAGCGTCGGAAGAAGACTTCCTCTCCCAGCATGACTAGTTCTTCATTGAGATGCATAAGCATTACGTTTTTTAACTGATGTAGCAGAGGAAACATTGCTCTCTGAGGGCGTCCCCTAAGGTGGGCAGGCCCCTCCGCTTCCGTAAAACGAAGGCTCCGATAGCCATTAACAGTTTGACAAAGTTATCTCTGAGGCAGGACTTCCACTGCATACTTATTTGAAACATACTGGTAACCATGCGCCAAATGGTGCGTGCTGCTATACGTTCATGAAATACATCGTTAAGCGTTTGGATGCGGCCGCATAGCAGACATGTGGCGGAAGGCGCCACACCCCACGCCGCAAGGCGGTCGGCCGTTGGTAAAGCTTCCCATTCCTTAAGTCAGTTTAGATCACGGACTTCGGAGGAGAGGGACGTTTTTGTAAGAGTCCAACGTCTTTTCACGAGGCATTTCCGGCACGGTTCCTCAGTTAGACTTTTAAAATATATTTGTTCATTCATGTTGGTGGGAGACATTTCCATGAGTTCTTGCAGTGGGAAATCGTTTCGCCATTGTTGCAAAGATTTTATCACATGTGTGTAATACACCAGTGGCTGTTCAGCAGCTGGTATCGTTTCGTTTGTTAAACCAAAAAATCTTCTAGAGGTACCTAGCAGATACAATACGAGTTGCCTGCCTCGATACAAAGAGTTTTTCAAGAGTGCCCAGGTGTTTCTAAGAGTGCCCATGTAACAACATGACTTCATGCCACACTCATGAATCGCTAGCGGCCATTTTACTATCTTCACATATGCCAAATTTGGTATTACGTGACGTCAATGGATGACGAAGATTTGTGACTTGTGCACGATAATCATAAGGTGCTGGCATGTGAGAACATGACGACATGCCACATTCAAGGCACCAATACATTTCAACGTGACGCGGTGCGTGTGCTCACCGGCTTCATTTTGTGGCGTCAAGCCGGCATTGCCACGCCAGGCACCAGTCCTGTCATATACATTCAGGCGCGCCCCACGCTGCGTTGCTTTGACGCATGCGCGTTTCAGCGCATCCGGTGTCCCTCCGTCACAAAAAGAGGGAACGCAATTTGTCTTGGTAGGGCATCGGCGCAAATTTCGCGCCAATCGCCGTCAGGCTGCACCGACGAGCGCTGGTCGCGCCTGGCGTCCGACCAGAGAGTGCTCCCGTTTTGCTAACATAGCGTCGCTGTGCCCAGTATGTGCACGCGTCAGTGCTACATTGGAGCATATTCGGCCCTCATGATGCGCTCATGGCCGTTTTGCTAGCTCCACATATACGAATTATGGTGTTACGTGACGTCAATGAATGATGAAAATGACTGGTGCCAACATGATAGTCCTGACACGCGTGGCATGTAAGAACATGACCAGACACCACGCTAGTAGTGTGCTCGCGTCTGTTTCGCTAGCTCCATAAATACTAAACTAGGCATCACGTGACGTGAATCGATTATGAAGGTAAATAACACATCTAAACACTGTAATCATGACACGGAAGTCATGTACGGCATCATTTACTTCCACCTCGTAACATTGTGCTGATTTTAAAGTGACATATCTATCTTTCTTATTCGTGCTTCGCATATCATCGATTCTCACTCTAAGTGGGATCTTCCATGTTTTTGCCATGAGTTAATTTGTATTGAAGGCAGGCGCCTATTACGCATACTACACCCATGCGTACATGTACGGCACGCTCGGCTCAAGGCACGATGGCAACTTTGATAACATATTCTTGACCCCTGCTGCTCAAGGGTACGAGACTGCTCCTGTGAAAAGGTGTACAGTCCTTGCTTGCGTTGGTTGAATAAACTTTCCACCATTGAAGTGCATCGGTAAGTGATTAGGGAAATACTGTACACCCTTTTTCTTAGAACATTTCTAGGAAGATATTACTCCGCGTTCCCGGGAAATTGGTAGACCGTTACGACAATGACGTCATAAGGAGGTCATCGTGGCATCGCTAGAACGTCATAAATGTTGACAGTGTTGCACGAGACGATCACGTATGCTGATGACGTCAGGAAGTGGAGTCATCAATCGAATAAGGTCACAATTTGCTTTGGCGAGAGAAGTCAGTGTGACGCCATCAAGACATCATCGCTTCAAAAAAGAAGGGTGTTTCGCCCAGGCGGCGAAGAAATATTTCGAGGGCGTAAGGAATGCAGTGCCCTAGATTGCAGAGGCTGTAGAGAAACACGTTTTCTGCAAGACGTTTTCGTGAGGTGGAGAAAGAAATAATAAAATCAACTGAGAAAGCAAAGATCATTGTTGACTTTGATTTGTCGTAGAAGAACGCACGAAGCAGAACGGGATGTATTTCTCAACACCTGTCCTTCATTTTACGTATATTGACACACTTCTTTTTTTCGGGTTTTTAATCGCAAAACTGCTTGCCGGCATACTTAGAACGAATTCATCTTTTATCCAAATACCCCAATAAAAAAGGAAGTTTGAGTTCATGCGAGCTACTAAAAATGAATTTTTATCGCCCTAATAAAAGTTTAAAGGCTGCCTCACGTAAACCAAGCCAACTAACTTTTGCAAGCCACGCCAATTACCCGCCGCTAGCGATAAGGCTGAAATATTCGATGGTACTTGTGTAAATGCCGACGCGCATCACCGCTTTCCAGGTTTATCGATGGCTGACGCACTGTTTGCCATTATCATGCTCCAGTATGTATTGTTGTATACTGTGACTCTCAGTTTCTCGCCCAAAAGTTAGGCCAATAAAAGAGTTTTTCTTTGACACGCTGACTGCTGCCTTCGTCAAGGACACGACCACGTGACAGTATATAACGAGGGACCACAGACTACAGCTAATACATAGCAGAGAAAAGTGCAGTCGTAATGAGTTTATTTGTATTAGTTTATCATTGCATTCAATAAAAACACTGAATTGCTGTTACTATCATGACAGTGAAAGAGAATGAACCCATGCAACCAACCAAGAACTTAAAACGCTCCTAATTAAAAAAAAATCTTTTTTTGGCATGCTACTCTGAATATAGATAGCATGCCCGTGGCATATAAAACCACTGGTATGCTACGCCTGTGGTTTTTAAATTCGTGACATTTTCGGGGGACTCATTATTACGTGACCGATTTATAAGTATCGTCGAATGACTTTGACGTAAACAACTTATGATCTGGTGATCCAAGTGTTCTAGATAGTGTGCTCTGCAACAAACTTGCGTGTGCTTGTTTTGCCAGTTTGCCAGAAAAATGAGATTTCGGCAATTTTTCAAGTTTTGAATTCTGAAGTGCTCCTATGTTTTGAGCGAAATGCTTGTGCTAGATGTTCAAGCCAGTCCGTCTTTGTTTTTTGGGGGGCATGCAAACTATAACCCTTTTTGCTATACAAAAGAGTGCAGTTGGGCACTTTTCTTTTGAAATCATTCAATTTACTCTTCACAGACTTCGTCCTCAATGCACTCGGATTTTGTGACTTCGCAATTTTCTCGGTAGTTCATCTATGCGCGAACATTATCAGCCATACTGTCTATTAACGGGAGCACAGTACCACTGTGCGTCATGTGAATCTACTCGTCAGGCTTGCCATTCTTAGGCATACTGCATTTTATCCACTGGAGATGGTCGCCTGGCTTTTCACCTTACATGCTGCTCCAGGTGCGGGGTCATAATTATAATATATACAGATATAAACACATAATAAATACAGAAACACTATTTACAGATTCTCTCTAAGGCTTGTGGTCCGCAAGAAAGTCAGCAGCGCTTTCGTGGCCCCTTATACACTGGAGCTGCTTTGCTGTGCACCCGCAATATGTTCTAACTCAAAAAGAAGTCACTAAACTCCAGCGGCAGCATGGAAAGCACTCGCTTCAAATTCTTATGCTCTGTCTTGCAGATTGCTGCATGCACCGGAATCTACAGTGTTCTGGACGGACCATCTTTTTCAAGCAACGTACCCTCTGGGCCAGTCAACGAATGTTTCGTCTATTCCTCGTGCGGCGAAGTAGCTTGCTCGGTTACGGCGAAGAAACTTTTTGGCAACCATATTAGCTGGACTGAAAGTGTGTGCGCATGGTGCGATATCAGGAACAAGGCGACATCTGTGACGACACCGGAACGTATAAAGGCATCGCATCACCCGCTGCTCTTCAGTGGGTCCGGCGGCAGCATGGAAAGCACTCGCTTCGAATTCTTATGCTCTGTCTTGCAGGTAAGCTTAAAGTACAATTTCAAAAGCTATAAAAGTGGCAACTATTTCTTACTGCTGCTGCCGGACCCCCCTGCAGGCCTCATGAATATGTCTTTTGTGCTGATGAATTTCTTGAGAATGCTGTTGCTTGTGTGTGGTGATGTGGAGAGTAACCCTGGTCCTTAGGTCGAAGACATGTTGCGAGAATAGCTCTCGGAGCAGACTAAAATTGCACAGGAGATAACAGGTCTTTCCTCTAGGGTTGCATCCTTCGAAGAACGATTGACTAAAATTGAACTGTATAGTGCGTCAATTACTGATGTTGCACCACGCGTGTATGAACTCGAGAAAGCCGTAGCGGACATTCGAGAGATTGTTAGTAAACTGGACAATAAAAACGACGATTTAGAGATTATGTCCCGTAGAAATAACCTGCTCATCTAGGGCTTAACCGAAAACTTTGGGGAAACTTCAGACGAGTTGCTGGAAACGGTAACTGGACTGATTACATCAAAACTAGATGTTCAGTGTGGCGATATCGAACGAGGCCATAAGCTGGGAGTGCGTAAGAGCAGTAGCACTAGCCCAAGACCTGTTTTTATTAGGTTGCTATGTTTTAGAACTAAGGTCGCTAATTTAAGCAATGCAAGCAAGTTGAAGGGTACGAAAATATTTATAAATGATGACTTCTCTGAGCGCGTGAGGCAGATACGCAGGGAACTGTGGCAGAATTCAGCCGAGATAAGAAGGGATGCGAAAAAAGCCAGGCTGCACTACGATCATTTGTTGGTGGACAACGTTCGGTATTCTTGGGATGAGAAGAAAAAAGCTATCGTTAACGAAAGCCGTCGGCTGTCTGCTACAAACAATGAATGACGGCTTAGTGCGAAGTCCTTTGCGCTTTTGAACTTAAATTCGAGTAGCCTAGTTAATAAAATTGCAAACATTAACTGGCTCATTGAGTGTCATTGTCCATCAGCTATCTGTGTGACCGAAACTTGGTTAAATGAATCTATCCTTGATCATGAATTCTTACCTCCTGGTTACACGGTTCTAAGAAAAGATAGGCCTTCTGGCCGTGGTGGCGGAGTGGCACTTTTTATTAAAAGTGGTATTGAATTTTCTTTACTGCCAGAACTCCCAAATACTGAATCTATATGGTGCAAAGTAATGCTTGATGGTCTCGCTATTATTGTTGGTGCTCTCTATTGTCCTCCTAACTCTGCCTCAGACGTTTTTTCGACTGTCAGTGATTATATTGTGGGACAAAGGCTGGACCGTTCTAAACTTGTATTGACCGGTGACTTTAATGCCCGCTGCTCACTTATGCCCCCTCTATAGATTGCAATTTGTTAACATCAACTGGTCGTGACAGAATAGTTTGTGATTCTTTACATAATCTGTCACTAGCTTTCGATCTATCGCAGCTGGTCGATCAAGCTACACGCGAGGATTCTATACTAGATCTTTTTTTTTGCCAACCATGAGTTGGTTACGAATGAATATCATTGCAGGTTCGTCGATTGAATTTCTGACCATAAGGCCGTTATTGTTGATTTAAATGTTGCTTGTAAGCCAGTATGACCACCGTTTAAGACTGTGCTGAATTTTGAATGCGCAGACGACACTTCCATTTTTGCTAAACTTGCAACATGCTTTGACGAATTCTTATCGAGTAGTGACCACTGCAGTATTGATACGTTGACTAAACAATTTTACAGTATAAATAATGAATGTATAGCGCAGTTTGTTCCTCACAAGAGCATAAAACGTCATGCCAAACACCGTTGGTATACCAGGTCAATTATACAGCTTAAACGTCGTATTAAGCGACTGCAAAAGCGACGGAGGGTTCACAATAATGACGGGGAGTCCCGAATTAGCTTGCTTAAATCTGAACTTAAAGCTAAAATGAGTGATGCCAGAAAGTTTTACTTTAATACCATGTTAAGCTCATTTATGAAAAATAATCCTATTAAGTTTGGAAAACTATCAATCCTACCACGGCCTGTCCGTCAAGCTTCATGATAGATGATGTGTCGTGTTCTGATTCATCCGAAATTTCTGAAGCCTTTAATAAGTATTTCCAAACTGTATTTGGAGATGACAATGGAACGATCCCTGACATTCGTAGCAGCCAGGAAATAGGTTTGTTTCCAGCAATTGAAATTAGCTACACTGGTGTTCTTAACCTGCTGTTGAATATCGACACTACTAAAGGTGCTGGGCCAGATGGCATACCAAACATGTTTTTGAAGCGTCACGCAGAATGGAATGCTCGTTATTTATCAATAATGTTTGTTAAATCATTAAAAACAGGTATTGTGCCGACCGTTTGGAAAATCGCCAATGTAATTCCTGTGTTTAAATTTGGTAATAAGCAACACATTTCTAACTACAGGCCTATTTCATTAACGCGTCCCTATTGCAAGCGTTTAGAGCACATACTTCATAAACATGTACTTCAGCACCTCACTAATAACAACGTATTGTCCCGTAATCAGCATGGTTTCCGCTCTGGTTTTTCTACAACTACACAGCTCATTGAATTCACTCACGACATCGCTTCGGCTCTTTATACTCGAGGACAGGTTGACGCCATATTTATAGAAAATAGCGATGGATTTGATGTAGTATGTCGCAAAAAACTTCTTACTAGACTCAGAAGTATTATTAACGATGACAAAATAATAGGCTGGATAGCTGATTGGCTAGGTAAGCTGCTAGCTGATTGGCTAGGTAAAAGTGCTAGCTGATTGGCTAGGCACTTTTAAGGCAACAAAGTTGTTCTGTTTTTTATTTAAGTCAAAGCCGGAAGGATAATAATAATTAACTTACGGGCTAACTGACGCTTCCCAGCCACTCAGCTGGTGGATCATGGCGACAAGTGCAAATTGTTGACACGCCATCGCGCCCGAACACTGCAGTTTCTGTGTGAATCACGCAGTAAAATATCACGCCTTGCCAAGTTCACTTCATTTGAGAAGTGCTGGCACAGTGCAAACGGAAATTTGAAGCGCGAGTCGCGCGCGCTCGTCGCGGCGGCTGCTCCGGCGTACCAACTTTTCCCGTGAGCGCTTGCGCGCCCATTGACGGCACCAGTAAAGTCTATTTTTGGCTATTCACGCCAGTTTAACTGCGCCTGCTGCAACACCACAACCACCACCACCACCACCACATCCAACGAACAGGTTGTCATCGAGATCTGTTACTTCCGTTACTCTCATCTCCTTCTGCGCACATGACTGTGGTCTTAGAATCTAGTTTCCAGAAACGGGTCTCAAGTCCACTTGACACAAATGCACCCGGAGCGGGCGTCGGTGCTTGGTATTTCGAGTGCCGCTGCATGCGTAGTGTTCAATTGTCTCTCCGTTTCCACAGAAACTGAATTTAGAGTTGTTACCGCCATTCTAATGCAGAACAGGCAGACCTTTGCGAATGCAACAGCCACTGAAAGGTTGTGTAATGGTGTCGCAAGGGAGTGAGCAATTCGCGATCACTATGAAGTCACATGACACAATAAGAGGATTTCGGTCATGTAAAAAAAATAGAGCTTGCAAACGTTGTTTTTTACCTTCAGCAAAAAGCGAACGCTGTGCTTAATAATCTTAATGTTACTCGGTGCGAAACGACTAGTATTAAAAGTGAAAGCACTGAAAAATCCTACGCAGCACTTCGACTACGAAAATCAGTTCATGGGGGAGAAGTCGAGCTAGGTAATGACCCCTTATGAAGCAAACCGACCAAAGTAGCTATATTATAGACGACATACGTTCGCTACTGGTGCGCGAGCAGAGACTAGTAAAGAAACCAGCTGGACGCGTTGAGAAAAGACGCTCTCATGGCAGCTTTTCTACGTGATAGTAGTCCGTCCAGAAAAGATGCAACTGTCCCTTCTCAGTGGGTAGTAGTGACAATTACAGGGGTGGCCGCAAAAGGGAAAACCGAAGCAGTTGTGGAGTGCACTTCCATAGGCCTATTGACGTGGTCGCCGCTGTGTGATCTCGACGAGTCTCTTTTGCTCGCGCCAACGCCAACGATGATTTGCTCGAAGGGGGCACGCTCCTTTTTACAGCAGAAGTTTTTATTCAGCCGACTTCTGACCACATGCACCAAAGGTGAAAACTGGAACAAAGAATATATAAAAGCAGGACTTTTTTGCCGCGAATAGCATCAAGTGGATCATCCTGCGAACTGCCAATATTCTTAGGGTGGGTCAGGTGCACAAGACGCGCGCTCTACGAGGAAGCGTTCAGGACGTAATATAATGTTGGGTCATCTAACTTTTTTTTTCTTCCTTTGGTATTTTTGTTTACGAAAACAAATAGAACAAATATAAAAAGGTGCTGATGCTGTAGGGTACCAAATTTTAATGTAAAGTTCCAATTTTTCTCTTCCCACTGCGGTGGTATAGTGGCTAAGGTACTTGGTTGCTGACCCACAGGTCGCGGGTTCAAATCCCGGCTGCGGCGGCTGCATTTCCGATGGAGGCGGAAATGTTGTAGGCCCATGTGCTCAGATTTGGGAGCACTTTAAAGAACCCCAGGTGGCCGAAATTTCTTGAGCTTTCCTCTACGCCGTCTCTCTTAATCATATGGTGGTTTTAAGACCTTAAACCTGACATATCAGTCAATCATCAACCGATCGCATTTTTTTCTAAGGTATTGACAAAGGTGGTGTGATGTGGATATGCTTTTGCTGAATACAATTTTTTCATGAAACAAGGAAGAAGCATTTAGATGATTGGTTGGTTACCACTGGTTGCAGGTTAAATAAAATTGATACGTCGTCGTACATTTTAAAGTACGCAATGAGATTTCCTAAGGTACAGCAGTTTGTTCACATCTGTAGCCGCAGGGAACGCCGAATGCCCATCACTTGATTAGAAGCTGAAAAACTGAAGAAGAAATAAAGATAGTGATTGTGGTCTACACTTCTTTTTGCAGCTTGAAGACTGATTTCTTTTTACCAGATTGAGCCGAGCAAATTGCAGGCTCGCCCTTAGGGCTTAGAAGATGAGTAAAAGATCTTGAAGTAATCACTACAATTTGTTATGTAGTTACTGATGACATCGACATTTTTAAGGGGAAAATGACCATAGTTTCAACAGTCTTTTGCACAAAATTGAAAAATCTACTTGGTCAAACTTTGAGGCCTAATAACTGGTACGCTTTTGATCTTTAAAAATATGCCATATAACTCGTGGGGCTCATTTCTGTGCTTTCCGTTCTACAATGCGTGCTAGAAACAGAATCTTATTATTTAATAAAATATCAATTTCAGTGGCCTTTGCGAAGTGTACTACCATGGGCGAAAACTCAGCGTGGTGCTCGAACACTCAGCGGGGCTCACGCAACTGCGGACAGACGGATGGACACTCAGATGGACGAAGAGACGGACACACAGACGGACGATGGACGCATGGACAGGCGGATAGACGGACGGACGCAAGGACGGACGTAAGGGCGGACGGAAGTACGGATGGACTGATGGACGCTTTGCTCCAGTCATCGTCATTGGCTCCAAGGACATGCTGTGATTTTTTTGCTCAAACCACCACCACGACGGCCAGTCACTGAACAAGCCGAGCAACAGGCGCTGCACTATGGCGACGAATGGTAAGTCTTACCTGTGGATGATTAGACACTCTTTTGTTATATGAACAAGCATGATGTTGCCAAAGAGGTGCACTTGTGGCGACTGCAGACCAGCGCGCCCCGGATTTCTGTTGCCGAGAGATTGCAGCTGTTCTGGGATTATAAATGAATTACAACCCAAAAGACATCATAAACTGAACGCTGTCCCGATAGGACTGCGGCGAGAAATGATGGGAACACGCATGTGTCGTTTCCTCGCTAATCAGGTGTCCCACCTGATCGCACTGATACATTTCCCAGGGAAGGCACTGTCACGTGTAACGCCGTGATAGCAAACACTCTGCGTCTATATGAGAGCTTCGTGCAACCCACAATGCAACACTAACTGCCATCCGGCACACATCTATCTACAGGGAACAGAAAATCGCGCACCAGACCAGCGAAGCGCCGGCCAAACACCACTAAAGAAGGTATAACACCGCCGATCACCGCCCCCATCGCCTTGTCCCCTGCACAGCAAACACTGCAGCAGCCAAAGAGTGATGTCATCGGCGGCGTCACATGCGAAACGTAACGAAACACAGGCACTGTTGTAATTAATCTGGCAAGCCGGGTGAGCCGTTTCAATGCAATCTTTAAAATTCATTTGCAAAAAATCAGCGCATCTCCCGAGCTTGTAATTTGGCATAAATTACGGTAACAAGCAGAGAAACGTACAGAGTGAATTTCACTGAGATCTATTGACCTCAAAAAATATCCCGAGTGGGCCTTTAGGTTCAGTTCCCCATGGGAGAATATTAGATGCGAAGCAGCTCTTCGACTAGCCTGTGTAATGCTGTCCCTCCATCCGCGCCGCTCTCCACGTTGCTGGTGTTGGAGTGTTGCCAAATAGCTCATGCCCTCCTAGCAGTGTGCGGTGACGTTTCTTTTCCTCGCCTACCGCGTGCTCGCCACATGTCGGCTCTCACTCGATTTACTCTCCCACCACTCGTAACGCTCTTGCCCTATCCTCACGAGGGCATCACCTCACCCACGCTACCTCTGTCCATCTGTCGGCGAGAAGAAGCCATGAGCCGGTAGGTGCGTGTGCTGCGTAAGCTTCGAGAATCTCGCGGCGCCAACAATGTTTACAGCACGCCGCTTCTTGCCGCGCAATCGCGCCAACGGGCGGGAAGCCGTCGTGGCATGCTTCCCGCTAGTGTGCGCGTACGTTTCTCGGATGTCGCCGGCGTTGCGCGGGTTAGCGAAGTCAATCGCGTTCACGAATGGTGAAGTCAACACTAGAGCTACTGTATATGCTACCTTTAGGTAGCAGAGTTGCGCCACTGTTTTCCGTGCTCCGCTCGCTCCGCCTGCAAGAGTTCCGTGTCTCTGTTCACCGAGCGCCATCACGTGGTCATACGCGGCTCAAAGGCACTGCGGAGAAGCCAACGCTACAATGATTCCGGGCAGATCAAGCGTGGTTGGCATCGGCTGTTGTTGTTATTCTCACCGCACTTCTTCGGTACTGAGGTAATGTTGGTTTAAAGAAATGTGTTAGCAAGTGCATTCTATGGTCATTTTTACCATTTAAAGCCCATGTGATTATACGTGGGTGCAGCGGGTGTTGCTAGAGAAAGATTAATGTTCAGCTAGTGAGGAAGAAATAAACGTTTGGCTTCTCTATCTATAATTGGCACTGCGAGTCAGCTAAATTTGTATTACCCACAGATGTAGTGATTATGTTATACATGCAGAGTTGGTTAGCGTGTGCCGGCTGCATACGTCGCGATTGGTTTGACTGGTATAGCACTGCAAATGATGGGAGAATAAGTTAAAGTAGACTTATTCAAATCGGCAAGGTGTTGCAGCTAGCGCGTGAATTCAACACAGCTTTCAAACCTTACGCGGAAGAAATGTTGGGCGCGACACAGGGCTGTTGAACAACGACTCACATCAGCTGCAGTAAGCAGCTATTGTAAAACGAGCGTAATAGAGAGCAGCGCGTAACATGCGCGTCTCACGGGTACTGTCGATCGCTATACAGCTGGATCAGGTTGGAGGCGATAGAACTACACCTAGCTCTCTCCCACAGTTCACGGATGAGTCCAGCCCGATGAAAAAAATTCATTTATAACTGGTTTGGTTGCGATCGAAATTGCAAAAGTAATTTCATATTTTTAATAGGGAAAAACAGCTCAAAAGAAGACGCAGTTTGCGCGCCCACCAAAGCAAGAACGTCACTACTGATCACCCAGTCACCGAGCGTCACTGGCATGTGACGTCTTCCACTGCGGGTATAAAAGTCCTGGCTGCACTGTGCTTCACCAGTGGGCAAGGCGGCAGCAGCTCGAGCACCATGCTCAATCCTTTCGTCTTCTTTGCACAGGTACGTTACCTAAACCATGCATACTGCTTGAGATCTGACGATCGTTTCTTGCTTCTGCTCACTTGCCCACCTGGTGTTGTGTCGCTATATTCGCATGCGATGTATAATGTTTGCCGCCTGATTCTTAGTGGTGACGTCGAACTAAATCCTGGCCCTGGTTCTAAAAATAAACCTCTAAGACTCAGATGGCCCCGCAACGCGATCTAGGACAACTTCAAATACATCTTCGGAGGCAGTTACACTGCCTACTCCGTCAGCCCATGCTACGCAAAACGAGCCCGAAAACACTACCGTTTTATCTATGCTTTCTCAGATACTCACAAGCCAAAATCAAATCGCTAGCGATATAGCAAGCATAAAAACACAATTCAACGCAAGATTCGACGCACTGGAATCACGGGTGGCGGCACTCGAGTCTGTGACAGCTGTCTGCGAGGGGAAAACTGCGTGCAAAGCCTTACGCGCTGAAGGTGCCTCGGCGAGTAAAACACTTGCACAGCTCAGCCTCAAAATAGACGAGCTCGAAAATCAATCCAGCGAAATAATATTATCTTACACGGGTTTCCAGAGGACGCTGGCGAGAATGGCGAAGCTATACTGTCTAGTGTGTCTGTACTCGTCACGCAGAAAATGAAAATGGAAATGCCACGCATAGAGCACATACATAGATTATGCGAACCGCGTGAAAGGCTGGCGCGTCCGATCATATTGAAACTCCTAAATTTTAATGACAAGATGGCTCTCTTGAAGAAAGCCAAACATCTTAAAGGCTCTGATTTCAGCATTTCAGAAGATTACTCTTTTAGAGTGCGATCTATCCGCAAGAAGTTATGGGACGCGACCTCCACTTTCCGCAATAATGGTTCCTCAGTTAAAATAGTGTATGACCATGTATTTATCGACAACGTTCGCTACAACTGGAACGACGCATCCAATGTTCTAGTTGTGGCCTCTGGTTACCATAGCCGTGCTACAATTAAACCTGCGACTTCCCCGAAAGTTCCTTCACAGGGCTTATCACCGCCCCTGAATACTTCCGGTAGTTCTAGTGCGCCGCTCGTCCGTGGAACTCAGTGTTGACTACCCCGTAGCTCTGCACCCAAACTAACTATTATTAACCTTAACGCAAGAAGCATAACATGCAAATTCCCCGACTTCCTTTCTCTCGTTTCGACATATTCCCCACACATCATTGGTATAACTGAAACGTGGCTCCACGAGGCTATATATGACTTTGAATTTACACCACCCGGATATGTCGTGGTTCGTGTCGATCGACGAATCGGCTGAGGCGGCGGTGTAGCCTTGCTCTTTCGGTCGGACTTACGGTTCTCAGTCCTGCCTAGTCCTTCTGGCATTGAATCAATATGGTGCAAACTTCACATCGACAAACTTCAGATTGTAATTGGTGTCATATACCGCCCCCCGGATTCGTCCCTTGATATGTTTCACACTCTTAACGAGTTCGCAAACGCACACAACTTCGGCACCAAGCATCTTGTTCTTATGGGGGATTTTAACGCCCCTGGAGTTGACTGGCCTTCCTTGACTCACAGCGGCCGTGACTCCCATATTTGTGGTGAGCTTATAAATTGTTCATTATCCTTCGGGCTTACCCAGATCGTAACTGGCTACACCCGGCATAATGCACTGCTTGACTTGGTATTTGTAAGTTCAATTATGTTACATAACGTGTGTAAATGCGAGATTATCGACGGTATCTCGGATCACAAGGCAGTGCTAGTTTCCTTGCAGTGTTCGATGGCGAAACGGCAATTCGTGGTCACTTCCTTTTACGATTTTAACCGCGCTGATGACGTTTCCGTTCTCGACTGTTTAGCCGATAAATTTGAACAATTTTTAGCACTCGCCACACGCAACGATGTTGATGCTTTAGTTGGTTTCTTTGAACAGTTGGTGAAAACTTGCACTCTGGAATTTGTACCGATCAACACAAAAAAGAAAAATACTAATGTTCCCTGGATGAACCGTGAAATCTTGCATCTTTCACGTCGGATACGTAGGATGAGGCAGGCGAGGTCACGCTGTTCCTCTTATGATCACTGTAGATTTCTTCAGGCAAAGGAAGAACTCCGGGTCAAAATAAACGCCGCAAAAAACCATTTCTTTCGAATAGAACTATCGAACCTGTTATCCAATAACCCACGCAAGTTTTGGTAATCAGTATTGCCCCTCGATGCCGCATCAGCGTCATTTTCCATTGGCAATGAAACAACCAATGATCCTGCGGAAGTTTCCGAAGCTTTCAATAGGTTTTTTGAGTCTGTTTTCACTCGCGACGACCTTGAAGTTCCTCTTTTTCATAGTACAAGCTCATTCTTATCAATACCGGACATTATTATTAGCGAAGAGGGGGTTCTAAACCTAATATTAAACTTAAACACTAAGAAATGCAAAGGTCCGGACGACATTCCCAATGCGTTCTTGGTCCGTTATTCCGATTGGGCTTCCAAATATCTTACTGTCATATTTCAGAAATCCCTTGAAACTGGCATAGTGCCTAGCTCATGGAAACTGGCAAAAGTAATTGCGTTATTTAAGTCCGGAGAAAAGCATATTATTACTAACTATAGACCAATATCACTGACTTCCTACTCTTGTAAACTACTGGAGCATATAATTTATAAACACATCATGGAGCATTTAGAACAACACAACCTATTATCTCAGTTTCAGCATGGATTCAGGAGTGGTTTCAGCACGGTTACGCAATTAACAGAATTCGTTCACGACATTTCTTGTTCACTTGATTCCGGAGAGCCGGTCGATGCCATTTTCATCGATTTTTCCAAAGCATTCGACACGGTATCTCACACTAAGCTGATATGCAAACTAACTGCCATATTAAACAACCCTGCCTTGGTCAAGTGGATAAAAAACTTTCTTTCAGATCGTGCGCAATTCGTAGAATTTAATGGTTTCGTATCCAATAAATCTAACGTAACTTCTGGAGTTTGCCAGGGCTCGGTCCTTGGACCACTGCTATTTCTGATTTACATAAACGACCTGCTTGGCAACATCAATTCTAAAATCCGTTTTTATGCGGACGATTGCGTACTATATGACACCATTAGCACACCACAATGTCACCAAAAACTAAACGAGTCGTTTTCTAGGTTTTGCGCATGGTGCAAAACGTGGCAGATGTCCGTAAGTTTCCGCAAAACAGTATCCATGTCTTTTACTCACAAACGTTTCCTGTCTAATTTCACGTACTCATCAGCTGACATAAACCTCCAAAGAGTTACAGAATATGAGTATCTTGGCATTATTTTCACAAGTAACCTATCCTGGTCAAAACACATCGAATATGTATGCACAATGTCACTTAAGAAACTGGGTTATCTTCGACGCACACTCAGCCAAGCACCGAAAGACACCAAACTCCTGATGTATAAAACACTAATCCGACCGACACTCGACTACGCATGCTCCGTGTGGAACCCTTACCGAAAAGGCGAAATTAACAAAATTGAAGCTGTTCAAAACAAAGCCATCCGATTCATCTGTCGCAGGTATGACTGCGCTTTTTCACCAACCACAGCCCTCGTATCTCTAGAGCTAACCACCTTAGCTGCCCGTCGTGAAATTGAATCACTAACCTTTTTTCACCGCATCATTCACTGTTCATATCACCTATCATCGAACAAATATTTCACATATGCAAGCCCCAATCAGACCAGAAGCAATCACACCCTTAACGTTTCTCCGTGTCATCCCCACACGGACACGTTCAAATATAGCTTTTTTCCGCGAACAATTGAGCGTTGGAATTTGTTGCCTGGCCACGTGCGCTCTCTTGACTTGCTTACATTTCCTTCTGAAATACAACTATTGTAAACTACGTACATATACCGCTTTGTTTCCTTTCCCCTTTGTACAAGTGCACTTTTGTACTTAGATGTGTATATTAGGTCGATTTTATGTAACCCTTTACTATGCCGCTAAAACTGTACACTTCCTTCTATGTTGACTTTCGAATACCTGGTTTCGACGTTACTATGTTTTCTTTCTTTCTTTTTGCTTTTTGTTTCATTATTGAACTTGTTCGATGCACGGTTTTGAAGATGTACCCACTCCTGCTATAGCCCCAAGAGGGGCTGCAGTATGTTAAAATAAATAAATAAATAATAGTGTAACCATCCATAAATATTTATCCCACTGGTTCAACGCGCCGACGCACTTTGTTTCATTATCACAAACAAGATCGTAAGTATCAAATGAAGGCGTTTAGGCGTGACCGGAGCATCCGTGTTTTACTCATACTTTTAAAAAAATAGACAGAATGCGAAAAAATAAATAAAGTCATGCTAGTACCATAGTCTCTCAATGTTGAGGGACTGTGTAGCACTTTGAAGTGCGAGCATTGCTCCTACGTGAGTGCGAATGGCTTTCCCGCAAGACATCTTAACCCAAGATGGCGTACTTTGACGCATATCTGCTATCTAAAGGTAGCATATACAGTAACTCTAGCCAACACCAATGAGGTGCGAGTCTGGGAGGCCGAACGCAAGCATTGGTAGTAGAAGACTAGTGACACTGACGCGGTGCGAGTCAAGAACGCCGATCGCGTTCGATAATAGAGATGGCGCTCGAGTAACATCGACAAAATGCGACCGAGGATTCGAAGTGCAAGTGTCTTCAACGTGTTCCGACTCCTGTGCCTGTGTGTTTCTAACAAAAATTTTATCAACGTCACATCTGAGAGGAACATACGTACCCAATGTCATGGTGGATCCCACCATAAAGCACTTCCAATAGTAAGTAAACTAGTGTTGCCTCTTCATAACAAACCTTGGAATTGTCTCCTAAATATAGATAAAGGTAACAATGGACAGCCCCACCTACGTCTCGCTTAAAACCGAGTGCTGCGCAGTCGCTGCTCAATGGGCATGGAAGCATCATAACGATGGGAGGCTCACCTACGCTGTTGTTCATTCTGCAGTTTGTCTTTGGTGCTGCTGGCTGCGGAAACTTCATGTTCACAAGTGTCATTAGCCGGTGCGTTCTCCACTGGACCTACAGCCTTGGAAGTGTCCAGCGATGCCACTTCACCTGGATTAGAGTCGCTGCATTCCTGCCGGCACGACCAGCTTCAAGGTTTCCTGCCTTATCTTGCTCTACCTCAACTCGTGGCAGCTGCAGGAACATCTACAGCCACACGTACGCCCCGTTTAAAACCGAGTGCTGCGCAGTCGCCGCTTAATGGGCATGGACGCATGATAACAATGAAAGGCTCACCTATGCTTTTGTTCATTCTGCAGGTTAGTTAGCAGTCCCCACTACCTTGCCATTGTTTCAAACGGATGATTCGTTTCTAGTCATGCCTCCATGCCCTGAAGCCTCGTTTGAACCTTTTTGCTCGCTGCTACTGCTTTTGCGTGGGGATGTTGAGTGCAACCCGGGTCCTAATGAATCATCGGCTGCTTTTGCGGAAATTCTTAAAACTGTCAAAGATTTATATGAGCGATCAATCAGAATGGAAACAGTACAAAAATCAGTTGCTGAAATGGTGTGTGAGCTAAAAGACCAGCATAAAAGCACTATTCAAGCCATATCTGATATAAAGGCACGGTTAGAGGCTGTTGAAGGCCAGACTACATTACTTCAGCAATGTCGGGCCAATTTCAGTGAGCTACATGATAAATTTATTCGACTTGAGTCGGAAGCCTGCGCGCTGCGCCATCAGCTAGACGACGCAGAGGACCGTTCTCGACGAGATAATCTAGTTTTTTTATGGCATAACAGATGTTAACAACCAGGCGTATCTGAATCTGAAGCTAAAGTTTTGAGCGTCATTAATGATAAACTGAATCTGAGCCTTAACAGCGATAGCATTATACGCGCGCACAGGTCGGTCGGTTTATGAAAATGAAAACACGGCCGATCATTATCAAATTTGCTGCATACAAGCAAAAAGAAATGGTGCTTGCTAAGTGTTCCTTGCTTAAAAATAGTGGCACACGGTAGGGGAAACAGTGCTACTCGCTCGAGATTAGAATTTTCTATTTTATATTGACGCGTGTCTACATGTGGACGATAACGATGATGGGGCATTTAGTAGGCACGAGGTAGCGGGCCTCTAGCTTCTCTTGAAGCCGAAGAAGACGATCTTGTGGCTCAGCTGTTGAGGACACGCTGCTTTCGTCGTCCCAAGGTGTATCTGTGTTTTATTCGCGTTGTACCGCGACACTAGTGGAGGTGCTGGGCCGCAACCCTGTCTGACGCTCCACACGCCCACTGGGAGCCGTTCATCGAGTCCAGACGCATTGTCACCTGTAGAAACACTGGTGCATCGCTCTAGTCGAAGGTTGCGAGGCCTCGCGCCATAGCTGACTCACTCGCCGGAACCTGCTAGGCACCGCACACCTCAAGCAATGGCCAACGCGAGCCCGCAACAGGTGCCCCAAGGCAGCTTTCCTACGCACCCATATCAGGTGACCATCTTTCAACCCCTCGTTCCTGATCTCTTTAGTGGTGGTGCCCATGAAGACGTTCACGACTGGCTTGACCACTACGAGCGTCTTGCCAAGGTAAATCAGTGGTCGGAACAGAAAAATCTTTCACGCGCCTATTTCTACTTTGACGACAGTGCTAGTACTTGGTATAAGAATAGTGAAGGCAATCTGTCAGCTTGGCCCGACTTTGGAGAGAAGTTCGTCAATACCTTTGCAAATATCGATAGAAGGGACCGCGCGCAGCAATTATCTGAGCTACGGGTTCAAAAACCTAACGAAACCGTCGCAATGTTTGCCGGGGACATGACTCGTCTCTTTCAACGAGCTAACCCGCACATGACGGAAGATAAAAAGTTGAGTTACCTCATGCGCAGTGTCAAGGAACAGCTTTTTGCCGGGATACTGCGCAACCCTCCAAGTACCACAGTTAACTTCATTAAGGAAGCTACGACTGTCGAACGGGCCCTTCGTCAACGCTGCAGGCAATATGACCGCATGTCCTGCAATGTCCTAATCAATACAATCGCCATGACGTCTTAGAGTAAGAGCTGCTTGTGAGACTTGGTTAGAGAGATAGTTCGCGAAGAACTACAGAGGCTGCGGAATCCGGTTGCTGAAAATCCCATCGCATTGATCGCTGAAGTCGTACGCGATGAAATCCACCAAGCGTTGTCTACGGCTAGTGCTGATGCTCAGCAGCGTCCAATGAGCTACGCTACCGCTCTCCGACGTCCACCACCTGCTGTGCAGACGCTATATCACCAGGTGCCGATGGACCCTTCGTATCTGCCGCAAAAGCAGACACTGCATCAACGACCCACACTACAGCCATACAACAAGCCGTCCACAGCCACCCCATGGGCATCGACGCGTCCACCGACCCGGAAAACAGATGCATAGCGCACAGTGGACAGACGTCCACTATGCTTTCACTGCGGAGGTGCAGGACATATTGCCCGTCACTGCTGGCATCGAGGTGATTTATTCCGTCCTCATAGACCTTGGTTTGACGGTCGACGTGCCCACGACGACTACACTCCGCGCTGTGACACCTCTTTCTAAGGAGCCAGTTCTCACTTTGAGGACGGCTTTACCATTGCAGAGGAGGCAATGCCTGCTCACCCTCCTGGTCCGAGACGTCGATCCTGCTCTCCGTCCCCCGCGCGTTCGCCTTTGTCGCACCACCGCACCTACGCGGACCTTAATACAAGAAAGTCACCTAGCCCGTGCCGGGGAAACTGAGAGCGGCAACCTCCGGGGGCAAGGTTGCAGGCCATAGAGATGACGACAAGAAGCCCCCCAGAGCATGACGTCATGCAGCCGATAAGCCTTGAAAACGATGAAATCGTGACTGCTGACCTCAGTGTTTTTCTTGACGGCCAGAAAGTAACAGCTTTAGTCGACAATGGTGCCGACTTCTCCATTATCAGTCAGGACCTCGCCGACAGCCTCAGAAAAGTGAAGATTCCGTGGACGGACCCTCATATAAGAACAGCAGGAGGCCAGTTATTGATGCCCTCGGGAAGATGTACCGCAAGAATTGACATTGGAGGTTGTCTTTTCACTGCGTCGTTCGTCGTTATCGCCGCATGCTGCCGAGATGTAATTCTTGGCATGGACTTTTTACGGGAATATGGTGCCGTCATCAACATACAAGAGAGCTTGATTACGTTTTGCGACAGTTCGGGCTTACCCGATTCTCCAGAGGTGCGACCAAACCAACTGCGTCTTACGGATGATGATGTGGTTCTCCCTCCAAGGTCATGCACGCTTGTTTCTTTGGCCGCCGCTGCTCAGTTTGACGCCGAAGGAGTTGCAGACCGAATAAGCTCGCTGCTCTTCACCCACGGCATTTCTGTCGCACGAGGTATCGTCAGAGTTGCTGTTGGACGCACGCACTTGCTGCTGACCAATTTTAGTGCTGAGCGCCGGCACCTTCCTAAAGGCACGGCTGTCGCTTACTTCGACGATATCGTAGATGCCGAAGGATGCTTGGGGGTAGTCGACGAGTCGCTCAATCTTGATTCAGCGCCTGTTCTGGACGTTAGCATTACTTTGCCGAAAGACGACCGATGCAGACTCCTTGAGCTACTGGCCAAATTTCAAGACTGCTTTTCGACAACATCATAAGTTGGCCGCACGCCTCTAACCAGGCATCGAATAATTACCGAGGAAACGGCGAGACCTATTCACCAGAACCCTCATCGCGTGGCTCAAAAAGAACGTGAAGCGATACAACAGCAGGTACACAGAATGCTTGAAGATGACGTCATTCAGCCTTCACAGAGCCCTTGGGCGTCGCCTGTAGTCCTCGTTAAGAAAAAGGGCGGCAGCCTGCGCTTCTGTGTCAATTACCGGAAGCTAAATCAGGTGACCAAGAAAGACGTATATCCACTACCGCGTATAGACGACTCTCTCGACAGACTTCGACATGCTCAATACTTCTTTTCAATGGACTTGCGGAGTGGATATTGACAAATTGAGGTGGACCCGAGAGACCGTGAGAAGACTGCTTTTGTGACACCGGATGGGTTATATGAATTTAGGGTTTTGTCATTCGATTTGTGCTTAGCCCCTGCTACCTTTCAAAGATTCATGGATACCGTGCTTTCTGGGTTGAAGTGGAAAACATGCTTAGTGTATCTGGATGACGTAATAGTGTTTTCCGCGACGTTTGACGAGCACTTTTAAAGGCTTGAGGTGGTCGTACGAGCCATACAGTCCACGGGCCTGACGCTGAAGCCTGAGAAGTGCCACTTTTGCTACGAAGAGCTGCAATTTCTTGGTCTTGTCGTCAGGCATGCTGGTGTTCGTGCCGATCCTGAAAATTCTTAGCCGTAGAACAGTTCCCTATACCGACCGATAAAAAGGCTGTCAGACGCTTTCTCGGCCTCTGTGCATATTATCGACAATTTATTGTGGATTTCGCACGCATAGCATCACCGCTAACTTGCCTCACGAGAGAAGACGTCAACTTTGAGTGGAATAACGAAAAGGAAGCTGCTTTTAACGATGTTCGCCAGCGACTGCAAACACCCCCAGTCTTTGCCCACTTTGACGAGAGCCCCTACGATGCTTCACACCGTTGCTTGCAATGTTGGTTTGGGAGCTGTGCTTGTGCAGCAGCAAGAGCGCACAGAAAGGGTAATCGCTTACGCAAGCAGAACGTTAACACGCGCTGAGGCTAATTACTCCACGACTGAGAAGGAATATCTCGTCATGGTATGAGCGGTTACAAAATTTTGTCCGTATTTATATGGCCGCCCCTTCAAAGTAATTAGCGACCACCACTCACTGTGTTGGTTAACTAATCCTAAAGACCCTACCGGCTGATTAGCGCGTTGGAGTTTCAGGCTGAGGAATTAGATATGGCAGTCGTACATAAGTCAGGGAAGCGACATATGGACGCCGACTATTTGTCCCGTTCACCCATTGAGTCGGCGACCCTACCCGAGGAGGAGGGAACATCATTTCTCGGTGTCCTCAACACGACCGCCATTGCGCAGCAACAACGAGAAGATGCTAAGTTGCTTGGCCTAATTACCTACTTGGATGGCATATCGCGGACGCCCCAATAGTTTTCGCAAGAGCGTTGTCATCGTTTTGTTTACGTGGCGGAGTACTCCACAAAAAAAGTTTTTCGTCGACAAGATCTGCCTATCTACTCGCCATCCCAGCAGCCCTTCGCACCAAAGTTTTGAAAGCTTGCCACAACGAGGTTACCTTTGGCCACTTGGGTTACACAAGAACGTTGGCCAGGGTACATCAAAGATATTACTGGCCAAGACTAACCACAGCCGTGAAGCACCACGTTCGTACCTGTCTCGACTGCCAGTGACGCAAGTCACCGCCAACTAAACAAGCTGGCCTCCTGCAACCCGTACAGGTCCCATTGACTCCATTCCACCTGATCGACATGGTCATTTTGGGCCCCCTCCCTGCTTCTACTGCAGGCAACGGATGGGTTATCATCGCGATGGATTATTTCACCCGTTATGCCGAGACAAGGGCTATCCAGAGAGGTACAGCAGCGGAGGTGGCAAGATTTTTTATCGTAAATATTGTACTGAGGCCTGGTGCACCAACCGTCGTAACCACAGACAGAGGAACCGCATTTACAGCAGCTCTTTTGGACCATGTTTTGATGCTGAGTGGAACAACGCATCGTAAGACCACCGCATACGACCCGCAAAAGAACGGGCTGACAGAGCGTCTAAACAAAATCATTGAAGACATGCTTTCGATGTACGTAGACGTCGAACACAAAAATTGGGATACAATCTTGCCTTACATAACGTTTGCATACAACACGGCCAAGCAAGAAACGACCCGCAAGACAACTTTCAGCCTTGTTCATGGACGGGAAGTACGAACCATGTTAAATGCAATGTTGCCGCACGAAGGCGACGACATCGTCTCGGACGCCGACACGTTTACGGAACGCGCAGAAGAAGCTAGGCAACTTGCACGTTTACGGATCAGCCAGCAGCAAGACTACGATGCACGTCGCTACAATGCTCACCGCAGAACAGTCGTCTACCAAACTGGCGACAAAGTATGGGTTTGGACGCCCGTACGAAAACGAGGACTTTCCGAAAAACTCTTAAAAAGATATTTTGGAACGTACCTAGTTGTGCGACGACTGAGCGATGTCACTTACGAAGTTGTTCCTGACTGTTCGTATAGAACAAGGCGTCGCCAGCCCCATCCTGAACTCGTTCACGTAGTCCGCATGAAACCTTACGTCAGCGAGTGATTGCGTGATACTTTACTTTAGAAAAAAAAACTGCATCACAGACTGCGCATTGGGGTGATGCTCTTTGAGAGAGAGGCAAATGACGCGTGTCTACATGTGGACGATAACGATGATGGGGCATTTAGTGGGCACGAGGTAGTGGGCCTCTAGCTTCTCTCGATGCCGAAGAAGACAATCTTGTGGCTCAGCTGTTGAGGACACGCTGCTTTCGTCGTCCCAAGGTGTATCTGTGTTTTATTCTCGTTGTACCGCGACAATATACTAACATTCGAAGTATCTACCGCAAAACGGATGAGATATGTAAAGTAATTAACGATATGAATAGTGGTTTTGCTCTCAGTGAGGACTTCTGCCCGCAACGCGCTAAATTAAAAAAAAGTTTAGAGAGCTTGTCAAAAACCTGCGTACACCATATAAACTTGAGTACAAAAAACTGCATGTAGGCGGTAAATCCTTTGACTACAATGACATAGATGACACTA
Organism: Rhipicephalus microplus; assembly: GCF_043290135.1. Taxonomy (NCBI): domain Eukaryota; kingdom Metazoa; phylum Arthropoda; class Arachnida; order Ixodida; family Ixodidae; genus Rhipicephalus; species Rhipicephalus microplus. The sequence goes on from NW_027464590.1 coordinate 1,614,003, forward strand.
TTGTTGAGATCGGTATCACGAAGGTTGCATTGAATTCGCATGGTACATCCTCTCGAGCACTCCGCTCTTGCCACATTTTTCAGCATAAAGATCGCTAGGGACACGGGAGGGAAAACAGTGCTACTCGATGGAGATTAGAATTTTCTATTTTATATACTAACTATCGTAGTATCTACCGCAAAAAAGTTGAGTTATGTACTGTAACCATATGAAAGCTGATCTCATCGCTCTAACTGAAACATGGCTTAGCAGCAAGATATCTAACACCGAATTGTTTCATTGTGAAAAAAGGTATGTAGCCTACCGCAGTGTCCACTCTGACAGAGTGGGCCGTGCAGTTTTGCTGGCCGTAGAAGAGCGTTTTGATTGCTAATGCATACCAATTATTTCGAACATTGAATCTGTGTGGTGCTGCTTGAATGTAAATTTCAAGGAAGGTATTGTTGGGCTCTGCTATCGCTCTCCATCAAGCGATGCGTCATTTTGTGATAGCTTGCACGACTGCTTAAATCAAGTCACGGTTCGTTATCCCAATCTACAACTCATTCTAATGGGGGGACTTCAACTACCCGAATATTAATTGGTTGCACGCATGCCTATTTACCAACCCACCGACAACTGAGGCCAACCAGTTTATCACCACCTGCATTGATTTTGGTTTAACACAAATCGTCACCTCACCCACACGTGTCACTCAAACTTCTTCTTCCGTTATAGACTTAGTACTAACATCATCAGAGACTGTTACGTCACCCGCATTGCTCATGCCTGGCCTGAATACCCCTAATATTTTGCATTTCACGATCAATTTGTCACATGCAACATCAGTAAAACAGTCCAAGAACATCAGAGATTACTACAAAGGTAACTATCTAGCCATTAATAATGAACTGAGCTCCTTTTTAGACATTTTCTCACCAGGTTATGTTGGGTGCTCAGTAGAAACTAATTGGTGCTTGTTCCGTAATAAAGTGTCTGAATTAATTCATCTGTATATCCCTCTTTGCCGGGTGTACTCCAATAACGATGCTCCATGGTATAACAAATACTTAAGCCGACTTTCTAACAGGAAAGAAGACTTTTTAGAATCGCTAAGTATTCACTTAAACCGGCCATCTGGACAAAGTACAAGACAGCCTCTCTAGCATATTCGAGAGCACCAACGGCTACTAAATTCTCGTTCTTCAATGTAACCCTGCCGAACATCCTGAAGACTAACCCTAAACGTTTCTAAAGTATAATGAAACCACTTAGCACCAGTAAAGTATCATTGCACTGGGTAAACTGGTGTGCGCACAAAAAACAGACAAACGACAGCAGAGAAGAGACAGGGACAAGCGCAGAGAAGAGACAGGGCTGCGCTTGTCCCTGTCTCTTCTCTGCTGTCGTTTGTCTGTTTTTTGTGCGCACACCAGTTTACCCAGTATTATGAACCAACTCGCCCAGCTACAAGTTTTATTGAAAGTATCATTGCTTACACCCACCAGCGATCCTGTTCCCGACCATCTTTGTTCTACTATTGCATATTTTCACAATCGTATCATGATGGTGTACTATCTGAAGGTTGGAGAACTGCTGTGATTATTCCAGTACATAAAGGCGGGGATAAACATAGTCCATCTAACTATCGTCCTGTATCTCTCACATGTGTACCGTGCAAAATACTGGAACATATAATATTTTCTCATCTTGTTAATTTTATAGAGGATAATAGCTTCTTCACTTCAACTCAGCATGGCTTTCGAAAGATTTTTTTCTTGTGATACTCAACTAACTTCTATACTAATAATTTGCATTTATTTCGGAGTCAGCTTTTTTAACTGACTGTATATTTCCTGACTTTGCAAAAGCGTTTGATAAAGTTAACCATTCTCTGCTCTTTTATAAACTAAGTGTTCTAAGAATTCACCCTGCAGTTTTTAACTGGATTCGTGCATTCATTTCTTCTTGTGTTCAATTTGTCAGCACTAACGATGTTCATTCTTCAACTGCACTGGTTGATTTTGGGCTTCCTCAAGGATCAGTACTTGGCCCCCTATTATTCCTAATCTATATAAATGACTTACCTTCTACTGTTACTTCCAAAATTTGTTTGTTCGCTGACGACTGTGTGATTCACCATAAAATATCTAAAGACAATGATATTCGTTTTCTGCAGGCTGATCTCATTAACATACTCCATTGGTGTCATATTCAGAAAATGGAACTAAACATTAAAAAATGCAAGTCTGTGATGATTTCTCTGTTGAGTACAACTTGTCCAACATACTTTATTCACAGTCACCCTCTTGAAACTGTAACTTTTTACCGGTACCTCGGCGTCCACATAACTAACACTTTGTCCTGGAAATTACATACAGAACATATAGCGTCCAAAGCTAATAAAACACTGGGTTACCTTCGAAGAAACTTCTTTCTTACTCCATCGTCATTAAAGTTATTACTATATACAACATACGTCCGCCCTCAAATGGAATACGCTTCATCTGTTTGGGACTCCGGTCAGGTAACATTATCACACATGTTGGAATTCGTTCAAAATTGTGCAGCTCGTTGCATTTTGGCTAACTACCATTGTTCAGCTTGTGTCACTCAAGTGAAGGCATCTCTAAACCTCATCCCACTAGATACCCGCCGAAAGCGCACTCGCATTTGCCTGTTTCATAAAATATTTTATCATAATTTGAAACTCCGTTCCCGTTTAATCTAAGCTGCTCCCTTCATTTCTCTTCGCTGTATTCACCAACACAAAGTCAACGTCCCCCATTGCAACACAGTAACATATGCCAAATCATATCTCCCACGAACTTGTAATGAATGGAATTCTCTGCCTGCATCAATAACAAGCATCAATGAAACCATTCAATTTAAATGTACTTAAAACAATGATTACCTAATTACCACCTGTATGTTGAACAGTTTATTTGTATTTCTTAGTGCCTTCACCATGTAATAAAAATAAAATTAGTATTATAATTTGCTTTATTGTGATGTGAGTTGTTAGGAGTATTCATCTTTGTACCCCAATTAGTGACAATATTTTATATCATTTGCTTTGTATTTCTTGTTTTTCATTGTTGTGCACGTCCTTCCCCTCTGAAATGTACTGTGTACTCTGAGGGTAAAATAAATAAATAAATAAATAAATGACGAAAGATCATTTGGTTAGGGTAGGTGTGTAGCTGCTGCTGTCCCCGCGCAAATACCTGCTTTTTAACTGGAAAGTGTTTTATGCCGAGGTCCACCAGGCATCGCGCTGGTGTAGTTCAGTCATAAATATGGTGTAAAAATACACTAAGAGAATACAAAAAAAAATCTAAGAAAAAACTTCACAGATCGGCATCCAATCTGTGGCCCCACACTCCGCAATGCACGGTGCGACACCACTATGCCACAGAGCGCACGTTTTCCAGCTTGCTAGTGGCGAGCAATTTATATACACCATATATCCTTGGTGGTCTTCAGAACTCGGCAACTTCAGCACGTTCTTGTCAACTGTAGCAAAGGGTGCACGTGTTCATACGCTCCACCCACGTAGCTCTGGCCGTGCTGCCCCAGAAACTTGTCGCCGAATATAGTGTTCGCACCTCAACTTAGCCTATAATTTAAATGACTTATAGAGAGCAGGAAGGTCACACCTCTCGCTGCTGCGGGCACGTTGCCGAAAGAAGAGAGTGCTGCTCATACACGAAGAAGTAAGAATTGTGAAAGTTCGCGTTTATCCCTAGTATACTAGCGCGTTTGTTTTGTGTGGCTTTCTTTGTGTTTGAGCAGCGTGCTTTATTGCCTGAACAGTGACACTTGCCCTGGTAACCCAAGCTTTTCCTGTGTATGCTAATTTCACACGTTCTTTAAGCTTGATGTGTTCTCTTCAAGTATATCAAGCTGCTGGCAGTCCTTCGCATGAGATTGCAATTAATTGCAGCTGTGGTCATATCTTTGCCCCTGTGGCGAACCATGCACAATAAGCGCTCCCCTTGCTCTAGGAACACAGGTGTGACCTTCGTGTATACCGATTTATAGAAAGATGAATCATTTATCTTTTTCTTTAAGTTAATTTGTTGTGTTGTAGTGTATATTTGCGTCTTACTTGCTTGTATTTTGGCCTTCGTATTTGTGTCTTTCTCTTATCTCCTATTTTTTGGAGTGACCAGCTCCTCTACACAACTTACTTCAGCTGGGAAGAAACCATCGCCCACCTTATATGTGAGTGCACCCATTTCAACGCACCAAGACGACAACTTATTCAACCTCTGGATTGACTACATGATTGCCCTTTGTTGGAACAAAGGGTTCTGGGTCAATGACTGAGTCCCTCTTCACCCAGAAGGCCTTGAAAGCTTTTTTACGCGTTTTGTGGACAACTGGTTTCAGAGACAGGCTTTACTGTCGTATTCTATTCAATTTTGTTTTTCCTGTTTCGCTATTTTATTGTATTGTTTTCTTTCTGTCTTTGCAACATTTCTTTTCTATCATCTTTTATTCCCTTCATCCTTTTCCTCAGCGCACGGTAGTCAGCCAGTGAATAACTGGCTAAGCTCCCTGTTCTCTCGCTTAATCTTTCCTCCTTGTTACATGCTGCACTTGAGAGTGGCTAATCTACTGCAGCGTAGATATGGCCACCTAGAGAGCGATGGCCATCTCTTCCACCATATTCTGCATCTTTCGGGCTTTGCACCATAACGCTCGTTTTTCATGTTTCTTCGCAGTTGCCCACCAAGACCACGTAGCTAAAGCTGCGCGCATATCTCGCCACGTACAGGAATGCCACAACCTCGCGATTTATGAATTTTCTTTACACTTACAGCATCCTCGTATTTCTCCAGCTGGTGTGATGTTCCAGGTGCATGTTTTGGGGCAAAGATCGGACCTCAATTTTTTTCCCACCATCGCGACTATATCAGTGTTTTGCCCATGCTTCGATGGCCTATTTCTACCTTTTGTAGAACGTACTTGCCCGTTTTGGTTTTTGAGAGTCATTTCCTCTGTTCTATGTAGTGCGCTTCAATTGCTTCGTCGAGCGCGTCGCGTAGTCAAAATTTAAATCTTTTCACCATACTTGTGTACATGGGCAACCCTAAGCCTTCCTTAAACATTTTCCTGACTAGGCAATTTCATTTTGTTTTCTCTGAGACCTGCCACTTTAAGTAGAAAGCAATCTAAAGTAATTCTACGAAGCCTGAAGGCTTGCACAAGCCTAATTGTTGTCCCTGATTTTATACCACTGTCTCTTTGTGTAGCTAATTTGCATATAGTAGTTTGAGTACCTGATTTACCGTGGTATAACAAATATTTTAACTATCCTGACAAAGTGCCGTGGGCATTCTTTGTCATGAAATGCTTTGATCTGAAGGAATAACAAAGCGGACACCGTGCTGAGGACCAACAGTGCTCTTAAAAAGCTTGACAGTCAGTTTGAGAAGCAGGCTGAAACATTCGCAGTATATGTAGGGATGTATCGTAAGAAAAGTATCAGTGGATTACATCTGCTACGCTAAGGTGTACAAAGCGTGAACTATGGATGAACGAATGATCCCCGGATGGACGGATGAAAGTATGGACAAACGGAAAAATCAAAGATGAATATATGGATGAATAGATGGACAGATGAACAAACCACGAATGAACGAACCGATGGATGAACCACGGACAGGTGGAAGAAGAATGAATGGACCACGAACGGATCGGCGGACTGTGGATAAACCGACGGACGGGTTTATTGTTGAACCATGGACAAACAGACAAATGAACTACAAATTGAAGTGCATACGAACAAACCCCGGATGGATGAATGAACATTAATTTGCCAGTCCACGACATTACGGGAGTGTCACTCCAGCAGCGCCAAGACTTCTCTGGCATGTCAGCTGTGTGCCATGTGATGCACAGCACTTGCGCGAAACTGCCACGCGAAACTGCTTAAATTCGACCTGTGTAGCTTTCGCAACAAAACCTTCTATAAGAAATTTCCACCCACATCTTGCCACAGGGGGGAACTCGACCAAATGCATCGCAGTGGAGGTAGCAGTATCACGTTAACGTTGCGTAACTGGTATAATTTTGGAAAGCTGATTATTTTGTCTTTTCTAATATTTATTGAATGAATGAGAAGCGTTGCCTTCAAAGAGCAATGGGACGCTCCTGTGGGGTTCTGCCCCACTGCTGGTTGAAGGTACTGTTGTTTCCATAGCATCTACTCGAGTCAAGCAAAGCGTCAAGTCAAGTCAAGCCAAGTAAAGACGCCTTTGACTGAATTTCAAACGCGCGATACAGTGTCGGTGAACGGTTGTGCAGCGCGAGCAGCTAGTTTTTAAATGCAGAACATTCTATAGCCGCTCCTATAGTCGCTAATTCGGCGTCGGCGGCGCCCTCGTCACACCCGTGGAGCATGCTAGCGTTTCGCGTCTCCTGTAAACTCTCGCTACTCCCTGTGTTGCCCCGTAAGGCTGACGCAGGCAGCGTCTGCGAGTAAAAACCGAATGCTCGTGCGGTGCACTCACTCACTGAATACCCCGTACGTGTATACGCACTGAATCGCCTGTTGGGATTTCCGTCAAGCGCGTCTTTGCTTTTGCTTGACGTTGAAGACAGCGCTTCTCGTTCAATAAATAAATTAAAGTATGATACACGAAAAAACAATGATGCATTCCGAAATAACACTCAAATACGCAACATTCACGTGAACCCCCCCCCCCCCTCCTCTACGACGCATTTATTCGAGTTTTCACCGTGGGAAATGGCGCCGGCTTTTTTTACTAGCAGCCGCTGCCTGCGTCGGCCTTCAGAGGCGAGAGAGGAGGAAGGGAGGGACAGTTGGCACGAGATGCGAGCATGTGCAGTGAGGGTGTACCGCCGACGCAAGATTTGTGAGTGGGTGCGTATATGAAATGCTCACTTGAAATCTGCATGAAATGGGCATTTAAAATCACCCCACACTTCGCTAAAGAGCTAAGATTAATGGGGGTAGCCGGTGGCTACAGGAGTTCGGGTCTGTCGAAGCGTCTGCTGTTGTAGTATTTGATTTGTGCATCGCCATATTTAAGAGATGAATGCTTTTGTACTTGCATTTCAGGACATTAGTGTAAATGGTACAAAAATACCTGAGTCACTTCAGGTTTAGCGGTTCTTGCTCAAGCAGGTAACAATTCTCGGTGTATATATTAAAAAAAAGAAGACTACACACTAGGGAAATCGCGAAGCCCATACCGAAAGTAGTGTACGGTAGCAATATACTCGTGAAGGGTCCGGATCACTCAAAGAGTCAAAAGTCAATTCACATGCGCAGTTTACAGTCTCGTGCACTAGCAAGCAGTCTCGAAAACATCAGCGTCATGAGCTTATTCGTGATAGATTTTCGCCAACACGGCCTCATCAATCGTGTGTTCGATGGGACGGCTTTCTGTTCTCCCATAGTAGAGTATAAAGTACTCAAAATTGTTGTCCCCGTTTTCTAAACACAAGAATGTGGACATCTATAGAACCTTGTTTCGGGGTTGATTAACTACTGTACTCCGGTGTTAAAAAAAGCACGGCATTTTAGAAGCGAACATATATGGACGAAAGCTGCAATCATATTGGCAGTCTCGCGCTTCGGTTTGTTTGATCTTTTGAGCAATCTTACAGCGAGAACTGATATATGAGACCACAACAACGGATAGTTTTTCGCGAGGCTGTTTTTGTGGAGTTTTAGTGGATCATAAATACATACAGCTTTAGTAGTCTGCGAAGCTTTTTCCTCAGAAGCAGACGCACACGAATTTGTTGTAATCAGTGTGCACTCTAGACTTATGTATCAGCAGAACTACCGGGAACCCCGTCCCGGGACAACAATGCCGCGCGCATGAGCTGAGCTATCTATAAAGTCATGAAGTAAATATTCTGCCGTACTCCGGTCCTCTAGCCGTGGCCTCTTCCATCTCAGTATGTTGCTCTTGTTGCGAACGCATCAGTACCGGATGTACCATGCGAAGGGCAGAGCCGTTAGGCGGAAAATTCGATAAAGGTTGCACCGCAAGGTATACGGCCCCATGCCCCATTCGTGATCTTTGTTAATGGTTTTTTTTGGGGGGGGGGGCGGAGGATTTGAGAGGACACAAAGTGAGTTGCAGACAAAAAAAAAACAAGAGAAAAAGCGATCCCGACGTTCAAAATTGAAAGGCCTCTCAATATACCACCACAGCTAGAAATCCACCGTTAGTACTACGGCTACGTTCATCATTTCGCAAGCATATCAGCGTCAATCTCTCGCGAGCCGTTTCACGCATGGCTGCCGGAACGCATCAACTTCGTAAGCATTTTGGGCGGAATAAAGCGGAGCATTCTAGCACGAGCAGTCCGTCTATGGCATACACGTGGAGTCCCCACAGACAAAGAATGGGCGTTTTGCAACGCAGTTCCGTCGAATTATATACCTATTGTTAGGCTTTTTGTAGTCTTTTGCATCATCGGAAATATTGCGGGCGCACCTACGAATTGGGTAAATGGCGATGTTCTTATAGTAAAAGGTGTTACCGATGGACTCTTTTCATGTAGAAGGTAATTATGTTGCTTCTACAGAGTGCAATATCGGCCGTCATTAAAGCTCGGCACTCGGATGTGCGTGGCACATGCCAGCTGGTCTTCTGATGATTTTTTTAGAGCAGCATGTACTTGTGTAGCCAAAATGTAAGCAGTATGTGACCTGCGTTGAGAAGGTAGAGCTGGGAGAGCCTCATTGATAAGAAAATAAATATTTAGGTGCTCAATATTTCTAATATCAGAGGAAGATAGTGTGCTCTTGGTATGCCAATGTCGAGAACCGATTTGTGCTTTACTTTGTAAGAGGCGATTCGGCAGACTATTTTATTTTAAATAAAAAGTTGTATATAATCGAGTGAAACTTCTGAAAAATGAAGAAACATTTTGCAAAAAGAATATCAACTAGAAGTCGACTAATTAGCAGGTAAGAAAGCAAAGCATATACAGCCCAGAGAAACTCCCGTGTTCGCGATAATCTGCATGCTTGATGATTGGGTGGATAGGTTCCTGCTAGCTTCCTTAGCGTATTACTATACGGTATAGCTAGACCTATTCTGTCTTGAATGCAACAGCGCTTATCTCCACGCAATTCGCCACTATTCCCGTAACAAGCAGCGTGCATCGCTTTACAAGACCTCTAAGCGATAAAGAAAGATAAAACCTTTTATTGAGCCGTAAGGGGCGACTATTCACTCACATGAAGGCGAACGCATTGCTTCCTTATAAAACAAAGTGGTATGTACATGTTGCGTGAAAATATTTTGAGAGCTTAAAAAATTCTCTACGAGATGCAACAGAACAGCATTGAAGTAATAAGCATCTTGCATGCGTAGTGGATACGCTGCTTGAGCAGCTTCGAGAAGGAAAGTTTCGAAACAGCCATTTCCAGAGTATTGTTTCCCGATGTCGTTTCCCAAAGACATGCATGCCTGTGTGCATGCATTGAGGTGTCGTTGTTTCGTTCCAGTTCGTGCCAGGTCACTGAGAGTATCTAGCACTATCAACATGCACAAGGAGCACTGGATGGCAGCAACGGGGCTATTTTTTTTGTCGCTGTTGAGTGTTCTTTGTTGCTACTGGTGCTGTTGTGTTCGCATACTATGTGTGATGGGGCGGCTGCTAAAGAAAGCACGGTGATCGATAACACGCTGGCACACAATAGCTTTCAAAAGAAATTGCGCAGTGCAATAATGGAGGCTGTATATCGGCGTTATCGTAGCGTTTCTTGGATGCATGCTGGGCTTAGAAGGATTATCTGATCCTTTCAACGTAACCCATCCACCTAAAGGAAAAGGAAGCTCAGAGGTTTATGAAGTTCCTGTGAGAACAAGCTGCTGGAACCTTTCATACCATTTCGAAATATTCATGATTGCAGCATCTCTAGACAGCAACCACAGATCAAATTTTCTTTTCCTATTTCTGTCTTTTTCTGCTATTACTTAGGGAGGAAACAACGTATAGGCCAGATTCTTTCGCTTTCGTCGCGTCCACTTCGTTGAGTTGTGTGGCTATAACATCTGTTATACTTGTTTCAAGGGTTCATCACAAGTATGACGATGAGTCATTCATTTATACAGCTTGGAGCCCATGAATGACAATACTTCAGTGCGGTAACGGCCATTATAGTTGTGTACACACAACACGCTTGCTATATCAAGGACCACGCGAAGAAAGACTTGTTGACCTCGCACTGGATGGTGTTCTTTGGTTAGGGGCATCGGTGGGTGTTGGTGTCGTGGCAGCTAGATTATACATGTATATATGGACAACTGCCACACCACATGAATATTGGAGAAGAAAACTACTCATACTACGTGTTGTGAAATATTTTAATGTGCTGCACTACCCTGCTACAGATGAATCCCGGTACTCGCTTGGCGTGTCAGCTTGCAGTCAATGTGAAACAACTGTGTTGTTATTGTTGTGGCGCCGTGGTTACGAGTTGTTGGATTTGGAATACTGCTTCGACAAAGGTGTGTTAGCAATTGCCTATAGCGCACAGCTGTCCCTATTACTGCATTTGGTCTTTAGTTTCTCTGGCCAAAGCAAAATACCATCGAGGAGAGACACACACTGCACGCGTGCATTATTCGGCCCTAATTCTTGGTGCAGGTTTGCGCCGCTAAAAACTCATGCAACTGAGAATTTCGGCCTAGTTCGCGGAAGAGTTCATTTTCAATATGCAGTTCTTGTGATGTAGCTTAATGTTCCTGAGTATTGTAGAGAAGTCTGGGAAACGAAGGTACGGTGACGCTTTGCTACCCATTTTCATTTGTGCTTTCGCCAGCCATGGTATTTTAGCCGCAAGTGTCGCGTCACTGTAACTAGAGGACGAGGGCTGTGCTCTAGTTCACAGCCGCGGCCGGAATTAGAAGGTGGCAACATGTGAACAACACCAGTTAGCTTATGTCGGTGTTTGCGCTAAACAACCTCAGTTTGTTGTACTTCATTTGCAGACCCCAACCACGGCGTGCTTTATGATTATATAAGGGTTGTGGGAAGTCCAGCAATCATATACTTTCACGCATGAACTGCGCAGGGGTATCAAGTTTGTTAGGATAATAAAAAATTTACTCTGGCGCTTCTTTATGTAGCTCGTTAAACTATTGAGTGCTATAAGTGGCCTGCAAAACTAAAAACGCATGTTCTTGCCCAATTGAGATTGATGCCGATAACAGAGACATTACTGGTTGGCTGGTTGTAATGTGGGGTTTAACGTCCCGAAACCACTGTATGATTATGAGAGACGCCGTAGTGGAGGGCTCCGGAAATTTCGACCGCCTAGGGTTTCTTAACCTGCACCCAAATCTGAGCACATGGGCCTACAACATTTTCGCCTCCATTGGAAATGCAGCCACCGCAGCCGGCATTGGAACCCACTACCTAAAGATCAGCAGCTGAGTACCTTAGCCACTAGACCATCACGGCGGAGCAAAGATATTACTAGTGTTCAATAAAACAAGACTGTTTTGGAAGTAGAAGTTACTGTATTTATGACAAACTGTTGTATTTATGACAAACCCTTTTGAAACTTTCTGCACATAACATCGTTTCACATTGACCTCAAGGTCAGTCACCTACGATGACTTTGCACTGCCTCTGTGTTCACGCCACTTTCGACCAAGCTATGATGCGATGTGATGACGTCCTCATACGGCATTACGTCACGTTACAACGCTGTGATGTCATGATAATTTCACAAGTTTTGGGGATCTTCAGCGCCACTGTGACGTTAAATGGTGATGGCACCTCGTGATGGTCTTTTGCATCACTTGTCCCCGATGACGCGAGAGGCGGATGGTCAAGCTTTATGTTTGATGAGGCATGCTTTGGCATTTATAACCGCAGACGCGTCTGGGCTATCGCAAAGAAGCAGCGCCAGCTAGCTAACATTTTTTTTCAGCTCGTCAAATCTTTTTTATTTTCATTGGGGAGCATGCGGACAGGTGGACAAATATTTCTTGGTTTCCTAATATGTATTATTGGTGTTTACGGTCCCAAAACAACCATAGGATTATGAAAGATGACAGCGTGGACGGCTCCGGATATTTTGATCACCTGGGGTTCTTCAACATGCACCTGAGTCCAAGCACATGAACCTCGAACATTCTCGCCTTCATCGAAAATTCGGCCACCACAGCCGGGATTCAATCCCGTGACATGTGGGTTTGCTTGGTTGTCTACCCGCCGCAGTGGTCAAGTGGCTGGGCACTAGGCAGCTGTCGTTTAGGTCGCGTGATGGAATCCTGACAGTGGAGGCCTCTTTTTCGATGAAGGTGAGAATGCTTGACGCCCATGTGCTTAGATTTAGATTCACGTTAAGAAACCTAGGGTGCCGAAATTTCCGGAACCCTCCATGGCGTCACCTCTCATAATTTTATGGTGGTTATGGAAGGTTAAAGCCCGAAAATCATTGTTATTTATTTTTCTCGCAGTTACGGGTGACGTGCAGGAGGCGCTCCTGATCGCACTCGCTGGTGGTTGATATAGACATCGAGGCAAAGGCCGAAGATATAAATCTTTAACTAACTAGCGAATGCCTTAAAATCACCTCTCTGTGGACTTGGGGCAGCTTATCAGTCATGTAACATAAGCCACAATCTTAGAATCTGTGTGTTTCGACCACGAAAGTTTAGCCGTGATTCACAATATTCATTTTGACGTGGTAATTGAGAAGCTTTATACATTAATTTTAGGCCTGTATGACATTAGCAACTTGTAATAGCTTAATTTAGTTCATTCATTGTGCCAGCATGAGTAGCGGTTTTCTGAACATTCTAGCAACCTTTTTTGAACAACGATTCTAGCCGCACATTGTCTAACAGTATGGAGGAAGAAAAGTGAAGTCCAACGCAGTTCAAACATGATTTTACCACCAGCCCCTCGTGAACCGTAGGTAGCTTTGTAGGCATGACACATTGTATTCAATTCATTGTTTGCCCACATGTTGAGAGATGTACGATGTCCTGAATAGAGTGAGCTGTAAAGCTGAAAAAATGTTCCCACATTAGACAACTTCGTAGGAAAAATAGTGGGCAAGCAACTCCGGGAAATGATAATAAATAAAGCAGTCAGTTGCGCTTTCTTCATTCATAAGATGGAATGTTTTATTCAAGACTATGACTTCTCTTCCGTCGTTGCAGACTTTTTTCAAATAAACACTGATTCAGGAAAAAACTTTGTTGGCGCATACATTAACAATTATATACCATTGTGACCAACGCTGTGGTAACGAAAGTTACCTACACATCCGGGACTTGTCGTTGTTAGGTACGCTGCCGTGTCTTCTTTGCCAGACAATGTGTGACGCGTCCTTCGATTCAGAACATAGTTATTGTCGACACACGATTTATCCACTCATCAGGGCATACTATACAACTTCTTTTTATCCGTACAAAAATAGCTACTATGATGAATACATGGCGTATACCTGGTAATGATTGTATGGGCCACTGCAGGCTTTCATGCTGTTAGAAGATGAAGTGGCGCGGGTGGGTTTGGGGGGGGGGAGATCTCTCTGTTGCCTTAAGTGTGTCATAGACGTCGGTACTTGGGGACTATTGATGAGATTGTCAACGTATTGAGCAGACGTGAGCTGACAGGAGAAGTGCCGGAAGTAATTATACTGAAGAGAGGGCGTGCGCCGTTTGCTGCAATCGTGTGACCGGCTTTTCAGCGGCTATTGAAAGACTGTGAATAAAAAATGGGGGGGGGGGGGCTAGTGTCAACGTTACGATGCTGTTATTGAGCTGCGCGGGAAAGTACCTTTTCGATTTACATAAATTGTTGCCTACTTTCAGAGGTTCTCAAGAAATTAACATTCAGAATTGGAAGCTTTGAGAGAAACAAGAGGAAGAAGAGCTACCACAGCGTTTAACCTGTTAGGCGGAACACAATTAACTTCTATGCATCACAGTAGAGTTGTGCAGTCGTTATTTATCCGACACCATTCGAAGTGTATTTTTATAGGGGCGCTAAAGTAGAATTTCCCAGCCAGGATCATGTCTAACTTCACTGAAGTGTGCAATGTGATTGAGGCTAACTAAATTTATTGTATTGATCACCTCACCACACGGCAACCACTTCTTGAGGCGGCTCGTTTTCTATAGCAGCTCTTAGATAGTCAGTGAACAGGCAACAAAACGAAGAGGACGCTGAACACTCAGATTAGCAACTTAAGGTAAACAGCGCGAAAGTAGCAACCGGTAGGGAAAAGGACAGGACAAGCGCTGACTTCCTTCCAACTAAAATTTATCGATAAAACTGCTTCTATATACCTAGTGAACAGAAAATACAGTGGAAAAAGATGACAGATGCAATGATACAAAATCACGTCAACAATCACTGAGCTTGCTATGTCGACCCTCACACCCCAAAAAAGAGAAGTCTCTTTCTGACAGTGCAACTGATGGCTTATTTACCCACGCGCCCCTCTCAAGCACCATCTGCGCAGCCTCGCAAATTACACTCTCAGCAGCAGCCATGCTGATGGCAACATTAGCCGGCTCGTCATAAGAAACTTCTTGGCAGCAAATGGGTAAATATTTTGGCATTGCCGTCAGCTAAACACTCTTCCGCCGATTCCCTCATTGTCAGAGAGTCTACTTCCGAACTTTCAGAGGCTTTCCCGCCACGGTGCCCGCACCAGACTGCTGTCACATCATATTGTGCTTCTTGTCTAGAGAGAGATGTAGACTTTGTCGATTTCCAGCAGATTCCTCGGATGGGCTCCCACCCAGGGGCCAACGGAGGGACCGTGTCTCCCGGCAGCTTCCTTGGCCTGCTGGATCGCCCAAAGTTGCTTGTCCAGACCCGAACTGAGCAGCGCAGTCTACCAACGCGCCCGAAGGTGTTCATTGGAGGCCTCGACCCCAGAATTTCTTCTGGGATCGCGGCCCTAGAATAAACATTGCAACAAATATATAAATAAAAAAGTAAAAAAAACTCTTGATTATACAGAGTAGCTATGCAAAGACGGCGAACATAACACAAGTTTGAGTAACGTTTAGCTCATGCAATACTGAGTAATGTTTGACGGAAAATATTGTTCTTAGTGATAGTTACGATGTCTTCGGGAAGGTGGTTCCAATCTACTGATGTACGAGGTATAAATGATCGATAAAAATTATCGATCATCAGATATGGTCAAGCCACTCTTGACCATATCTTATGGAAATGCTGGACGATCCCATAGGATCTGGTCAAGAGTGGCTCTGGTGGTACAGTACTTGCACAGATTAGAACTATAGACGTCGAGATATATGTGGCAATTGATGACAGGATTCGTGTATGTGCGTGTTTGTAGCTGCCGCCACTGAATGGACTGGGCCCGATTTAGCTTGGGGTGAGGTGGTGGGTACTGCCTCCTTTACAAATGATAGTGTTGAATCATGTCATTAAATTTAGTTCGCCGATCATCCCATTCTCACACCGGCGCAGAAAGGTCTGTTTAGGTGGCCGCTTCATCTGACGTGACTCGGAACGTAAGGCCTCGAGCCACATTGTGCGCCACTTCATTCGGACTGTCTTCCGCGTTACCTAGTGGTGTGTGGGCAGGAAACCACAAGATGTGCACGTATTTGTCCACCTCGTGAATTTTGCCTGTGCTAAGAATCCGCAATGCCTCGGGGGAGATTCTGTCGCTGGCGTAGTTTCGAACGGCTGTCTGCGAGTTGCTGATCACACATGAGGCGTTAGCGTGGGCTATGACCATAGCGATAGCCACTTCCTCTGCCATTTATACGTTCCGTGTGACGATTGACGTGCTGCTTATGCATTGTTTTGTGTGGTCTAAGACAGCAGCCACGAAGCGGTGACGTTCCTAGTAGCGTGCTGCGTCGACAAAGACTGCCTCATGGTTGCGCCCAAACATCTTTGACAGGGCTATGGCTCTACTGACATGTCTGCCTTTGTTGTGATCAGGGTGCATGTTTCTGTGTATGGGTGGTACTGTGAGCTTGGCACGAATAGTGCATGGTATGTCGTGTTTGTCTCCGTGTCGAGTGTGGTAAGAAATACCAAGATGACATAGAATCAGGCGGCCTGGCTTAGCCTTGGCTAATTGCTCGAATTGGAAGATTTGTTGCGCTTCAATAAGTTCCTCAACAGTATTGTGTAAACCAAGCTGAAGGAGGAGTTCGGTGCTGGTGTTTTCAGGCCAACCTAGCGCTTGTTTGTAACTTTTTCTAATTAGGCTGTTGAGTTTTGACTTTTCCGCAGTGAACAATCTCTGGTACGCCACCATATAGGTGATGTGACTTAGAACGAATGATCGTATATCAAACCGATGATGCTAGTCCCTTTCATGCCTTTGCATTTATTGGTAAGGCGCCTAATGAGGCGCATTGTGTTAGACACTCTGGCTTCAATGTTGCGAACTGTCTCTTCGTTGTTACGCTTACTCTCTATTATCAGACCTAGCACTCGGATTTTATCCACGGTGGGTATGGCGGGACCATCGCTTGTAGTGAGTTTTATATTAGCGTGTGCCTGCGCTTGGGGATGTTGTTTGGTTGGCTGACCTCAAAGTGTAGGGCGATATAGCAGTAGCTCAGATTTCTACGCCGAGCAGGATATTCCAGATCTTTGTAAATACCATTCCACTGTGTCAATCCCCTCCTGTAATCTCTGTTCAATGGAACCGTCACTGCGGTCACACACCCAGAGGGTGATGTCGTCGGCGTAAATGATGTGATAAAGTCCTTGAATGGTTTGAAGTTTTGAAGGAAGACCATTGAGGGCGAGGTTAAACAACACGGGAGAGATAGCGGAACCCTGCGGGGTGCCCGCGCTTCCCATGCTAATTTCAGACGACCGGAGTGCCCCCACAGTGATTGTGGCCATTCTGCCCGTAAGAAACGCTCTTATATAGTTCTACCTGCAAAGCCCCAAGTAGAAGGTATTAACCTGATTTAGAATGGTGCTATGCGTGACCGAGTCAAAAGCCTTCTTGAGATCTATACCAAGTATGCACTTAGTGTAGTGTCCTGTACTGTCTATGATGTTATGCTTAAGCTGCAACATGGCATACTGCATTGAAAGATGTCTGCGGAAGCCAATCATGGTGTGTGGGAGAAAAATCATTGTCTTCGAGGTAATTTGTCAGTCTAGCCAGGAAAGCATGTTCCATCAATTTGCCCATGCATGATGTTAAAGAGATGGGCCTAAGATTGTCAGTATTCAGTGGTTTGCCTAGTTTCGGAATCAGAATCACCTTGGCTGCTTTCCACTGCGGTGGCAAGATTCCGGTGTTTAAGCAGGTATTAATATAGTTTGTTATATGCGTGATCGACTCATCGTCCAAAATACGTATTATCTTATTCGTGAAGTTGTCCGGTCCTGGTGCAGATTTGGTGTTAAGTTTTTGTAGGGCGGCACGGATATCCGCTTCGGTGAATTCTTCATGTAGAGTGGTATTGACCTGGCCCGTATATTCTGGATGCTCCTGAGTAGGAGCCTGAGAGATATATCTGAGCTCTACCCCTCTAAGAAACTCCTCGTCCGTACCCTTGTAAGCATGGATTAGTTTGTTAATGATTCGTCATTGGGCGGTAATGCTGTCTGCTAGATCGAGCAGGAACCGTAGAAAATGCCATATTTCACGAAGCCTTAGCTGACTCTCTATTGCATCGCAGTTATCATCCCAGTGTTGCCGACTTAGCTGTGTTGCATACATCTCTATCTGTGTGTTGAGGAGTGCTGTGCGTTTCCTGAGGTTTCGGTTGTGTTTCTGCGTCTTCCACCTTTTTTGAAGCGATTGCTTTCCCTCTCACATGTAGAGGAGCCGGCTATCGATCTCTTGGAGGTGTGCCTGGGGAGGTACAATAGAGGTGGCATTATTAATATACTATTTAAGCGTGTGTATCTAGTCCTCTATGTCGCTGATGAGTTGGACCTGGTTCTGACGTGATTCGCGGAACTGGGTTCAGTCTACCGACTTAAGCTCTTTTTTCATGGGTTTACGTGGGCCACCTTGAACATGTACCTCGTTGATGTAGTCGTCGCTGCCCAGGTCCTCTAGGGTATTTTTCCAGGTGACTGCTGATGTGTTTCTCGTTAACGTAAGATCAGGCTTTGTGTTTCTACTGAAGCTAGTGCCCGCACGTGTGGGTGTGCTAGGGTTGGTGATGAGAGTTAATCCCCCCTGCTACGAGTCAAACCAGAGGAAACACATAAGAGAATCCCCACGCAGTGTGTGGTGCGTTGAAGTCCCCCGCTATTAGGATGGGATTTCGGCCAGCGATGTTGAGGGCGCGTTTAAAGCGTGTGAGACATCTGTACTTCTCTTGTTTAGGGTTGCTGTAAATGTTTAGTGTAAGACGACTTTCGTGTGTCTTGCGTTGCGGATGAGTTCAATAAATATATTGTATATATTGGTAATTTCCGTGTCGTGTTGCGTGAACGTAAGGTTTCGTCTAACTAGGGTGGTAAGGACAGTCGTCTTCCCGTTGGCATGTCTGATCGAGTGATAGCCTGCGAATTTACCTAGACAATGTGTCTTCTGCAATATATGATATCGGGCTTAGCTTTCCCCTTAAAGTATTGATGAAGAGTTGCTTGCTTATTTGCATCGCTTTTAAAATTCATTGCCAAATTGTGTAGGTGTGATTTCTAGAAATGATGAGACGCAGAAGGTAGGATTGTCGCCGGCTGTGCCACACTGAATGCCGAAGATGAAGGTTGCTTTACAGTCGCCATGGGGTCCAGTCCACTAGGTGGCAGAGGGGTGACTCTAGCCTCCACAGCGATGAGTCGCTGTTGTAGGTGTTCGTTTTGTTGCTGGGTAACTTTAACTATATTATTTACGTGGACAGTAAGGGCCGAGATCAGTCGGGATGCGCTGCTCATCCACTCATTTTATTCTTTGACTGATTACTGAACTTCCTTTAGGACTTCAATCTCGGGCGTCACACGGGTGGGTTCGTCTTCAATGGTTTGCGTTTCAGCTCGGCGCTTGGAAAGTGGTGGTGTTGTACCTTCCTCCATTGTTTCACTGGGTGTAACAGCTAAGAGTGGTGGTAATACTGGTGGAGCATGTTTTGTTCTTTTATAGTGACTCCTCCTTGAGGGTCCTGTTTTCCTCTCCTAAAGCTGTAATTTTCTGGCTGCATTGTGCTAACATCTGTTTTAGCTGTGCTATTTCAGCATCTAATTTATCAAGTTTGCCTTGAGAAACAGCTCCTCAGACACCCATCGCGCCCCCATGACTACTTCTACCCAGCCTAATTTGGAGGTTGTGTCAGCTCCAGGCGTACGGCTGCAAGATGTTGACTGCGACCGGAAGCGGGGCCGGGAGTGGGGCCGGGAGCGAGACTGCGACCGAGATCTCGACCAGGCTTTCTTTCCGGGATTCTGGGTAGAAGTAGCATCCCGCTGCTCGAGGCTGTTGTTTAAAGGCGTTGGCTTTGTCGGGTAGTCTTCATATTGCTGCTGTCGCTCCTATCACTGGTATTTCACCAGGTACGGCGTCTTGCAACGTGCCCTGCACGCCTTTCGGCCTCCTGGTGGTCGCCGCCGCATAGTTAACAAGTGGGCTTGCATTGGTGATCTTGCGGGGGGTTGGTCGTACCACAGTGACGGCACACGTGGTCTTTCGGATTTGGGCATACATCTGCGCGGTGCCCCAGGTGACCGCATTGGTAACACGTCTGTATCCACTTGCGGTAAAGGGAGCGCCTAAACAATGCTCCACTTTATCGAACGTATGTCGGCAAGTGAAGACCAGCGAACAGTACGATCACCGTCGTTGTGTTGCTGAGGTGTTTCGCAGCGATGACTGTGGGGTTCTTTGTCGCAATCACATTAGCCGTAATATCTCGGGCAGTATCTTCCAATGGGATGTAACGTATCACGCCTTTTGACGTACAGTCTGGTGCTGCTTCATATGCGCTGGTGTTGTACGTTTTGTTGCCGACCACAATACGAGAGGAGGATAAGGAGGAGGAGAAGGAATGAAAAACAAAGGACATGGAAGTAAGCCAGGTCTCAGACAATGCGAGAGGTTTTCTGGTATCTATCAGCATGCGCCTCGATTGGTGTGCTCCCAACGATGATATTTTGCAGGAAATTTGGGTATATTGCGTCTTCATCTTTCGCTTCTCTCATAATTTCAGCGACGTGGTAAACGCTAGTTGCCAGTCGGGCGGCTCCATGATCGGCTAGTTGAAGGCCACCTCTAGATCAGTTGATGATCTTGTAGTCGTCGCGGGGCAGTGGAGGCATCCGACCTATTTTGTTACTTGACGCAGGCGTTGCTCACGCTGTTTCTTGCTGTTATTTTCGCGTTGAGAATCCGCACCGGGTTCTAGTGATTGCCCGCGGGTTGACTTCTTTGATGCTACGGTGCTCCATCCTGTACTTTCTTCAAATTCTTCACGGGAAATGGGTTCTCCCTCTACAGCGACCTCCATTTCTTCTCAGAAAGTTGGAGTCGTCAAACGCACCGACCGGCGTTTCTCGGTGTCCGCCGCGCTAGGCCGCCTCTGGCAGCTGCGCTGCCGGTGGCTTGGCAGGCGTTAGGCGTAGCTCTCCCGCCAGCATGGTTGACGGAAATGCGTCGGTAAAGGTGTCTAAATTCAAGTCTCCACATGAAACTTGGTACCGGGCGATTCCTGTTGACAAGCTGAATACGCGGGTACCAAAGTCTTGTGGGCTTCTAGGTGACTTCCGCTGCGAAACATTCGTTGAAACCCGAGCCGACACGACGCGCGTCTACTCACTTTGACGAGAGCCTGGTTCTTGTCTACCCCAGATTGTTTTGACACATTCCAGCACTCTGTATTCTTCATTTCAGCCACGGATAGGAAACATGCGCTTTATGTACCTCGATTATTTCTGGCGGAACTGTGAGGTCCAGGAAGAACAGTAAGGACCTGTTATCGTCGGCGTATATTACGCCTCGTCAGTTTTGCCAAGGAAATAGCTTTGCGAGCACTGAATTATAACGGACTAAAATTCCTGGCATAACAAATGAGACATTTGTTATGTGTTAATCCCCCCTATTGCTTATAAGATATAATTTAAGTGTGATTCAAGGTACATACTCCTCCTCTGTGGTTAATTGAATATGTAGGGTTTCGGTGCAAGCAGAACCATATTAATATCTCAAGAGCTGTATGTTTGCAAAAGTGAAGTGGCGGAAAACACGGCGTGCTTTTAACATTGTATTTCTTTGACTGACAAAAAGGGTCTCTTTTCCCATTTAGACTTGACAAGATACTTTTTAGGCACTTCATTATTGATCGTTTTGTTTAGCATAAAACCTCTGCGTTAGTAAGATTAATGTTGATTTGCATGCCGATTGCGGTTTCCTTTTTTTTGGACACATATTACTTAGATAATGTCACTTGCAAATTGTAAACACCCTTGTTGCGGCCACTTGGTTCTGTAGAGAGTTTTAAAGTAAAGTACCATTTGCCTCAATTCTCGTCACACAGAAGTGCGAAAAGCGTACATTCATTCGCGTTAAGAGGATGGTTCCTACAATTAAGGGTACCTGTGTTGATTATTTTTCACGTTCCAGGTCGGGACAAGGAAACGAGAAACAAGAAGAGCGCGAGCCAGAGGAGGGACGCGGAACGCTTAAGTGACATCAGAGCGCTTCTGAGCGCAGTTAAATAAACAATTATTTTTGCCCTATACCTTAAACACGGAGTTGAGTCTGATCGCAGTGTCTGGAACGCCATCATCTTAATATTTGGTGCCAAAGAACCGGGATGAAAAACCAGGATTCTACGGACGGCTACCAGTCAATTGCAGCGGCATGAACCGACTGAAGTCGAAGCGGACGTCGCGGCGAGCACAGAACAAGAGGATGATAAACGAAGCAAGTGCTTTCCTCGCTAACGACTCTGCCTCCTATGACCAGCTCAATTTCATATATGAGAGGCTGGAGGTTAATAACGAAGAGCTTGAAAGCCTGAACGAGATTGAGCTGCCTATACCTGACGAGGAGTTCGAAGTCGAGTATAACGCTGTCTTACAGTATGAGGACAGGGCTACGCGCACTCTCGCAGAGATTCTCAGCAAGAAATATCGCATGCTAAGGACATCAACTGAAACTCAAGAAACAATTGCCCAGACAGTCGCAGCACCATCAGACGGAACTGGAGTTAAATTGCCTAAACTGACAATAGCTCCTTTTTCTGGAGACCTATGCAAGTGGACCGAATTTCGGGAACAATTTGACCGAATTGTTCATAGCAACAATCGCATCACTGCCACAGAGAAGTTTAATTACCTGAGACTGTATTGGAAAGGAGACGCTGCATCAGTAATTGCGGGCCTTCCGACGACAGAAAGTTGCTACAGTGACGCCATCAACATGCTACAGAAGTGACTTGGGGACAAGACACGCCTGGAGCAAGAATATTTTACCAAGCTACGGATGTTAAGCCCCGTCGGTTCATCGACTGACACCAAAGCGCCGCGCAGCTTGTACGACTAAGTTCTCGTAAATATCTGAGGCGCACAGACTTTGGGTCTGCACAAGTATTCCTTTTTGTCAATGCTCTGCGACATCCTACTGCGTGCTTTTCCACGGGATATAATTGTGCAGTATCATCGATCGTGTGCCATCCAGTTGGCATATGACTCGATAACTGAAGCTACACCCGTAGGACGGGACCGTGTGCTCAACTTCCTGTGTATCGAGCTCGAAAGCCTGGAGAAGAGTGATTTTAAGGATACCAGAGGACGAGAACATGGAACACTCCCCGTGGCCAGTCAGTCGACGTACTCTGGGCGGGGGAAACCGACGTAATATGTGCTTCACAGCAACTCGGTGCGAGAAAAAAAGGACAACTGCGTATTCTGCTCGTCCAGCCATCACGGATCGGAAGCCTGCACAACTGACTTGTCACTGACACAGAAGAAGGAACTGCTTTCCAACGACAAAAGACGTTTCCGCTGCACCACCAAAGGACATCAGGCACGGGACTGCAAAACGAAGATTTCCTGCTCCAGATGCCAAGCTCGACACGCTACAAGCATGTGCGATCCTGACAGGTGTTCGCGGTGGTCAGACTGTGCTAACAAGAACAATGAGAAAACTACGACAGTCTGCGCATCACTTAGAAGAAGACCCGTCGAGAAAGGTTTTATCACTTGCATTTTCCTTCAGACTTTCAGAGCATGGGCCCGCGGAACGCTCAAGTGACAGCAGAGCGCTTCCGAGCGCAGTTAAATAATCAATTATTTTTGCCCTATACCTTAAACACGGAGTTGAGTCTGATCGCAGTGTCTGGAACGCCATCATCTTAATATTTGGTGCTAAAGAACCGGGATGGAAAACCAGGATCCTACGGACGGCTACCAGTCAATTGCAGCGGCATGAACCGACTGAAGTCGAAGCGGATGTCGCGGCGAGCACAGAACAAGAGGATGATAAACAAAGCAAGTGCTTTCCTCGCTAACGACTCTGCCTCCTATGACCAGCTCAATTTCATATATGAGAGGCTGGAGGTTAATAACGAAGAGCTTGAAAGCCTGAACGAGATTGAGCTGCCTATACCTGACGAGGAGTTCGAAGTCGAGTATAACGCTGTCTTACAGTATGAGGACAGTGCTACGCGCACTCTCGCAGAGATTCTCAGCAAGAAATATCGCATGCTAAGGATATCAACCGGAACTCAAGAAACAATTGCCCAGACAGTCGCAGCACCATCAGACGGAACTAGAGTTAAATTGCCTAAACTGATAATAGCTCCTTTTTCTGGAGACCTATGCTAGTGGACCGAATTTCAGGAACAATTTGACGGAATTGTTCATAGCAACAATCGCATCAGTGCCACAGAGAAGTTTAATTACCTGAGACTGTATCGGAAAGGAGACGCTGCATCAGTAATTGCGGGCCTTCCGACGACAGAAAGTTGCTACAGTGACGCCATCAACATGCTACAGAAGTGACTTGGGGACAAGACACGCCTGGAGCAAGAATATTTTACCAAGCTACGGATGTTAAGCCCCGTCGGTTCATCGACTGACACCAAAGCGCCACGCAGCTTGTACGACTAAGTTCTCGTAAATATCTGAGGCGCACAGACTTTGGGTCTGCACAAGTATTCCTTTTTGTCAATGCTCTGCGACATCCTACTGCGTGCTTTTCCACGGGTTATAGTTGTGCAGTATCAGCGATCGTGTGCCATCCAGTTGGCATATGACTCGATAACTGAAGCTACACCCGTGGGACGGGACCGTGTGCTCAACTTCCTGTGTATCGAGCTCGAAAGCCTGGAGAAGAGTGATTTTAAGGATACCAGAGGACGAGAACATGGAACACTCCCCGTGGTTAGTCAGTCGACGTACTCTGGGCGGGGAAAACCGACGTATTATGTGCTTCACAGCAACTCGGTGCGAGAAAAAAAGGACAACTGCGTATTCTGCTCGTCCAGCCATCATGGATCGGAAGCCTGCACAACTGACTTGTCACTGACACAGAAGAAGGAACTGCTTTCCAACGACAAAAGACGTTTCCGCTGCACCACCAAAGGACATCAGGCACGGGACTGCAAAAAGAAGATTTCCTGCTCCAGATGCCAAGCTCGACACGCTACAAGCATGTGCGATCCTGACAGGTGTTCGCGGAAGTCAGACTGTGCTAACAAGAACAATGAGAAAACTACGACAGTCTGCGCATCACTTAGAAGAAGACCCGTCGAGAAAGGTTTTATCACTTGCATTTTCCTTCAGACTTTCAGAGCATGGGCCATGAATGATGACACCTACCGCTACATACGAGGCATTTTTGTTGGTGGCAGTCAGAGGACTTTCATAACTGAAGATCTGTCCAAGCACCTGCAGCTGATAAGCGTGGGAACAACTCGAATAGCCTTCAAAAGTTTCGCAAGTACATCGAACCAAGAGGCTAAGAGGCGTCGCATCCTAGAACTACGACTGCGAAGACAGTTTTCCGACGCGAAAATAGTATTAACTGCAATAGATAAGCATCTGCCAGGACATCGCAGAGACTGCAATGGACGTAGCCTTCGTTGCGTCTTTCAAGAAGCTGGGAAACGATGTCGCCGATGAGCTCAAACATCCATCTACCATCACTAAGAGTGGCATCAGCGTACTTATCGGGTCCGATCAGATGCGGAAAGTGATGACCGGCAAATTTTTACGGTGCGAAGGCAACAGATCAATGATCGCACTGAACTCCAAGCTTGCATAGACCTTCCAGGGAAGCACATCGCACTTGGAGTCCCGACCAACTACTTCACAAATGATGGTGTGCGTGCTAATAGCCCGAGCTACCGATTTCGACGAGATTTTGAGCTCCTTTTGGGAACTTGAAAACATAAAAATTACGGACATGATAAAAAAGCCAGCTGAAATGAGCAACATCATGAGGCATTTTGAGCAACGATTAACTTTATAAACGGAAGGTATGAAGGGGCCCTCACTTTGAAGGATAATTTCGAGCTTGCAAGCAACAAGCAAGTCGCCGTTACTCGACTGGACAAGCTTGTCAACCGACTCAACTCCAGGAAATAACTGCTCGAAACGTATGACCGTACCACTAGAGAGAACTTGAGGGCAGGACACGCCGAAGTAGTCAGTGATGCACCTGCAGATGTGACACAATTGTATTACATGCCGCACAAGGAAGTCTTGCGTGAAAAAGCTCTGACGACGAAAATGAGAGTGGTGTTTGACGCTTTGTCACATGCCAAAAGATGCAAGTTCCTTAATTACTGCCTTGAAAAATGTGACAACTTATACCAAGACCTCGTGCAAATTCTGCTACGCTTCAGAACGCACCCGGTGGCATTTATCGCGGACATAGAAAAGGCATTCCTTCAGATTGCGATTAGAGAGGACGACAGAGATGCTTTCCGCTTTCTCTGGTTCGCAGAAGATGATTTATCCAAGGGCAAGCTGCAAGAGTTGAGGATGACACGAGTGACTTTTGGAGCTACATGTAGCCCATTTTCACTCACAGCTACTATTCTCTACCACGTGAAAAGAGCACCGGCTGCCATGGCGCAAACAGCGAAAACTGTTGCCGAGTCGTTTTACGTGGATGACTTAGTCACTGGTGCCGACACAGTAGAGGAAGCCGCTAAACTTTGCCGAGAAGCACGCACAATAATGAAAACGGCCGGCATGACATTGCGGAAATGGACAGCAAATTAAGAAAATTTGATGCGAATGCTTGAAAATCAAGTAGAATCTACTAATAATAAGATGGTCGTTCTTCACGAAACGCCAGTCAAGGTGCTGGGTTTGGTTTGGCATCCTGAAAAGGATGAACTCAACTTTTCGGTTGAAAATCTACTCCGGTTTTCGACTGCACAGACGGACACAAAACAATTTGCCTTGCAGTCAGCATCAAGAATATTTGACCCGTTGGCATTTGTAGGACCATATACTGTTGCCATACGAATATTGTTTCAGAAGCTGTGGATACAAGGGATTGGCTTGGATGAAGTACTACCCAATGACCTGCAAAAAGAATGGAATGATTGGGTCATCTAGCTGCCGCAACTGCAAGACGTCGTCGTTCCTCGCTATCTGGATGGCGGAGCAAGGAAGCCCAATGTGCTTCAAGTACATGTTTTCTGCGATGCCAGTCCAGCGGCATACGAAACAGCAATATACGTCGTGCCAAGTCCTGATGAGCCGAAACTGCTGATTGCGAAGTCCCGTGTAGCACCCATTAAGGAGACAATGCTGCCGTGATTGCAGCTGCTAGCTGCCTTAATCAGCTCAAAAATGTTGGCATACGTGAAAAGCGCTTTGAAGAATGGTCAAGCTGACTACACGATGTGGACAGATTCTTCCTTCGTGTTGTCATGGATAAAAGGTGACGTCAAAAATTGGAAACAGTTCATAGCCAACAGAGTCAAGGAAATTAAGTGCACTGCAGATCCATCAAAGTGGAGATACCGTTCTGGAACGGACTCACACGTGGCGCGACGCTTGAGAGACATCTGTGCAGCTCTAAATGGTGGCATGGTCCCGAGTGGCTAACTAAACCAATGTCTGAATGGCCCCTACAGTTCAGTGAACTATAAATAGCAGAAGCCACCTAAGGTGATGTTACAACAGTAAAAGTCGCACTAATGACACGCTTCTCAGTTCCAATAATCAATATTCAACGATCCAGCAGGCTTCAGCACCTACTCAGAGTCACTGCGTGGATTTTCAGATTTACTGATCGATGCACAAAAAGGACGGATCATACAGGACATCTCGTGGCAACATAAATCCTGAACGCTGAACAGTATTGGATAAGATGTACACAAGAGCAAGGCTTTCTTGAAGAACTCACCGCTTTGACCAAAGGCCAACCAGTCGGGTCTACATCTAGAATCGCTGAAGTACGCCCTTACATAGACAAATACGGAATTCTTCAGGTTGGAGGCCGTTTATACCTCATGCATTCCACACAAGATGTCAAGCATCCAATAATAATGCCGTCAAGCCACCACTTTTCAGCACTTTTGGAAAACGGAGCCCACCTTCAAGTCCTACAAGGAGGAAATAGAGATAGACTTACGCAGCTTCGAGAACGCTACTAGATTTGTCGAACTCGCTCTTTAGTAAGAAGAGTGCTGCATGGCTGCAATATATGCAAGCGTTTCAGTGCGGGCCCAGGAAGTGCTGAGACTGCCCTGTTAACAAGTAATAGAGTGTCACCAACGAACCCATTCGAAGTTGTAGGAGTCGACTTCGCGGGCGCTCTGTTTGCACGCACGCAGAAAGGGGACACGAAGTGCTACGTTGCACTTTTTACGGGCGCCGCATCTAGAGCTGTGCATCTTGAGATTGTCTCGGAAATGACATCCGAGGCTTTCCTGCTGTGCCTACGACGATTTGCAGCTCGGAGAGGATTACCTAGGGTGATCTATTCTGACAACGCACGAAGCTTTCACCAGACATCAGCAGACATAAAGCAACTACACCGAATGTTCTCTGAAAAGGACGTCACTGGTCACCTCAGCACCAACGGCATTTCGTGGAAGTTGATTGCACCCAACGCTCCTTGATGGGGCGGATGGTGGGAGTGTCTCGTACGATCAGTGAAGCTTCCGCTGCGAAAAATCATCGGCAAAGCTCGTCTGAACTACGAACAAATATCGACAGTGCTGGCAGAGGTCGAAGCTGTCGTAAACTTAAGAGGCCTCTCTCTTTCATCGAGACAGATGCAGGAGAACCTTGCACTTTGACACCAGCCGAACTACTCGTTAGACGAAGGTTGACTTCCATACCGTATGCGACTGCTGACGAGGTCAACAATAACTCTAAGCGAGCAGGCGCCATACGCAGACACAACTACAAGGTGCTGGTTGAAAGTTTTTTGGAGCGTTGGCAAAAAGAATACCTGTTGCAATTACGATCTGCACACTTTACCGACACGAAATCAACTACAGCATTGAAGCAAGGGGACATCGTTCTCGTGCATGCGGATAACACGCCACGCCAGCTATAGAAGCTTGGAAGGGTCACGGAAGTGTACAGCAGTGCCGCCGTGTCATTCGTTCTTGCAAGATCAAGTTGCAAGGTGGTCACCTTGTGATCAGGCCGATACAAAGACTGTACCCACTTGAACTATGTGGTTAACTTTGCGCGGCCGAAATGTTGATTATTTTTCACGTTCCAGGCTGGGACAAGGAAACGAGAAAGAAGAAGAGCGCGAGCCAGAGGAGGGACGCGGGGACGCTCAAGTGCCAGCAGAGCAATTTCGAGCGCAGTAAATAAACAAGTATTTTTTTGCCTTATACATTAAAGACGGAGTTGAGTCTTATCGCAGTGTCTGGAACGCCATCATCTTAGTATGTGAAAGTCGAACACTACATTGTACAGTTTTCAGCCACATGTAGTCACGCTTATTGACATTAAAAAGTATGATTGGTGGAAACATATATGCCAGTATTCAGCTTAAGTCTCGCGTGTTTATTTTCTGTCGTGTTTTGACAAGAATACAAAAGAGGGGTCACAATAATGTATTACACGAGTGAAATGTCCATCATAATAAATATGTAGCCCTTTTTTGAGTTTTCTCTAAACCACGTTTTGACCACATGATTTTCAAAATTTTCAAAAACGTATACCTGTGTCACACGGACGCGCAAAAAGTCTTTTAAGTAAGCGGTCTTTTACGAAGTTGAAAGAACTTTAACAAAGAGGTGTTGCGGCGCAGACACATGGCAGCAACAATCTCCTTTTGGTATTTTCATTCGAAGACGCTAGCGAAAGCGTGGCACTAGCAGTTAAAAGAGAAGCAATGAAAATTAAACGATGTATCACGACGTACAAATTAAAGACTTGTTGCACTGCTCATTTCTTCAAATAATTTTAAGCATAAGAGATGAAGAAACACCAATTTTAAAGTTTGTTGCACTAGTTAAGGAAGCATTCCCATAAATAGCGACGTGCACAAGTCCGTCTGGCACAACTGGGCTTTTATTTACCCTATTTGTTTTTCGCTGCTCTCGACTGCTCTCGACACGTTATGGGCGACCGTACGGAAGAAAAAGTGAGGATCGCAAGCCTCACGGCCTGCCTTCTCGCTTTGGAAAGCGAGGCAGACGCTGAAAAAGCCTTCAAAGAGAGGATCAAGCAGCAACTGCTGTTCAGCAATTCCTTGCTGTGCGAACTGGAGCTATCGGAGAAGGCCTGCGATCGATCAATCTGGGCCTTCAGACGAAAGGAGAAGTGGTTCGAGGGAACTGTACCTCACCTCGGTGAGCAGAACTTCAAGCAATCTTTTCGAGTGTATCCGTCCACCTTTCGTTTAATTGTGGAGAGCTTGCGCAGTGAGCTCGAAAGACAGTGCGCCAGCATTCGTGAAACCATCCCTCCTGAGGTTGTCCTCCCAGAGTCTGATTAGGCTCCACGTGTCTGCTTTCGACCGTTGCAGACGCTGCCTTTTCCGTGAGGCGCCGGCTGCTTGATCATGCGGAGTTGGCTATAGACACTCGGATTCGGACCACTTGAATGACGGGCAAACACACGACTGCCACGCTTTACTCGCTTGTGCAAAATGGCGCGGCGCGAGACCAAGCGTCACCACGTGATATTGCCGACGCGTTGTAGTTGCTTACAAGAGTAAAAAAAGAAATAACCATTAAAAGCATTCATTACATCTTCTGCAGGATATGAAGTTTGTTTTTACAAGGAGTTTGGTGACAGAAAAATAAGCATTCGTTCTTTTTTTCCTACCACTCGAAAATTGCTGGCGCACACGGGTTTCGAGGCTACTCATTCGGAGCCGTAAAAGAGATCGACGAACTCCGTTTATGAAAAAGACCGCTTCTGAAAAGGAGTTCGCTCTGTGCCGTATGTCTGCTGTCAAGAACTCCTTTTCGGAAAAAGACTGCTCACTTAAAAGACATTTAAGTGCCTGTGTGACAGGGGTAATAGTCTGCGCGATCTTTCGGTGTGATTGTGTATTGAAATGCACGTCTTAACAGGCTGATAAAAGATGATTTAGATTGTCGTTGATCTTGGATCAAGAAAGAGTAATTTGTTAAGTTCAGTAAGTTTCATATTTGCTACTGCATTACCGCAGCGAAAAGAAACAATTAGTTTGCGCGTTGAGCTTACCACGCTCTAAATGCATCTTGAAATTATTGCTTTAAAGCAAACAGTTCAATAACCTACTCGACGACATA
The DNA here is from genome assembly GCF_043290135.1 of Rhipicephalus microplus. Lineage (NCBI taxonomy): Eukaryota > Metazoa > Arthropoda > Arachnida > Ixodida > Ixodidae > Rhipicephalus > Rhipicephalus microplus. The sequence continues at coordinate 1,644,638 of NW_027464590.1, forward strand.
TGCAACCACGCACCTTTCAGCAGCGTTGCCGGTGCTTTATGGAAAGGTTGTGAGTTCTGGAGAGAGAAAACAAGTCTTGATTTGGAAAATATGTTTTTCAATGTGAACGGAAATACTTTGTTTTGTTGAACAAGCAGATGCAGCTCATTTTTTGGCAAGAAAAACTATTCAGCAGTTTCTCTTGTCATTGTTCTTGTCTACTTCAATACAATGACAAAGAAGTATAGCAGTTAGGAAATAAGAGCTCTGAATAACTTTAAGTATATGACAAAAAAAGCAATACAATAGAATGGGACAACCAAAATCAAATTGTAGTTGCCCCTATAGCGTTATTGCTGAGGAAAGAACAAAAGTTTTCAGCCAGTGTGGAAGAGAGAATGTCGGAAGGAGACTCCACTGCGGCCAGTGAGGCAAGTGATGGAGATAGCTCGGTTCGCCTCCGCGAGAAAATCGGACGAAGCGAAGCGACGACTTCCATGCGGAAAAGGGGGCTAGGTATTCTATTGGATACTATCGTTTTGGCAGAGCGTGCTGCGAGTACAACACTGCTGGCCGAGCAGAAGCTGCCTTGCAAGTAGTGCAGAGTTGGCGTGCCTATTGAAAAGCAAAACTGGCCAAATTGTGTGGATCACAGCGTTCATGCAAGTGTAGAAATGCAATAAAGAAGACCCTTGTATCTTAGGAAAAGATATACAAGATCAGATAAAGACATACTTTCATGCTTCTGCGTTTGTTTTGAAGTTAAACTGAAACTTTGTATGTCTTTTCAAACTGGAACAGGACGAGTCACATAGCACGGATCCCTTGAGGATAAATACCATGATACCTTACCAATTCCAAACTACCCAACAATGTCCACATCAGCAAACAATATGCGGCAATAACATTCAGTTATACAACTCCTGCCGATCGAGTAAGTTGGCAGTAAATGAAGTATATGCATATCGACTAAATTCGATCGACTAGGTGCAAATGTTCTGTCACTAAATAGGTTAGGCTTACAAGCTCGCTACCGTTGATCACTGTGTGTTTTCTGTAGCTCACATTACAGACCATCTGTGACGCGATACGCTACGGAGGACACCACCCAGGTGACTTGTCAAGGCGAGACTACAGCGGACTAAGCTTACGTCTGCACCACTAGGGCATCTGATGCTGACAAAATATTTGATCTATCACTTACACGTTAGTGTACAGCGGGCATAGGAACACTGCTGTAGACGACACCACAAGAAAAGAAAGATACAACAAAAAATGAACACGGGATGACAGTAGCATGCTTAATATAGGTAAGCAAGGATTGTAGATTTTGCTTGTGGAATGACTTCAAGATTATTTGTCATCTGACCTCTCAATCATCCACGCCACATGATTGATATGCAGAACACGACATGTGCTCTTGAAGGTGGCATCCTGTGAGGGTGAAGAACCACATAGCCATAGCGACAACTAACTCACACATTGCTAGGGCCTTACGCGTGCGGTGATTCCACATATGGCTCCCCATGCGTACCGGCGTATGATGCTTTTTGTAGGACAAACGAGTGCTGAGTTCATTTGAACGCCATGAGTGAATGCCCATATGCGTTGCTAGGGCGATAGTGTGATAGTTTTTCCAAATAGGTTGTATTACAGCCTCCTTCAGTTTCGCTCGTGTCGCGTTTGAACTAAACCTGGTTAACTCGCAAAACCGAGTTTGCATGGTTCAAGTAATTAATATATATATATATATATATATATATATATATATATATATATATATATATATATATATATATATATATTTAGCGTTTCATTAGGGTGACATGAACTTTAATTTACCAGTCTAATCATAAAATAGGAGTTCACGTCACAAACTATGTACTATCATTATTTTGAAGAGAAGGACATCACAGGCCAAATATTGCACCTTCTCAATGTGAAACACCGTCAACTAGTGGTTCAGAAGATAGGCGCATATTGAGAAAGTTCTGATTACAAATTAGAAAAAAAGTATAGTTTTCAAGATTAAGTAGAGTTAAATAAATGCAGCTGGAACTATGAGACTGCGAAAGGCCATTATGGTATCTCAAATGAGGAAATATTATCTAGCAGTTGGAAACTCTAAAGTGGGGATTTTCGTATGTGTATATTAAAGTGAGTTGAGTCAACAAAACATTTCCTGTATTTTGCAGTGATTCACCCATTCATTATTTTAATAGGAGTATTTATAATATTGTACAACTGTATATAAAACTCTGCGGCATATTGCCTTGCATTCCCATGTTTTTGATGACTATCGCTGAAAAGACAAAACATGGTCAAGCACTTGTCCTCGTTCAATTAGTATATTAGGTCTACGTGAAGAATTTCTTTGTTGATATGCAACACATACAAATTTGTATACAGATAGCGTTTACTGTCAACAAAAGATAGCTAATCACAAGCTTACGCTACATTAGCCCACGATGATTGAATGGCTGCTTATATATGCAGGGCGAAAAAATTCGATACTGAGAAATATGTTATATCTCTGAAAAAAGAGCTAGAGTAAGCGATCAAGTCTGAAGTTTATATGAAAAAGAAAACGATTCACTTATATGCGAGGCTTAACGTCCCAAAACCACCATATAATCTTGAGAGACGCCATACTGCAGGGCTCCGGAAATTTCAAGATGTCCATTCGCGTAGCGTAATACCGAGATTGGTACATGTGAAGCTAGCGAAACGGCCGCGAGCGCATCATGATCGTAGCATGTAATCATGCTGTTACATGACACGCATCTCAAGTTTATCATGTTTGCACCAATTTCATACCTCCACCTTTCATTCGCTTCCCGTAATGCCTAATTTGGTATAAGTGAAGCTAGCGAAACGGCCGCCAGCGCGATGAGCGTGGCATGCAGTCATATTGTTAGATGACACGCATCTCATGATTATCATGTTCGCACAAGTCACATACTTTCATTATCCTTCATTCACGTACCGTAATACCAAGTTTGGTATAAGTGACGCTAACGGAATGACCGCGAGTGCATCATGATCGTGGCATGTAGTGATGTTGTTACATGACACGCGTGTCAAGACATTTGTGTTAGGGTCTGTCGCTTGTGTTCGCCACGCAGTCATGCTATACCATACCAGTTTTGCTGCATGCTATGTGAACGAAACCACTGCGATGGCTGCAAGATTATGAAATGTAAATAATGATATTCATGACATACATGTCATGACTTTCATGGTATGACTAGTCAAATATGTTCTTCATACAGTCAAAGGACGGACGGACGGATAGATGGATGGATGGATGGATTGATGAATGGATGGATGGATGGATGGATGGATGGATGGATGGATGGATGGATGGATGGATGGATGAATGGATGGATGGATGGATGGATACGTTCAAAGTCGCCGAAGTTCGCTAAAAATTGCTTCGCATTTAAAAGCGTCTTCCAGCGTTGAGCGGCGATCGAGAGAGTGCCGCACCACCAGTGTGTTCGTACCTTAACGCAGGTGCGTGTGTCAAATGAATACGAAGCATGTGCCTCAAAAATTGGGCTAGCCCTAGTACCATGCACAGCAGGGGCGAATGGGAGGTGGGGGGAGGAACGGTACTGAAATCTTGCAAGAGCACTGAACGCGCAGTGGCTGACAACCCCATCGAAACTATCAAGCAAGCCTGTCGGCCACTCAGCGAACGTTAGTTCGGCAGCTGTGCAATACTGGCAAGCACCTAAGGAACTGCATTTTTGCATATTTCGACGGGGGAGCGATCTTTTCGGGGAAGCCCTTCACAGGAGTTTGACAACAAAGAAGATAAAAAGCTGCAACCATACGTTGCCAGCAAATGGGACCAGTGGAACCCCTGGTGCGCCTGCGCAACGGGATGCAGACTGCGTGCGAGCGAATATAAAAGCCTACGGCCGCTGGACTCGGCTCAGTTCGGCAGCTGTGCACGACTGACGAGCATCTAGGGAACTGCATTCTTCTAAGTAAGACATTGTACTGTAAGCCGTTGATATTCCAGCAGTGCGTCTTTCTGGTGCACGGCTGCCGAACGCGGCAAGTGTCAATTTTTTTCTTTATTTTGGAAATGTGGGAAGGATTCGTCCGGCATCACGCCTGATTTAGAAACTGCTTACTCCTCTCCTATAGTAAAGTGCATCGTACTCTAAATCGTTAGCAATTTTTTCTACAAACTTGATGCTCCTGCGAAAGATATGAAAGATGGCAGTTAGGGTCATGAAAAAAAATTTATAGGTGCAATAGACATGCGCAATTGATGAGGGGAGGCCTTTGAAAACTTCAAACGTGACTTTTGGGTGCTCATTGGCAAGTTGAAAGACAATGTGTGCTTTTGTGCTGGCGTCTGTAAAGATGTTAAAGAATTGGTAGATGAAATCAAGCAACTTGGAGTAGAAGTGAAGAAACAGAAAGAAACACAAATATAAGGGAATAAAATAGGTTGCTGTCAAAAAAGTGCGAAGATATGAAGCAGTACATGCATCTTAACTGCTGGTAGGTTGAAACAGTATCGGGCGGCGCTGATCCAGTGACAATGATACAGAAGATCGCCCACACTGTATGCGAAAAAATAAATTCAACTGATATTACGGTGCTGAAATCCTCCTTGTTTTCTTCTCCCCTGAACACAAAATTGTTGAAAACGTCAAAGGCTTCCTCCCCGCAACGCTGAGGAGCAGGGCCGTTTTCACTGCTTCCGACATCGTATAGCTTGGCATGCCGTCGCTTGTGGAAAAAATTCCAACTGCTGACGAAACCGCGTCCAGTTCCTTCCTCCATCAGCTGTCAAACGTAGCGGTTCAGGTGGCCTCAGGTGATCTATGTCGTTGCTTATACGTTGCCCACTTCTGACACTATGTTTCATTCCCGTGTGGAATGAACAGACTGAACAGCTGGGTTGTCGAGAAACAAGTGAACACCATCGTTTATTCTGCGTTGGTAGTTATAGTCGAAGGTGGAAAGGATTAGAAAAGGTGAGAGCCAGGAGTACGCACGAGGCAATCATGCATGTAGATAGTACATGTTCTTTCATCAGATATGATACACACTACGGCGTCTCTCATAATCATTAATAGTTTTCGGACGTTAAACCCCACTTATCAATCAATGAATAAAAGTCGCAACGCAAAAAGGTGTTGGTGTAATATTTGAAAATCACATATTCAGGAACGCATATATCGATACCCTAGCAGTGGAATTTGCAAAAGCTATGTAATGTTTATACAGAGTCGCTGCTTTAATCTCTGTGAGGCTAATGAAAACACGTAATTATGCTCTATTTTACTCGAAAAACAGAGACAACCTACAGGATTTAAGAACACAACCATTATTTATAAAGCATGATAAACTGAGGACCGATCAAATTTTTTATATCAAGTTACTTCAAAGAGTATACCTTGAAAAATCATATACAACCACCAACAAAAATGAATCAAAGTACTAACTTAGAGCAAAAAAAAACAACAAATACCAATGACACAAAAAGAAAAATTATGGTAAGCACACTATGAAATATCAAATCATGTCCCTTCTTAACCGATTGAAAGGAGATTAAGACTGCAATCTTAGTTCAAAGCTATTTTAAAATGAACTGAAAAGGATAATATTAAATAAAGCGCACATTTCACGTTGTAGAGTTAAAATACATGGTACTGTTTTTTCTATTTATATGCATTTTTTGTATAAATGCATGCCACAGAATGTTGAGATTACCTTGTCCTAAACTTTTTGTACGTTTCTATTTTATAACAGAGAAAATATTCTATTTTTCAAATGTACCAGCAGTCAATCTATTGTTATTTTTTTACTTTTGTAAAAAATACCTTTTTTGTTTGGTCACTTGATATTGCGAACTGTTCTTCTTTTTGTCTGGGTTTTAAACCAAAACAGCACGTTCAATGGTCTTCAAGTAATATAAATAGTTCGGTTGTGACCTATTTAAATACGCAAAATTTTGAACTGGTGATCTCAAACGTGGCCTACATTGTATCTATTTGTGCTGGTAAGATATTTTTCATACAGGCGAACAAAAAGAAGGGACGTTGATAATCTTCAAGCTACACTGATGTGCCTATGTGTGGCCGCACAACCCTGACTTATGAAGAAGAAAGAGTATTAGTAACAGGTTTAGCTTGAGAACCAAGTTTTGAGACTGGTGCAAGGTTTTGCTGCTATATTCTCACACACTAGTGCAAAAAACACACAAATGCTTGAGCATCCTGTATCACTGAGAGCGCAGATTTACTCGAACAGGAACGAATACATGTGTACTTGTGGCTTCACGATTACTGTTAGTAATATGACTGATGCTTGTTGAGCACGCAGACGGATCTGGGCGATAACGGTGTGCCGTTTGCTTGATTCTTAGAGTTTCATACTATAACACCTATAGGGGAAGCTGGCGCTAGTGTCTACGTGGGCTCCGTCAGCAGCGCTTGTAACCCCATGAGAATTATGGGAAGTACAGGCTTCGGATGCGCTTCGGATCTATTACGTTCTTGAGATTCATGACGCCTCTTTTTCGAGTGTAAAACAAAACGATATGAAGTTATATATAAATGAGACTTAGTTCAATTATTTTCATGCAAACTTTTTTGTAGAGGTGTTTTGTGACCAGGCGGCAAATGTGAAACCTGGACAAATTGAGCCATCAGGGTATGCATCGTCCTGCCAATGCGTTCCAAATTTAGTCAGTCCAAAGTTAGCGTTCCAATTTAGTCCAAACTCTCATCACCAACCCTAGCACACACACACGTGCGGGCGCTAGCTCCGGTAAAGACACAAAGCCTGATCTTACGTTCACGAGAAACACATCAGCACTCACCTGAAAAAATACCCTAGAGGACCTGGGCAGCGATCACTACAGCATTGAGGTACATGTTCAAGGTGGCCCACGTAAATCCATGGGAAAAGAGCTATAGTTGGTAGACTGAACCCAGTTCCGCAAATCACGTGAGAACCAGGTCCAACCCATCAGCGACATAGAGGACTAGATATACACGCTTAAATAGTATATTAATAATGCCACCTCTATCGCACCTTCCCAGGCACACTTCCAAGAGATCGATCGCCGGCTCCTCTACATGTGAGAGGGAAAGCAATTGCTTCAAAAAAGGTGGAAGACGCAGAAACACAACAGAAATCTCAGGAAACGCACAGCACTCCTCAACACACAGATAGAGATGTATGCAACACAGCTAAGTCGGCAACACTGGGATGATAACTGCAATGCAATAGAGAGTCAGCTAAGTCTTCGTGAAATATGGCATTTTCTACGGTTCCTGCTCGATCTAGCAGACAGCATTACCGCCAATTGACGAATCATTAACAAACTAATTCATGCTTACAAGGGTACCGACGAGGAGTTTCTTAGAGGGGTAGAGCTCAAATATATCACTCAGGCTCCTACTCAGCAGCATGCAGAATATACGGGCCAGGTCAATACCACTCTACATGAAGAATTCACCGAAGCGGATATCCGTGCCGCCCTACAAAAACTTAACACCAAATCTGCACCAGGTCCGGACAACTTCACGAATAAGATAATACGTATTTTGGACGATGAGTCGATCACGCATATCACAACCTATATTAATACCTGCTTAAACACCGGAATCTTGCCCCCGCAGTGGAAAGCAGCCAAGGTGATTCTGATTCCGAAACTAGGCAAACCACTGAATACTGACAATCTTAGGCCCATCTCCTTAACATCTTGCATAGGCAAATTGATAAAACACGCTTTCCTGGCTAGACTGACAAATTACCTCGAAGACAATTGTTTTTCCCCCACACCATCATTGGCTTCCGCAGGCATCTTTCAACGAAGGATGCCATGTGGCAGCTTAAGCATCCCACTATAGACAGTACCGGGCGCTCCACTAAGGGCATACTTGGTCTCCATCTCATGAAGGCTTTTGACTCTGTCACGGATAGCACCATTCTAAATCAGGTCGATACCCTAAACTTGCGGCTTTGCACGTACAACTATATAAGGGCATTTCTTACGGGCAGAACGGCCACGATCACTGTGGAAGCACTCAGGTCGTCCGAAATAACCATAGGAAGTGCGAGAATCCCACAGGGTTCCGTGATCTCTCCGTTGTTGTTTAACCTCGCCCTCATTGGTCTTCTTCAAAACTTCAAACCATCCAAGGACTTCATCACATCATTTACGCCAACGACATTGCCCTCTGGGTGTGCGAAGGCAGTGACGGTTCCATTGAACAGAGATTACGGAGGGGGGTTGACATAGTCGAATGGTATTTACAAGGAACTGGACTATCCTGCTCGGCGGAGAAATCTGAGCTACTGCTACATCGCCGTACACTTAGAGGTCGGCCCCCCAAACATCATTCCAAAGCGCAGGCACACGGTGACATAAAATTCACTACAAGCGATGGTCACGCCATACACACCGTGGACAAAATCCGAGTGCTAAGTTTCATCATAGAAAGTAAGGGTACCAACGGAGAGACAGTTCGCAACATAGAAGCCAGAGTGTCCAACACGATGCGCCTCATTAGGCGCATTACCAATAAACGCAAAGACATGAAAGAGGCTAGCATCATCCGTTTGATCCAATCATTTGTTCTAAGACACACCAACTATACGGTGGCGTACCACCGATGGTTCACCGCAGAAAAGTCAAAACTCAACAGCCTAATTTGAAAAATTTACAAACAAGCGCAAGGTTTGCCTGAAAACACTAGCGCCGAGCTCCTCCTTCAGCTTGGTTTACACAATACCCTTGAGGAACTTATTGAGGCACAACAAATCTCCCAATTCGAGCGATTAGCCAAGACTAAGCCAGGCCGCCAGCTTCTATGTAATCTCGGTATTTCTTACCACACTCAACATGGAGATAAACACGACATACCACGCACTATCCATGCTAAGCTAACAGTACCACCCATACCAAGAAACATGTACCCTGAACACAACTAGGGCAGACGTGTCAGTAGAGCCAGAGCCATGTCAAAGATGTTTGGGCGCAACCACGAGGCAGTCTTTGTTGACGCAGCACGCTACCCGGAACGTCACCGCTTCGTGGCTGCTGTCGTAGACCACACATAACAATTGAAAAGCCGCGCGTCAATCATCTCACGGAACGTAGAAACGGCAGAGAAAGTGGCTATCGTGATGGCCATAGCCCACACTAATGCCTCATGCGTAATCAGCGACTCGCAGACAGCCGTTCGAAACTACGCCAGTGGCAGAATCTCCCCCGAGGCATTCCGGATTCTTAGTACAGGCAAAATTCACGAGGCGGAGAATTACGTACACATCTTGTGGTTCCCTGCCCACACACCACTAGGTAACGCGGAGGCCAGTCCGAATGAAGTGGCGCACAACGTGGCTCGAGGTCTTACGTTCCGAGTCACGTCAGACGAAGCGGCCACCCAAACGGACGTTTCTGCGCCGGTGTGGGAAAGGGACAATCGGCTCACTAAATTTAATGGCATAATTCAACACTATCGACTCCAAAGGTGGGAGTACTCTCGGCCTCACCCCAAGCTAACTCGAGCCCAGTCCGTTCAGTGGCGACGGCTACAAACACGCACATACCCGAACCCAGTCATCATGCACCACCTATATCCCGACGTCTACAGTTCTAATATATGCCAGTACTGTACTACCAGAGCCACTATTGACCATATATTATGGGAATGTCCAGCATTAGTCAGATATTCTGGGTTCACGGCCTCCAATGAAGACCTTCGGGCGCGTTCGCGGACTGCACTGCTCAGTTCGGGCCTGGACAAACAACTTTGGGCGATCCAGCAGGCCAAGGAAGCTGCCGGGAGACACGGTCTCTCCGTTGGCCCCTAGGTGGGAGCCCATTCCAGCAATCTGCCGGAAATTAATAAAGTTTACCTTTACCTCTCTCTCTCGGTTTATCACGAGCGGAAAAAGCGGGGTTTTTTTTAAAGAGGCGCGAAACAAGGATGAGGAGGCGAGTTCGAAACCATTGCGGCTCCTCCGTGTAGCCTTCGCAAGCCAAATCTCTTTCCCGCCCTATCCAACATCCGATCGTGAGGTGACGTGTGCATGACGTGCCCGAACAAGTCTAACCCCCAAGCCCGCGATCAGCGTTACTTTGCTGACCAGCGTTATTTTGTGGTCTTGTGCCTCTTTCTGCGGGATGGTTTGGAAACGCTGGTTTTGACACGGTGGAGTCGATGAGCACAATGAGTGCGCGAACGCGTAGGAACTTTTCACGGTGGTTGTCTGCTCGATGCGCTGACCGCGGAGACACGAACGCATGCAAAACGCCGACACATTAGCCCCGCCTCTCGTTGCAATTCACAAAAAAAAATAAAAAAGACGCTCACATTCTCCTATTGCGTCTGAATATTTATCTAGAGCTTCATTAATCTCTTCAAGCAAAAAAGTACATAAACTACGCATGCGGTGTCAAATAATTTTCGCCATGTTACGTGCACTGTTTGCAACGTCAGAACAGAGTCGTCTACGTAGAGGACCAACGTCACTGCGTTGCCGTGTACGTAGAGTCATTCATACGCGCACGTCATGCCCTCATTTTCTAGGCGCGTGCCGGCAGAGGGGAGAAGGAGCAGCGTTCATCTTGAAATTTGACCCATTTCCGCGGTGCGTAGAGTTGCGAATTTTGGCAGACGTGATCATGTACGCCTTGTCTACGTATAGCGCTTGTCATCTCAAAATTGTCAAGTCTGGTGAGTGGCCCTTTAACTGTCAAGTACAACTCGTAAACCTCCAACATCGCAGCAAATCAAGAGATCTAGTGGTCTTCAACCTCTTTGAACAAGAAAGGCACTGTTTCAGCCTTTTTCACCATACTCCACTACCCGGCCTGCACGAGAACGAAACTTAGACTGTAGAAAAAAGTTCGTAGACAGCTCTCTAGCTAACCTTATACAATCCAAAGCCTGTGCTTTCAATATTTTCCTTGGAATTACACAATCGCAGGGCCAGATTCTTTTGTAGGTATTATTGATGAAGCTCTTTTGCTTGATGCTTAGGAATCGAGGCAGAAGAACATAATGTGTAGGCGACGCAATGCAATTTGCTCTCGACACGGGCGCCTAGCGGTCATAGTGCACGATTCTAACCCCAAGGGTGCGACATGAACTCATTCGCAGCGGCTGCATTTTCGATGGAGGTGAAAAGGATATATAACATTGTGCTAAGATGCCGGTGCATGCTCAAGAGCTCCAGGTGGTCATAAATTGTTCTCATAATCGTACCAAATATTTAGAAGGTAAAACACCGACACATACAATGCATTAGAAATTCAATGTGTGCCGGTGCGTGCTTCCTGAAGGTTAGGCTAAGGCACACGCGCCAAGCGGAAAAGTACCTGCGAAAACCATGACGTTTTCTGAAGGCGGTCAATATTTTCCGTGACTGCCTTAAAACAAGGTAATCCGCTTTATATTCGAACCAAGTGCTTTACTGTAGCGCTAAGCTAGTGTTCGGCATGCACTGTTTAGGGACATCTTAGGGATCAGAGGGCAAATATCACCATATGGCAATCCGAACTCCACTTCGAGTCAATCAGTTTCGCAGCAACTCGCAGATATGTAACCCACTTTTGTAAAACGCATATAAGCTTTCCCGGGACAGGCAATGGTTTGATGGAACCATCGTAATTCACGTTCACATTGCCAAGTTTTCTTTTTCTTGTTCATCTATTGATCACGACGCGTACCCACTATAGGGAATCGACCAAGAATCGAGTGGTTTTAAAAATACTATTTCAGAATTAGAATAGCGGAGATATAATAGAAAGATTACCGTTAAGCTTGGAAACTGTGGTGCCAAGTTTCGCCTCGAGAATGAATAATGAGGATGACACTGACAGTGGTCATTTTTGATCCTTCTATTGGGTGTTTACAACATTTTGCAGCAACTGTATAACAAGAAAAGACTTGTGTTTTACTTGCGTAAGTTCCCGGGTTTTTGGTCAACCTAAGTTTAGTATCCTTTGACAATGTGAAACTTTGATTTCTTTGAAGCCCTGTTTCAGACCCTCTGAGTAGGTATGAGCCATATTTCACGCATCATGATCGTCATCATTATCTCTAGTATTAAACTGATGGTCGAGAGCTGTGGTGAAACAGCTGTTTCGGCTACCTCGTGATGGTTTCTCTGAAACGCGGTTTTTGAGTGCGTGCACACAAAAGGGACACAAGAAGAAAATGCCAACAAAGGCGATTTTGTCGTCACTCTCTTCTTTTGTCGATGTTTTAACAGCGCTTCAATCAATCTTTTCGGATGTTCCAGTCTTGTGAACCATAAGCAGCTGGTCAGGGCTTTTTAAAGGTCTAGTTAAGCGGCTCAAACTTTTTTTATACCTCTCAACCTCTCAGAGATGCTCGAAAATTCGTAGAGGAGATTATGGTGATCACATTTTTCAAATATAGCATCGCTCCCCGTCACGGAAAGCCTCTATTTTGAAACGCAATTCGCTAACCCCTTTGGTACGGTAGATTAATCTTTCTTTTTCACGCGCAGTGACGCAATCATGCCGATTGGGGCCTTGACATAGCACGTAGATTGTCGATTGGTCTCAACCAGTGACGACGATGGGTTATGCCTTCCCCTCTTTGTGAGGGAGAAGAATAACGAGGCCGTACGAGAATTTGAAGCCCACTGAAACCAATGTTAGAACTTCTTCAACTTTCTAATTATAGTACGTAATAGCGAAAGAATTGCGGTAACGTGTTTACGAAAAATTGCACTTATTTTTATTGTTAGTTTAGGAACTTGCGCAGGCTTGCCACTGGTGGCCACTTTCCGCCAAATCGAATTTGAAAGGCCCGTGGCAAACTAAAATTGTGAACAGTGACATGGCAAACTTTTCGAGATGTTCATCCGTGGTCTCGACTGAGTTAGACATTCGATGCTCCTTGTCTGCCCAATGAATGCGATGAAGTATTTTGTTCTACTTTTTTATAGTTTTATAACCGCCAGTAGAAGGCGCACTAAACGCGCAATTTAGTACGTCTGGTCTTTTTCTCATGCGTATCTCCTCAAGTCAACAAATCTTTTGGACACTGGCCCACTGGCGCGTCCACCAGCAGCCTTCCAACAAAACTTAAGTAAACGTACTTCTTCGAGTAACCCCAAAGTAATAGTGTTATAATAACGTTTGCTTAGGTATTTACACACTTTAAGCTTCTTTAAAATTTTGCTTCTGACGTGGCTTTGTGACAATTACGCCACGTTTTCGAGCCACAGCCTCACTTGTCTTGAATAGCTTGTCGAATTTTTCACTGCTGTCATTTAGTATGTGAGTTTAAATTTGTCAATAACACGCTGTTCGGGCCAGCCAAGAAGTGGGCTTCTTTGGGCAACCTTCACAAACTGCTCTACGGTGACTGCAGCGTAAGCATGACCGCCCTGAAAGCATGGTGTGGACGTTGCTATGGTTCTCACGTACTTTCAAATTTACATTCGTACTTACGAAATGTGGTTGTTTAATTATCAGACATATGATTCCACTGCGATGAAGTTCTCATAGGTTGGCAGGTAGGCCACACACGCAGTCCGACTCTTGTTGTAACGACTGGTTCGCCCTGATGCCGCACAACTGAAAGCATTGCAAACTTTCGTTTTGAGGCAGTAGCATTGAGGGACACAGCTGGTGCATGCATGCCCTTTCAGTGCTTCCACGGTAAAGGGGATCATGTGACTCCAAGACCACTAAGCCTCCTATAGTAAAATGGGTGACTCAACTGGCATGTAAAAACGTTAATATATTTAGGAGTTATGGATGGTACTGTTAACAACGGGGCTATATAATATTGGCAATTTTTACTACACACCTCACACAAATGATCAGTGGGGACCATGCAGACAAAATCTGAAGTAACAACTTTTGGCGACTTTTCGCTCGTTGTTTGGCGAATTTCACTCGAAAGTCAGAGGTAACCCGGACCCTGGGGTTTGTTTAGTGGCTCTTTAACAGCCAAACTTTTTAAGCATAGACTATGTGCACGTGAGGTACGAAACTATTCAGGCCAAAATGTGTCAAATAAATTGTTTTATTTTCAATACAAGTGAAAGACATTTGAGGGACAGCCATTATATGGCAGGGAAACACAGGAGTGAAATAGAGTAGGGAAGAGCAATGAGGAAGCAGGTTGAAGCGTTCAGCAAGGGAGAGTATAGTAAACCGGGAATGCTGAGACAGGGAGCCTGAATGGAGGAGGCAAGTGAGTGCTAATCGAAGGCTTGGTTAATGGAAGTGAACAGGAGGATGGATTGAGGGAAGGGAGAGAAATCAGACAGAAGGAAGAGAACAAATGAATAAGATGAATGAACATTTTTCGTGAGGCGGGATTAATATTTTCGTACTCACGGTCGAAACTCAAACATCGCGATGACGCTGCTAACAAGGCGTGGCTGTAAGACAAAGATCTTTAGGAACCATTTGATGGAGTAGCCTTGGGCTTGCTAACGTGCATTGAAAGATAGAAAAAAAAGCACGGCATGGCCATGCATAATGGCGAAAGAGGCAACAGAGTGGGTAACTCTTTTGTCTCTGCATTTTGACAAGAGAGTGAATAACATAAGTCAGAATGATGAGGTAAAGGAGGGCAGAGTGTAAAATTTTCTATATCAATGATATGTACACTACATTATTGTGCGTGGGTGGGAGAGTGAGTTCAGGGGGAGGGGGTTTGATGAGATGGTAAAAAGGAAAGATAATTGAGAAAGAACGCCGGTCACACTGCACCAACGGTCTTTACGCCGCTTATGTGTAGATTTTCGTTTTTCATTCTCCTGAGTGGAATTATTAGCATATATTACTTCATTAACTGTCTTAATTTCAACCTATTCGAAAGAATCATTGGCACACGTTTGCAGCACCAATTGTGAAATCTTTAATATTGTGCGTTGCACCGTATTCATTGGGTAGGTATACTTCTTTAGGTGGTCTTCATCATGAACAATTTTAAAGTATTTTTGTAGTATCTATAGTGATATTTTAACAATTACCAGGATGGCGAGCTGAGTATTAATGAAAGAAAGCACGTGCGTTAGCTTCTGCCATTTTGTTAGTTCGGCATGGTCTGATATCGACATGTGCTTTTGTGAAACCTAGAGTACAAAACTCTTGCATAAAAATAAATAGTTTCAGTATGAAATATGCTCTCACTGAAAGCAAATACTGAGTATGCTTTTGTCACATCGTTTTCAAAGTTTCCAGAAAAATGGACAGGAGTAGACGTGCGAAGAACTCTGATTTCTTAAAAATTGCTTAATTTGATCATATTGGGCTCCCTGCATCCCGCCTTTTGTTGATCAAAAAAGGACGCCGGAGGTATAAAATAAAAAAACGAACACACCCCAAGGAGCCCCGGTAGACAAGACAGCAAAGTGATGACCATGATTATCGGGCAGCAGCACTTAGCCAGCTTGGGTGACATCATCTGTTGTTCTTGGCAGCCAAGGCACCCGTCTCTTGGGAAGATTGCAGGCTGCCCTTTCAACTCGCGCAGGTTGGCCACGCGCACCACCACAGCACCGCATGTGGTGGTGCGAGAACAGCCGGTGTGCGTGGTTCCCACATTTTTCACGCATACATATTTAACTTTAGAAAGGCAGATCAAAGATCGGCGTCAAATACATTTATTCACGATTTCTTTGTCATTAATATATAAGTATGTTTTAATTATGTAGTCTCTAAACTCTCTGTAGCCGAGTTTCAGGCCCATTCTCTCTTTGTTGCTCTACATTGCAGAGAGATGAAATTATACTCATCAGTTTCGCAAAGGGGATGTGTGCCAGAGATAAGAAGATGCACTTGAGTGACACCTTCAATGGTGCATACATCTTGTGCACGAAGCCTTGAACGAGAAGTAAAAAATAATTGAGGACTGCCATATCCCAACCAAACTTTTTAAAACTTTACTAGAAATGTTCATTGGAAGCAGTGCTGTTTTATGAAACCTTACCATGTAGAAATATCCAAAGTATTCAAGAGCGCCTTGGTACTTTGTCTTTATTAATTTGTTCGTGACAATTCCCTCGAGTACGAACTGTGTCAGCCATACATAAAGATGACTTCCAGTACATAGGGGTTTTGCATTGTTTTCGTGATATCTTGTTTTATTGTAACAACGTATCGAACTGAGTCACATAGCACTTAAAGCTCATAATCTCAGCCTCAGTAACTGACCGTCGCGAAGGTTGATTACACAGCAAAGCATTCTCCATCGGTTCGTCTCGCCACGTAGTCGGGGTCAGATGCAAGCCGTTCGTGTGTAAAATTTTCTTCTCTCACACGAACCTTTATATCTCCTGCTTTACGCTTGCCCATGGTTTCGGAACCTCCTCCACGAGTTTCTGGATCAGAATGGCGACTTTGTTGAATGGCGACTTTAATTCACGTTGACGCTGCCGACGAACAGTCTCTTTAGGAGGGTTCAAAACTGCACTCATGGGCGAAAATGTTAGACACTCAACCGGGGTTCTGGATTAGATACGCTGATTGAATGGAAATTTTGCTTTTATTGCAGAGTAAGAATACCGTGAGAAGTATACAGTAGAGCTGATTCTGGAAACTGTGGTACGCCGACACGCTAGGGGATTGCAGATAAATTGAGCGTTTTATCAAAACTATTTCTGATAAAGTTTTTTTTATTGGGCGATAGAAATCTGAACAAAAACGTTATAACTAGCACATTGAAGTAGAATAGTATATAAGCGATGAAGCGGAGAGGTTTGATAAATCTAAAGTATATTGAAAAAAGTAAAAAAATGGCCCCGTATCTGCAAATCTGCTAATGTTGTCGAAAGTTGATAGTCTTGCGTCTAGAGAGATCGAACAATAAATTTAAATCAGGTTCTGCGCAAGAAAATTAGTGAATGGTATTCTGGAGGCACTGCGTTAGAGTGCCCCGAGCGTGCGGCGGAGGACAACGAGCGCACCAAGTCACGTCACACGTGAGACACGAGCGCTATCTGGCAGTTATCTGGGAAAGTAAAACGCGTGTCTCTAAGATAGGCGTGCGCGCCCGTCTAAGAGGTGATAAGGTGTAGAACGCAAGGTGACAGGTAGGTGCCACCACCGTGTCCACTTAACAAAGCGTTGGAAACACTTCCCTTTTCGTGCAAGCGTTACATGGTCAGCACCGCGTGATAAACGCTACGATCTTTAAAACAACCTATGTATGCCTTTTCTAGTAAAAGACGCACATACAGAATATATACGTGTTGTTATAGTGCCTCAGATATTCGCGATTATTGCTTTTTATACGTCAATACCACAAGTATGAACGCTGAATCTTGAGCAACATTGGTGGGTGCTGCGGATGGGGTCGGCCGTTTGGGATATCAGTGAAGCCGTTTAAAGTGTCCGGTACTGTTAAGGGTTGACAAATACACAAATAGACAGACAGACGTACAGACTGACAGACCAAATTTTTTTGCTTTGAAGGTCCCCAAGAAAGGCTATCGTCTTAAACACAATTAAATGCATCATTCCGTAACCTAAACCCTTAATGAAACGCTAAGCTCTTGCAAAATAACGCCACCCACTCCATTGCTTATCAGCCTATCAAGATGCACTTTGATGACCCAGATGATAGTCGTGAAAATTAGCCGAACTCTATGGAAAATGCCTGTTAGAACATGCGAGGTACTTAATGCCCAATAGACCCGAAAGGACCTCGACCAAGAACAGTTTCTTTTTTAGAAGACAGTTTTGTTTCAGTTTATATCCAGTTACAGTAGATGTGCATAAGGCAGCAAGGTAGAAGAGTATACAGGGTTGACAATCGCATTGCTATATGGTGTCTGCAGTGGTCAGCCATGAGTTGTTTCTACTACACCGATTTACCTGTCGCACGAGAAAAAAATGGTTCTACAAACATCTAAACCACAAAAGGCTGTAGAGCACCTAATGTCGAAGCAGTCCAAATACGTTGTGATGTTCCAATGTTATGCAAATAATAGCGAGAGGGCATTGGTGACTCGATCAGTTAATTTATTGGCACTCTTTTAGGCAATCACGCAATTTTTCAGGTTCCCGGAATCCGTCCTTGGTGTACTTCAGCAATCCTTTGAGGCAGAATAGCCTGCTGAATTTACCAAAATAGTTTGTAGAAGAGCAGGCGTTACTGAAGTCATCGTAGTCCACGTCGTATGCAGCGACACCAAAGGCATAGGACCCTTGTTGCGCCCTCACCTTGCAGAGCTGTGGATATGGCCAGTAAAAACAGGAATAGTTTTGTAGCTTAGTGCCTCTAAGTTCCTGCTATGGTTAGTTGTTGCTGATGACAGTGATAGCGTTATAAACGTCACGCTACGTAACCTGACTGTGGGGAGCAACTGTAAGTATTAAGAGGCTCTGCCGACTACTGCGATAGTTGTAAATTAGGCATCGAATGTGGCGAGGGAGCCGAAAATTGTTGTTCGGCGTGCCACCTTGTGTAGTCACTGTGATATTAGAGTCACGTGTTTATTCAAAGCACTTGAAACGTTTCAAATACCATTTAACGACATTCACAATGAAGCTCAATTGGCATCAATGCTCCCCTACCTTGTCGACATGAGTGGTCTCATTGTCAAACGTGAGTGTCCGGCCATCCGATCGGTTGTAATACAGTGGCCCATAAGCTCCCGCTTTGTATCTGGAGCCATTAATAAAGCTGGGATCTTGGCAGACCTGATTCAAGGAGTGTGTGAGAGAACAGGTACACAGTCGATTCAGTGTTTACACACAAATTTGACATTACACGAAAGGCCATGACACGAGAATCACACACAGGGGGTGCAGGTAGCATTGAATGGAATTATTGACGTTGCTATTCGTTTATTTGGCATACGTCACAAATCCGTTTTTTATACTCTAAGAGGATCTCTACAATCGAATATATATACAAATAAGTCATGAAAAAACTGTGGAAGATACAACTGCACATCGGACATGAATTTGAACACGTAAAGTGATTCGGACGTATAGTACATAATAACAAAGGTAAACTAGACAACCATTCGTTTGTGGCAAGAAGCCAAGCGACTTCTTAACCTTTTGCTACCTTGCAGGTCCAGGCAGAACTTATTTGCAATAGTAGGTAATACATGCAGACTAAACACAGAATATATAACATTTACACTTTAAATACATTTGTAACCTTGTGCCATCAGCTCGTGATATTGAATCTCTCATTAATGAACAAGCTTTCAAAAGTATTCATTTGCTATTGTTATCATGGCTTATGCTTGCGAAGTCACTAAACCTTCA
This sequence comes from Rhipicephalus microplus, assembly GCF_043290135.1. NCBI lineage: Eukaryota > Metazoa > Arthropoda > Arachnida > Ixodida > Ixodidae > Rhipicephalus > Rhipicephalus microplus. Next base: position 1,663,881 of record NW_027464590.1, read on the forward strand.
ACCAATATATTAAACAAACAGACCATATCATAAGCATCCAATTTTGAGAGGCCACATGGCCACAGCTTTACAGAAACTCGGGAGTACGTTTTGGTCGAATTGCGCACCACATGATCTTAGCACGTTTTAAAATCACTCGAGCATATCTCGTCCAGGTTTCTGGTAACACATAGCAGATATTTGGCATTTTCTTCTGTCTCGCCATTCCGAAACTTCTGACGCTAACTATACGTTCAACGCAGGAAAATTGGGGGGGAATCTTAAACTTCATCTCTAAGAGCTGAACGCCATGGCGATATTTGCGTGTGCATATGCGCACCCAAGCATATATACGCACCCAAGCATATACGCACCCACGCACATACATGCAAAACCATGCACATACATACACATACACAGGCACAAACACACACTTAAGTGACATACCTAAGGCAAAGACACTTTTTTGTGCCCGTTTCAACCACTCCTTCATGGCAACCGTATATGGTATGTACGAACTACAAGTGAGTATAGTATGTTGGTGCACTTTTAAGACACACTACAAGGACAGTGTCCTGCGGCTATTCTCTTTGCGTTCGTAAGCGCTGAATTGACTTACTACGCACAGGCACGAACATTGCCGTGACATTTTCAGTCACTGCAGCCAATACAAAGAATTACCACTAAAGAGAGTTCATCACAAGTGGACGTGACATGATAATTTTGGGTCGTAGTGTCAAATAGTCATCTATATCTGTGTAAGAGAATGCGTGCCAGCATGTGTGCACCATTAGTTACGGGCAACTAGCGATGCGCCAACTTCGTCTTTGCCGGTAAACATCCACAATGTAATAGAAACTGGGAATGTACCACGATCATCCGGGCCACCACCATATGTATTTATATAGTGCCTATTAGTGATAATAAATTAGTTAAAAGCCTGCGCTGGTTCTCGCTTTTTGTGCTCGTTGTGTATTTTTGTACTGAGTAGTTTGATAATGAAATACCAAGAAGCCCGATCCCATGCTTCACCACCGCCACATTTGGTCTAGGGCGACTGGCACTGCAGCGGAGCACTGTTCGTTTTACGTGAAGTACTCAATGCTTTCCACAATGCCTGTGCTTCAGCAGCCCCAAGGAAAGTGTACCACTCTTTTTCAACTGACCAACAAAGAGTAAGTGGCAATTTCACTTACCTAAACGCACACGCCCCCATGCTAACACTATAAAAATGAGAGCTGATCTATCTATCTATCTATCTATCTATCTATCTATCTATCTATCTATCTATCTATCTATCTATCTATCTATCTATCTATCTATCTATCTATCTGCCCCGCCGCGGTGGTCTAGTGGCTAAGGTACTCGGCTGCTGACCCGCAGGGCGCGGGTTCGAATCCCGGCTGCGGCGGCTGCATTTCCGATGGAGGCGGAAATGTTGTAGGCCCGTGTGCTCAGATTTGGGTGCACGTTAAAGAACCCCAGGTGGTCTAAATTTCCGGAGCCCTCCACTACGGCGTCTCTCATAATCATATAGTGGTTTTGGGACGTTAAACCCCACATATCAATCAATCAATCAATCTATCTATCTATCTATCTATCTAACTATCTATCTATTTGTCAAAATATCTATATATCTATTTATCTATCTATCTATCTATGAATCTATCTATTTATCAAAATAACTATATATCTATTTATTTATATGTCTCATTATCTTTATGTCTACTTAGTTATTGATATATTTATATATTTATATATCTATTTATTTATCCATCTATTAGTACAATCACCTAGGACTGTGCTTTTCCGGACCGTTTAATTGAAGGGACTTGTACTGAAAATGATGTGGCATAAATGACGGCGTGTCAGTATAACTGGCAAGGCACGAGTACAAAATTATAACATGCATGTGATGGAGCACATGATCTGCACGCCGCTACCTTGGTGTTTTTGGCGGCTGCTCTGCTAACTTTCTATATACTACAATTAATATGGCGTGACAAGAGTGCTTGACGAACATAAGCGACTGGTTTTAACCTGCAAACAATGACACGCAGGTTATATACAACATGATTTATATCAAGTGTCTTGGCTTTCTCGGGGCAGTTTAAATCATTGCATGTATGCCGAAATCACTACGACAAATGCACGTGTACTACAAATGTAAGGGGCAGGCGGTAAAGCGAAAATAATGACTTGCACATTGTGTACGCCATCAGTTACAAATTTCCCCGCCTATGACGTGCTGGTGATATGATTGGCAAATGGTGAAAAAACATATATTTTATTGCACACAAACTAAGTGATATGTCCTACTTTATGCTTATATTGTGTTATTTATGGTCGTCATTTAGTGACGTTAGGACATACCTGTTTTGATATATATCAAGATAGCAAAACCACTGCGAGCGCTTCATAAGCAAGGCTGCTAAAACTTCGCTTACATGAAATGCGTGTCCTATTTCTCGTTACTACCTGTAGTTATGTTCGTTCTACTGTCCCCTCACGCATTAGTTATAATCAAGGTCGCCAACCCGCCCTGAGCTCAATTAAGCGCGGCATATATTGCTGTATATGAAAATGCGTGTCACGATTTTCATTTCCCAATTTATCTTTTATGTTCGCGTTATAGTCACCTAGCAAAATGCCAATTTTAATGAATATCAAGCTAGCAAACCGGCCATGAGTCCACCTTGAGCGCGGCGTGTAAACAGAGTCGAACGCGATACAGTAATCGTACCCTGCTCGTATCGCTTACCCAATAGCTAAAACCTACCTTCGCCTCTCGCTGGAGACTTTAACAATATAAGAAAAGTTACAGGTCGGTAGGATGCGCTGTTTTGCGCGGTGGAAATGCATGTCACAAAGCGCAAGACATGATTGAGTGCAAGCGCGGTGCTGCTCAAGTGGCCACGAGAACATTAAAGAGCATCGCACACGTGGATGGATGGTGCAACGTTGAAGATGTTAAAGAGAGAAAGTGTGCGCCAACACGCTGGTCCAGTCGTCAATGATCAGGACGAGTCATGTGGGCTGGAGTTTAAGGAAGATACTGAGGTACAGAACAAAAAAGATTTGGAGCAGAATGAGACGAGCGCAATGTGGTCGTGGGACCGGGTGCTTAACGATCGGCTGTCGGGTAGTGGACCCACACCACGAAGCGGGAGCTTCTGCTGTCAAGCTCCCGTTCTATAGGACCGTAGCCATGCAGTCCTGCACTTCAGTACAGGGACTGCGGACTTCGGTGCTGACAGGCAGCAGCAGCAGCAGTCGGGCAAGTGCTCTGCACTGTGCATCGAGCTGCCTGGCTACGTAGCCCCTGGTCTCACGCTGCGTCGCCCAGCAGCCCACGTCGCCTCACCTTAACCAACCAACTCATGCCAAATGCACTAGTGAACCCTCCACATATCGGTGTGATCACACTCACAAGGTTCACCATTGCGCCACTCAGGCGCGTTGTTGATAGTTTAGCTCAATGGACTAAACTTGGATCTTTTGGTTCATTCTGAGTCTTCTACAACATGCTGTGAACATTTGGTTGAGTGTGTAGATTGACGGAAATATTTTAGGGGCGGAGCTCTTTATAGCACCACCCGTTCATTCCTCGTAGTCGTAGTAGTAGTCGTAGTGTGTAACCAGTCTTACATTTTGACCTCCAAGGTGGTGCCGGTGAGAGATTTCTTCTGTGCGTTGTTGGACAATAAAAAAATCGCACCGTGCACGTTAACTAAGAACCAAAGTCTCCTGTCCCTCATTCCCCCTTAGCAGCCATTGGCATGTACATTGAGCGCTATCTGACAAGAAAGGGTTGCTACGTTATACTCGCTGGGCATAACCTCCTAGGTTTTAGAAAGGTTTAGCGAGCGCTGTGCCGTATCGCCACGAATACAGTGAACTAGTATATACCATGAACTCGAGATGGTTAAAGGTGGGAAGCAGACACGAGGCGCAAGCTGTCAGAAAGTGTGAGTGTGCCACTTCTCGTTCAGTCCTTGGAATGTCCGCTGGATGGCGGTGCATATGCGGAATAAATGACCAAAAGATGCGAATGGTGGTACTTGGAATGTTGAGTAGATGAACGAATGGGCACACAGACAGATGCATGGACGGACTCACGGATGGCTGCATTGACGGATGGACGCAGGGGCGGATGCATCGATGGACGCAGGGATGAACGTACAGATGGACGTGCAGACGCACGAACAGACGCACGCACAGATGGTCACACAGGCGCACGCATGGACGGACAGAAGCAATAACGAATGAATGGACGGATGCTTAGCCCCACTCTCCATCATTCACTCCGTGTACATGTTGCAATTTTTTACTTTAAATAAAAATGAGTGTTTTCTGTTGTCTTCTAAACCAACGGTTTTTTCCTTCATAAAGCTCTCAGTGGCTTAACCACACAGTGATAATGAAATGAACAAAAAATACCTGAATCGCAAATGGCGTCCGAAGCAACAAGACGTGCTATTACAAGCTTTTACAGTGGCTATAACCACTGTTACAAGCTACCACTCTAGCGTCACCAGCGCGAAGTCGGCGACAGGAATGACAGCAGGTTAGTTCGATCCGTACGCAAGCAGGAACAGTGAAGAGATCAGAGACGTGAGAAAACAAAACAAACATTACTCTAGTGATATTTCAGCAGAGGGATCTAGTACAACACTTCAATACAACTAACAAAACACATCAACACTTGATATAACTAAATATACATATAAAGAACAATAAATCAGCTTACGAGAGAGAACTATTACAAATTACACAAACCAACAACAATAGAACTAAGGAGGATAAAGTTCGAAGATATAAACAGGTGAAGGCATACGTGTGATGACCGGCAGCGTTGCGTCCCCGACGATCGGATGCGAGAAGTCGAAAAGAGTTCTGGCACGACTGCGATGTCGGCGGTGTTGCGACGCTGGTGGCTCCGGAAGGCTAGTGCTGGCAGGTGACTACGGGCAGGTGGAGCTAACTCGAAGCGAAGTCCCGATGTCTACGTTGCAGACGTTAAAATCGCTTCACAACTAGACGAACGGCTACGTTTAGGTAGCCAGCCGATACAGAGCCCCACTAAGAATTTCTAGAAGAGATACTTGTTGATCTGTTTCTAAACCATGTTGGTCAGCCTGCCTAGCAGGGCAAAATAATGTGCTTAAATCCCCCTCGTGTCCCCTCGCTCTCGTCCTTGGGAACACGAGACCTCTACATGGGTCCAATCATGCGCGTTTTATTGTTGGAAACTCCGCCCCAAAAATATATTGACCCCACCCCTTTATAATTGGGAGAGGGCCCTCAACTAGCGAGAGTGACAACCTGTTGGGGTGCTGTCATACGGCTTGGCCACCAGAAGTTTCCCCGTGGGAACGGTCAGACTGTTTGGCTCTCAGCCGGTGCGTCCCGTAGTCTAAACCTTGTTCGTGGTACATCGCGGCCTTCCACGAACCTTCAGATGCCGCTGTAGGTACAAAGGATCAAATGTCGGCGGTGACGTTCGAAGAAGAATACCCCATTCTGCACTTCCCGGCTCTCTTGCATGCGCCCGCAGTTCCCGCCAGTCAGCGGGGTAGTACGGCGCCCGGTAATTGCCGTGACGCCGGGTCGCGAAAATGGCAGTCTGTGACATTTCAAAGGATCAAACGTCGGCGGCAACGTTCGAAGAAGAACACCCCATTCCGCACTTCCCGGCTCTCTTTCATGTGCCCGCAGTTCCCACCGGTCAGCGGGGTAGTACGGCGCCCGTTAATTGCCGTGACGCCTGGTCGCAAAAATGGCAGTCCGTGACAACCATGATGAGCTGGTTGTTGGAGCTGACGGTATGTATGGCTCCCAATGAATTGCAGTTTAGGAAGTGGTACGACGGCCAAATGGTGCGAGCGCAGGATGGAAGGTTTGCGATATAGGAAGCTAGAAAGCTGAAGTATTAATATGTGAGGTTTAACGTTCCAAATCCACCATATGATTATGAGAGACGCCGTAGTGGAGGGATCCGGAAATCTCGACAAGCTGAAGTTTTTAACATGCAAGCAAATCTGTACATGGGCCTACAGCATTTTCGCCTCGTACAAAAATGCAGCCGCCGCAGCCGGGATTTGATCCCCAGACGAGCGGGTCAGCAGACGAGTACATTAGCTCCTAGACCACTTTAGCACAGCAGATCGAAGCAGCTAGAGTGAGCAGTTCAAGGTAGACACGCGTAAAAGTAAAAGGCTATTCGAGGTATAGAGACACCCGAAAAAAAAAGTTGGCTAAAACGGGAGTATGAGACTTTGCAGCTGCTTCTTAAGTTGTCAAAATGCGTTAAATTCGCTGTTTTAGAGCCAGATGTGTGAGGCAGTGGATAAGGTGTGCTCGGATTTCAGTTACATTGAAAGTGAGTTGGATTTCTGTAAGGCAGACCTTAAACCTCGTCATATCTTTGCGTTAGAAAGAGAACCTCAAGTAGAGTATGACAGGTAGAAGGGCAGTGAAGATTTTAACAGACCTGAGGAGCTCCTTGAAGAAGCGGAAGGCTTCGAGAGCATAAAACTTCTCTGTTCTATTCACAAAAATGGCTGTGCTGGAACCTTCGAGAGGCCAAGCGCATACCATATCGCGAAGAGTTAGGATTACCTCTCATTTGCTCAATTCAATGAGCAATAAATAATTTCCTGGGTAACGACGGCGATCGCCTAATTATGCTTTGATGTGGTGGTTGCCTATTTTTTTCTTACCGCTGAATGTAGCAACAGGTGCCACGCACAAGGTCTAAGACTGGGTATAACTCCCTAAGAGAGAAAGAGGGGAGTGTTCGTTTTTGATATAGTGTAAATGCTACAACTCTGAGAGAGCGGCTTGAGAGTGCAGACGCACTTTTCTAAATAAACAAGGTGTGGTTGGAGGCGGGCTGGGTAGTAATGTAAATGTGGCCAGACAGAATGACCACTCTGAGAAGGCGAAGAGCGTTAAAGATCATGCCATATTGGTTGAAGGCGAACTAGATGAGAGCCTATTGCAAGGGAGTTCAATTCTAAAAAGAGAGGAAACTGACGCGTTTCACATAGCATCTTGATATACAGAGGACACTTCATTTACACTCAGTGACGACGTTCTAAGGCAGCACAGTGCATCTAGTCCACGAACGCTAACTTTTATGTACTGCGTAGCCTCAAGGTAAATATAAAATTAAAAAATTTGATTAATATGTCCATGATTGCTATCAAAATTATTAGGAAGTTTACATTCTGTGGAATTCTGCAGAACAGACGCCTTGTGTCGCAGCGCGCCTCTAATGAGCTTTGTTGGAATCATAAGAGGGGTGACCGGCAGGGCCATCGTGAGTGTTGACCAGAGAAGTGTAGGCACGCCGGTGGCCACAAAATTGACTGGGCTGGAGCTTAACGAGCAAGCTCCTAAAATATGACAAATCTTAATTCGAAAGATGTTCAATAGCTGCGGCAAAAATATTTATTAATTTAAGAATGCAGCACAACGTTGCCCAAGTCACGTAGAACAAATACAGTTTCGATATATGACGCGTAATATCACAGCAGTGGAAAATATTGCTGCAGAAGGTCATCTGAAAAATTTTGAGAGTCACATTTTCTCTGCAATGAACACTTTCATTGAACGCCTACCTCGGATGGGAACCCAACACTACTAAATATTAGCAGTTCAGCTTAGCGAAACGCCTCGTGCAGCTGCTGTCAGGGGTAGTTTTGAGGCACGCAAAGCTCCAACATTGATTTGATTTATATGTGGGGTTTAACGTCCCTAAACCACAATATGATTATGACAGACGCCGTAGTGGAGGGCTCCGGAAATTTCGACCTCCTGGGGTTCTTTAACGTGCACCCCAACCTAGGCACACGGGACTACAACATTTCCGCCTCCAGCGGAAATGCAGCCGCCGCAGCCGGGGTTTGAACCAGCGACCTGCGGATCAGCAGCCGAATACATTAGCCACTACTTTAGCCACTAGACCATAATCTGTCCTCGCCAGCTTGTGGCAGCACAGTGAGGCTCCCTGAATATGTCGAGCTGTATGGCGGAAGAAAAATACGCATTTTCTTTGTCTCAAAGCTCAACCAAATACCGTCGTTCAACCTCTCCTTGACCTTTCCTTAAAGAGGCGCCAGCAATCGATTCCGCGACCGTGCCAAACAAAAAATGGCGGACGTGCCTGGTGTTGCAAGAAGACTAAGCGTTATGAATATTCGCTATTATGGACGTTAAGATACGTGATGTCCGCAGTTACTTTTTTCAAGATGTTTTCTCCTTCAGATTAAGCGACCAAGTGCCGGTGATGCGTAGGTGGGAGGAAGAGCAATGGCCGCCTAGAGAAGTGGTGGCTCCCTTTCTCGCACGGGGGCGGAACCAGCCGAATACTGATTCCGGACAACATTTTGAGAGAACATGTTCCAGTAATGTTCATATGTAGTAACCCGCCAAGTTCTGGCGGCACAAATATATATATATATATATATATATATATATATATATATGTATATATCTATATATATATATATATATATATATATATATATATATATATATATACATATATATATATATATCATGCACTCGCCAACAGGTACCACGCTCAACAAGCGCAAGTTTCCTCACCCAAAATAAATCAGCCGTTTTGTCATGCGTTTGTATCATACACTGGTTTAAGCAAGCAGTAAATATTACCGCTGCGCTAACATGCTTACTGCATTACTTACTTCTGTGTAGCTTCCGAAGGATTCCGCCGCTGGATCGTGAACACACTCGGACAGAAATGCGGCCGGTTGTCCGGCTTTCAGTGTATTCCATCGGCCTTTCATGGTAACGGAGAGGGCCCACTGGGAATTCACGCCCCTTTCAACAAGCTTCCTCATGGTTTCCGCCGCCGTGCTCTGTGCAACATAACACTTGGACTGTCATTTGCTTTTTACTCAGTAACAGCATCAAATCAAAGTAAATAAAATGATTCTTTCGAAAGATTTTCAGGGTCGATGCACCTAAACTTTACACACTGCTCATCCTTCTCCGATCGGTCCGCGCCATAATGCACAGTCGCAGCAGAGGGAATGCTCGGGTAACGTATTATATGTGAGACAGAAAAGAAAGATTGGAGAATGGGCTAACTCAATTCGTCCGCGCCATAATGCACAGTTGCAGCACAGGGAATGCTGGGGTAATGTATGATATGTGAGACAGAAAGGAAAGATTGGAGACTCGACTAACCTCGCTCATTATTGTGGCGGAATATAACATGGCTAGAAGCACAAACTCGTTATACTAGTCGCCAATTTCAGCGTAGACATTACGGACACTTTTGCGACTTTCAAAATATATGTGTGTATGTAAATAGAGTGATAGTTTCAAAAGAATGCCTGTGTACTTTGAAGTCATTATCACTCAATTTGTGAAAATGCGTGATTTTTTTAGTTTAGCGACAGTGCGCCTGTTTCAGGAAGAGAGAAATTTCCCACATATGTACGAAGTGAATGAAGATGAAGGAGCTTGCTCAAGAGGTTGTATTCGGTAAACCGTCAATCCTCTGTACATATGCGTAATCATCATGAGATAACGATGTGGCACGAGATATGTTGTGCTGTTATTCTATACACACGTTATATGCACAATTTTTATTATTTACACAATAATTTACTGTATACAGATTTTATATACCGATGCAGTATATGCATTTTGCTCAAGAGCTTACTTGCGGATGACATAGGCTCAGAGTAACCTTTTAGATTTAGTATTATGGCTTTTTGATCCGTAAAGTACAAATCCAGAGGATCTTGAATTTAAGATGTAGTGGAAAGCTCAAGAAGGGTCCTGACGGCGAGCGCGCGCTTCCGCCGCATTGCGAGTCTTTCGTGCCGCCACCTTGGCTTCCGCGGTGTTCATCATGCGTAGCGCTATTGGCGAAAGAGAAAAGAAGCGCGCCGAGAGCGAGCGCGATGTATACACGCGGTCACCTAGGAGTCTGCTAACAAACTGGAGCGCAAACCGACAGTGGAACAAACGTCGCCTCTAGAGTGCTTCGCACTCAACGAGGCACCCTAGTCTCCATAGTGGCAGCACGCAATCAAGTGAGCGCTCTTGAAATGAAGAGCCCAGTTGCGCCTCTAGCGGGAGCAATGAGCATTCCGTCCACACCGCCGCAATGACGAGACAACTTCCCAGCAAAAGGAACAAGCTCCTGAAAATGCAGAAAACTACGTGCCGTGAAAACTGGCGCAAAGTAAAGCGGTGAAAGTTCTAGAGTCGATCAGGGTGAACTAAGACCTCTAGTCCTAATTAGGTAACCATCGTCATTACCGTTTGGAGGACAGTCTTCATTCTGATCATTATATGGCATTATCCTCTTTTCATTTGCAATTACCATCATCATCAACATACCGCCCGTTATCGTCATCTTTTTGATATGCTAACGTGCGGTATCACAAGAAATGTGTTTCTACGGCTACTATACTGCTACTACTACTACTTCTGTACCTGTTGCTGCTGCTGCTGCTAATACTAATAATAATCAAGCGGTATGAGCCCTGGGATAGGAGAGCAAGAAGCACGAGAACTGGGCAGGAAAGGAAAGAAGGATGTAGTTAGGAATACAGCAGATTAAGATGAATGCCAGTTCGACAGAGAAGCTATAATGCTGTTCCGTTCTTTTAGGTAGGAACACTGCCTTATTTTTTTTGGTAGGTGTAACCTTAAGAGACAAGAAGAGAGCAGAGTGGATTAGGGGACAAACGGGGGTTAAGGATTCATAGTTGAAATAAAGAAGAAGAAATGGACATGGGCTGGGCATGTAGCGCGTAGACAGGATAACTGCTGGTCATTAAGGGTAACTAACTGGATTCCCAGAGAAGGGAAGCGGGTTAGGGGGAGACAGAAGGTTAGGTGGGCAGATGAGATTAAGAAGTTTGCGGGTATAAATTGGCAGCAGCAAGCACAGGACCGGGTTAACTGGCGGAACATGGGAGAGGCCTTTGTCCTGCAGTGAACGTAGTCAGGCTGATGATGATGATGATGACTGCCTTATTTTGGCGCAGCCGGCCATAAAATCCAACAAGTGGGTAACATTCTTCGTTGACGAGACCCACGTGGACAAGATGATCTTTTCTAAGTACCAAGTTCAAAATGAAGCAGCGGTGGAGCTCCCTCGTGAGCTCTGCTCGGAAGAACTCGCGAAACTTGATGCAGGAAAGCCAGCCGTGAACACTACTGCCATATGACAGAAAGGGACCGTAAAAGTGAACTTGCGTGTGGCGACCTTCTACAGCTTAGTCCTTGAAACAGCACGTCCAAGAGACCCTGGATAAAGGTCTTGGACAGAAGAGGTGAGCCTCGTTTTGAAATCTCTTCAGCTGCAGCAGGAACAGACTGTGCAACAGAACCAAATATTGACATCTCTTATAAGCTCTCTAAATCCTGAGGAAACAGTGCCTAAATTCGTAGAACGGTATGTCTTCATGTCCACAATGTTGGCTTGAGTTTAACGAATATACCGATGAATGAAACAGGTGGCTCTAGGATTAGGAGAAAATCACTAACATGCGTGTTTACTTGAGAGGTTTTGCGCTCAAGTGGTATGAAATATGCATTAAGGAAGACAATGGTGACTCTTGAAGTTATTGGAAGAAGGAACTTTCGACCGCATTCGGAAGCAATCCAGTATATAGACGGAGTGCAGCACTTATTTCAAGTCGAAGCAAAGCTCTCTTGTCGAGTACTTCTTCGAAAAACGCCGTCTTTTGAAGTTAGCTGAGCCTTTGCTTCTATCTACGGCCGTATAGTAGCATTATTAACGCATGAATTACACACTAAAGTATTGAAGCAGGTAAAAATATGGTCATGTGAAATTTTAGATGACATCCTGGGATGTCTTCAGAACATACCATCAACTTCGGAGACAAGCATAACCGCTAATTAAAGCAGCTGTTTCATACAGAGTAAAGCAGACTGGTCAAGCCGCGATCAGCGAGAAGCAAGCCACCTCGCAAGTAGCACGCCTAGCTTGACCTGGTGTGCTCTAAGAGGTAAAGTGCATAATATCGACACTAAAGCTCAGGAGGATTCGACAGAAAAATAAATAAATAAATGAGGTTGTATAGTCCCACGCGATGGCTCCAAATGAGACTGTTTATTTACGTTGCTCAAGCTATACTTCACATTCCAGTCAAATTAGGAAACAAGCCGATGAGGGCTCTCGTAGACAGCGGTACATCTGGGTCCATTATAAATGCCAAGATGGTGGACGCACGTCGCGTGCATAGTGGGAGAGTCCTACGGGTGTAAGGCTATGATGGAAAAGTAACGTTACATGATCAGTGGGCCTTTGTAGACATCGAGTTTCAGGGTCAGCAATTAGAGAGCGAAGTGTTGGTGGTAGAGGTGGTGACGTATGACTTTTTCCAAGCAAGACCAGGTATAAAGAAATTAAAGATCGACGAATACTGGGAGGATGTGGTTCTAGTCGAGGCCACAGCAAGAAACGAGACATATGCAGGTGGTCTCTCAAGGTTGATGGTACGAAATAACACCGAACAATCCGAAGAAATCAATGAAGTGAAGCTTCGGGAAGGCTCCTAGCAACTGGTTTTAACTGATGTTCTGTATAAAGTCCCACCAACACTTGTTTCCAGAGTCCTTTATTTGTTCCACGATATCCCGGAATCTGGAGGACATGACGGATCTGGCGCACTTACAAGAAATCGGTCAAGAGATTTACATGGCCTCACATGAAGAAAAACGTCAGTCAGTACGTTCGTTCCTGCCATGTGAGTAAACTACACAAAGTCAAGTATAAACAGCCCACGGATGCTATGGTACTACCTTGCTATTCGAACGTTCCTTTCGAAGAAGTTCACGTGGATTTCGCCGAACTAAATAAGAAACAGGAAGGGGTCAAGAAAACGCAAGCTTTTCTTCTGGCCATGGATGAATGCACGAGGATGGTCGTGGCATGAGCAGGAAAAGAAGATACAACTAGCGTCATAGTCCTCCTCGAAAGAGACATGTTTAAGATTACGCGGTGAATCGTATGCGATAACGGCCCTGCGTTCAAGAGCGACAAGCTAGCAACATGGGCTAGAGATCACAGTATATCGATAAAGTTCTGAGCTCCTTACCATCCCGCAGCGAATGGTCTGGCAGAACGTGCCATACGAGACGTGAAACAGTAAATCAAGATGCCCGATAGTTATCGTGTTGGATGAAGATGTTTTTTTAGAAGCCACCGTGAAACGTCATAATTGATCCTATACGTGAAGGGCTTGTGGTGAGTAGCTTGGGGTAATCGTGAGAGGCTTGGGGTGCAGTCCATAGTACGCTTCTTCAGAAGAAACCCCTAATCTGCAGGCAGACCATGAGTCCGGACTCTTGGAAAACATCAACATCGTCGAGGAGAAGCAAGATAAATCATGGGAGGAGAGATACCGAAAACAAATGAAACAGAATTTTGACAACAGGTATCGAGCAGACATGCTAGACATTCAAGTCACCGACCACGTACTAGTGAGGAAAGGAATAAGAGGTGACAGTGCAAAATTCTATGGTCCTTACACTGTGACCAAGACAGCTACCTAGATCGGAATTTTGAAGACTGTCTGGTAACTGGTGAACGTGGATCAGTTAAATGGGCTTCAGTTGGAAATGTGTTCAAATATTACCCCAGGAGGCGTACTAAAAGAAACCAGGAAGGGTGAAATGGTATGAGCAGAAGAAGAAGCACGAGAGCCGGGGCAGAAAAGAAGGATGAAGTAAGAAATAGAGCAGAATAATATGAACGCCAGTTCTATACCGAAGCTATAATGCCATTGCGCTTTTTTAAGTAGGAACACTGCAATTCATAATAATAATAATAATAATAATAATAATAATAATAATAATAATAATAATAATAATAATAATAATAATAATATAAATAATGCATCACTGTACACAACCATGAGAAACACGAAGAAACAGGCCTGTCTAAATTTCTGAAGACTTGTGCGACTAGGTCCCGCAGAGCGGGTTACAGCGATTTGTTTCCAGGGCTACGAACTTATCTTTGTTTCTTCAATGTTAAAGGTAATATTACTAATAGTATCACTTGAACTAGTGAAACAACGATGCCACAGGGTAGGCTGACGGCTTTGCTGTATATGTTTTACCACATCAAGCTCTCTATAACACACAAAAGTGAAAGTTTCTGGTGCACAATCGGTATCGCGATAACATACAGTTTGAGAGCGATGGTGCATTAAATTACCTAAACGTCCACATAGGATTGCATGAAACATCTTGCTCCTCTTAAAGCACATCGCACAATGGGAGTGCGTCAGCCCCCATAGACATTGGAAATGTGGGTAAACAACGTGGGAAGTGCTGGATAAACAATTTTCAGTTTCGTAGCAAGGGCGAGCTAATGAATCGGATAACAAAAACAGTGTGTAAACCTTACGCACACCTTTAATAAGCGTGCGCTGAAGTATTGAAGGCATTATGGTGCTAAATTATATTTATTTTTTGACTAAGCTGCTACATGAATAAATTTGATGGCATTTAGCCTGGTGAAGTCTCTAATAGGAAAATTTGAAATCAGGTATTTGAGGTTATCATTTATATTAATAATCATAAATAGGCTTGTTAAGAGCACTAATATGCGTGTACGAGCAACGGCATGCCGTAGTGAGCATTGTATGCTTCCTTTAGCTTGGGGTGGTCCCTGTTTTTTGTACAACGTTGCAACTGAGCACATCAACTCTGGCCATTACTTGTTGAATCTGAAGCCTAGAATCCGATATGGCGCCTTTCATGTAGATTCCGCTGCAAGTATGAAGCGAATATTTATTATAGTGCAATCGTAAAATAGCAAGCCACGTGTCATAAGTAATGAATAAAACGCTTTTCACAATGCGGTAACTACATGAAAGGTTTTAAGGGTGAACTCGATAGACCCAACAATGACCCATCATAAACCGCCATCCGGCGTTTTTAGCAAACGTAGCGCAGGTACATGTGAACAATGGGAAACGTCTCTTAACAAGAAAAGAGGTTAAAAAAAGGCCTTTAAGCAGAAAAAAACCAAATACCAAGTCACGTTCTCGAAACATTAATAATTAAACACCCATCAATCACAGAATATTACAGAAGAAAAGGTTAACAAGAACAAAGTGAAAGGCTGTCGTGCAGAACATAAAAAAGGACCGCAACACCATACGACCGGTAAAGCGGCACCGCCAGCATGCTATCACAAAGTTCGCTGCGCCGCAGACAGCGGCTAAATGCCAATAGCATTGTCTACCTGTGGTGCAGACGCATTTACACGTGCGAGTAGGCATGTCAAGGTTTATTTACGTGAACAATGAACGATCCCCAGTGCTTCGTCCAATCATCGTGGCTCACTTGGTGGAGATGCGTGGATATTTGTGTGTGTATGTCTATCTACTGTACGGATCAGGTTTCGACGCTGAACATCTCAGTTGAATAAGTTTTAGCGAAGTCACTAGGTGACGAGTGGCCCCAAAGCGAATGCCCTTTTGTTTACCCGTGTGGCACCGCACAAGTGGCATTGGGGTAGTGCCACCTTCTCTGCTGATGTGCCGCAGGCGTAAGGTGATTGTAGCGTGACTTTTTTCATGTTTTGCTGCTCTGTGGATGTATTGATACCTCATTTACGAAAGGTTTTTGCGCTTAGCGTGGTTTTTGCTTCCTCCTGAATCAGAGCCATCCCCCCTCCCCCAAAGCAATCTGCGCTTGAAGGGCCGCTCACCGCTCAACGCGCCCCATAACAAATTTTAGTTAAACCATGGAAGTTGTGTGCCCAAAAAGGAGCGTAATGCCACAAATTTTTTCAATCAGTTATTTACGAACTGAGGAAACTGTTTTTTTTTTTCAAGCTTGTGAGACGAGGATGAGGGCGAGCTAGAAACTCTTGCCGTTCGCCGCTCGTGGACTTTGCATGTCTTCCCTATTCTCTTCGGCACCTGAGCAAGTTGTTACGTGTGCATTAAGTCCCCGAACAAGCGAAATGCCGAACCGAAGACATTAGTGCTCACTCGTTTGGGGACACTGGTTTAGACGCAGTACAATAGATGAGCGTATTGAGGGCTCGAACGCACAGAACCATTATTTTGTTTCCAGGTCTGGCTTGTGCTCGATGCGTTAACCACAGGGACAAAAACGCCTGCAAAACGCAGGCGCATTAGCCCAACATTGCGGTGCAATTCACGTGAAAAAATGAAAAATACAGGCACATATTTCTTGTGTTTCTTCCTTTATTTCAAGCTTTATAAGCTTTATTTATCTATTCGAGCAAGAACTTACACAAACTGCACATGTAGTGAAAAATATTTTCGCCATGTCACATGCTGCTGTTGGCCACGTAAGAGCGCAGTCGTCTACGTAGAGCGCCAACGTTACAGCACTAACGTCTATGCGTAGGGCAATTCCTACGTCTACGTCATGCACTCAGCCTCAAGGCGCGTGCCCGCGAAGAGAAGGAAAAGCAGCGTTCATCTTGAAATTTGACCCGTTTCCGTGGCGCGTAGCGTTGAAACTTTTGGCGAACGTGAACGCGAACACCCTATATATGCATTGCGATCGTCATCTCGAAATTGTCAAATCAGGTGAGTGGCTTTTATTATATGCTTTCAATGTCCCTTTAAAGGCCTACTACGGTGATTTTTTACTGTATCATGATAACGGTAATATTATGTTTTCCAAGATGCTCTTCTCACGCGGCCAATAGCTAAAATGCTCAACCAATTAGAAAATAGTATGTCATTACCAAAAAATTGTGATACCAACACCCAACTAAGTGCACTTCTTCGTGTGACGTAATCATTAACCCAAACCTGCCTGATTAGTGTTATGCCCCCCAGATGGCACTACACTGTCCACACACTCACAAGTTCAAGCAAGACGAAATGAGAAGTTCAAGTAAGACTGGAAATTAAACGACGTGGCATACGCAGACTTGCTTTCGGAGCACACGGGAATACCCCAATTTAGGGTGTACAGGGATACTTGGGATAGACTTTGTGTGAGTGCAGGGAAGCTAGCAGCAAGATAAATTTAAGGAGCGATTGAGAATAATGAGAGAGGAGCATTGGGATAGAAAAGATTTCAGCTACTTGCACATGAAGAATATTGATAATAAATGGAGGAAGCGAACTCGAAAATTGTCAAGCAAGTATCTAGACAACAACGCAACACCAAGCCAAAAGAAAACATCGGTTAAGAAGAAGGTTAAAAAAACAGAGAGGGGCACGTCGAAGATGGCAATGCTAACAAAATCATCACTGGAGACCTACCAGAATATTAGGCAGCAAATTGCAAGGAAAAAAATCTACGATAAATTTCAGGGTAGTTCTCTGCTCTTCGAAGCTAGAATCGGAGTATTGCGGACCAAGACGTACCGAGCAAAATACGAAGGCACATACACGGTATGTAGTGTGTGTGGAGAGGAGGCATAAACGGCTGAACATTTGAGGATATTTTGTAAAGGGCTTCGCCCTATTCTCGAAAATATTGTCACCAAGTTTTTTGAATTATTGGAGTTTAGGGACAGTGAAGGCAAAAGAAACTTTAAACGGGTAAAAATAACCGTGAGGAGTCTAACGTATTGGTGTCTACAATAGAGGCGCGACTGAAATACAATCCTTAAATATACAGTGATAGTACTTAACTTTATGGCTAGGGGGCGTGAGCCGCCACCCGATATAAAGGCCACAGCCGGATACATCTATGCATCACTTAGTCCGCTGCGATCGGCTAAAATGTTTACGCTATTATGGCGAAGGTATGGTGACTCATGTGTGGCCCACAGCGCACCACTTGCCACACTGTAAAAATGTCTACACCCAAAAGGGCGTAAATAGGCTTGTCCTAAGTGTGACACCCTAAGGGTGTTAACTAAGCACCTTACAAAAATAACGCTTTTCAATGGGCCCTTAAAATAGGGCGTACATGTAAACAAACTGTAGGGTGTTACAAAAACACCCTTTAAAAAGGTGCTTTCAACGCCCTTCACTTTTTAATACCCAATGAACAGGGTGCGAAAAGGGTGCACAAAGGTGTTATGTGCCAATGGCAGGTGCGCCAGTATTTTGTTAGAGTGCACTAATAGATATCAACATGCACTGATTACCCAGTACTTGAATAAAGCGGTCCAGATTGGCGATGGTGTGCCACCAGTCTAGCTTCACTTATAGCGTGGGACAAATATATATATATATATATATATATATATATATATATATATATATAGTGGGAGTAATAATTCAATGGGCCAGTTAGTCTTCGTGAAGGTATGGGATATGGCACAACGGGAGCGTTGTCAACAAGGATAAATATATTTATTTCCCAACAGTTTCGGGAGGGGACCTCCCTTCATCAGGGGATGAGTTATACTGACATGAGCTTCCAAACTTCCTTGCTGCCGCGTCCCTCTCGCCTTGAAAGACGTTTGCGAGAGTGAGAGGGAACTGGAAGAAGGGGAAAATGAGAAAAAAGACGAAAAAAGAAAGAAAAGAAAGAAGGTAAAAAAGAGGAAGAACCACTGTGAACACTGAGAACGAAGCCAACTGTCCGTCTACATCCACCTACGGTTCATATCACGTGCTGTTCAGTTCTTGGCGTGTGTCGGGCCACCCAAGATTGTCGCCGCGGTGCCGGGAGGGTCCGGGACGGCGTGCCTAAAGAAAGGGGTTTCTTTCTTTACCCCTTTCTTTAGGCACGCCGTCCCGGACCCTCCCGGCACCGCGGCGACAATCTTTGGTGGCCCGACACACGCCAAGAACTGAACAGCACGTGATATGAACCGTAGGTGGATGTAGACGGACAGTTGGCTTCGTTCTCAGTGTTCACAGTGGTTCTTCCTCTTTTTTACTTTCTTTCTTTTCTTTCTTTTTTCATCTTTTTTCTCCTTTTTTCCCCTTCTTCCAGTTCCCTCTCACTCTCGCAAACGTCTTTCAAGGCGAGAGGGACGCGGCAGCAAGGAAGTTTGGAAGCTCATGTCAGTATAACTCATCCCCTGATGAAGGGAGGTCCCCTCCCGAAACTGTTGGGAAATAAATATATTTATCCTTGTTGACAACGCTCCCGTTGTGCCATATCCCATACCTATATATATATATATATATATATATATACATAAGAGAAATTTATACCTAAGGGCTCGTTTTTCCGTGTTTTAACACAATATAATGAGATCTAACAGACAGTAATGCCAAGGAATGTACAGGGGAAGTTATTAGAACCAATGGAATGCAAATAGGAAGAAAGAAGAAAGAAAATTGGATGAAAAAATAACCAGACGTGAGCAGAAATCGAACCTATGACCTCCGAATAACGCGTTCGATGCTCTAACCACTGAGCTATCACAGCGGCCTTCCCTCCATCCCCTAGGTTTATATGTGAATTTAGAAGTAGGAGTGACAGTTAGCGCCATCTATAAGCCAAAGAACGAGTGTGAAAACACTCTTATTCGCATGTTTGGCGTCACGTAGCACGTGAACTTATTATGAGCGGGCAGCTGATTAATTGTCCCTCTTATACAACCTAAACACACCAAGTCTGCCAGTACGAGACCCTCGTTCAATGAAATAAGAGAAACAAGTGTATACCTAAGGGCTAGTTTTTCCGTGTTTTAACACAATAATAATGAGATCTAACAGACAGTAATGCCAAGGAATGTACAGGGGAAGTTATTAGAACCAATGGAATGTAAATAAGAAGAAAGAAGAAAGAAAAGTGGATGAAAAAATAACCAGCCGTGAGCAGGAATCGAACCTACGACCTCCGAATAACGCGTTCGATTCTCTAACCACTGAGCTATCACAGTGACCTTCCCTCCATCCACTAGGTTTATATGTGAATTCAGAAGTAGGAGTGACAGTCAGAGCTATCTATAAGCCAAAGAACGAGTGTGAAAACACTCTTATTCGCATGTTTGGCGTCACGTAGCACGTGAACTTATTATGAGCGGGCTCGATGAGCAGGTTCGATTCCTGCTCTCGGCTGGTTATTTTTTCATCCACTTTTCTTTCTTCTTTCTTCTTATTTACATTCCATTGGTTCTATTAACTTCCGCTGTACATTCCTTGGCATTACTGTCTGTTAGATCTCATTAATATTGTGTTAAAACACGGAAAAACGAGCCCTTAGGTATACACTTGTTTCTCTTATTTCATTGAACGAGGGTCTCGTACTGGCAGACTTGGTGTGTTTATGTTGTATAAGAGGGACAATTATTCAGCTGCCCGCTCATAATAAGTTCACGTGCTACGTGACGCCAAACATGCGAATAAGAGTGTTTTCACACTCGTTCTTTGGCTTATAGATGGCGCTGACTGTCACTCCTACATCTAAATTCCCATATAAACCTAGTGGATGGAGGGAAGGCCGCTGTGATAGCTCAGTGGTTAGAGCATCGAACGCGTTATTCGGAGGTCGTAGGTTCGATTCCTGCTCACGGCTGGTTATTTTTTCATCCACTTTTCTTTCTTCTTTCTTCTTATTTACATTCCATTGGTTCTAATAACTTCCCCTGTACATTCCTTGGCATTACTGTCTGTTAAATCTCATTGATATTTTATATATATATATATATATACCTTTCACAGTATATGTATAATTCGCGTTACAGAAAACTAAGCCTCGCTGCACTTGCATATTGTATTCATTTATTAGACGAAATAAAACTCATTTAGAAGTTGGTGCCATTCCTGCATGTATAATTTTTCTGCCACACAACTTTGCCAGCATACGTGTAACATGTTGACGTGCACGCATCGCACGCCACCAACTCCTAAAAGGAAATGGCACGCTCAACAAAGGAAGCACTGCCCAAACAAAACACAATCTGTAGTAGACAAGCAGACGCTGCAGTGGCACATCAGTTATGTCACTTCCGCCGGGCAAAACTGAACGTCACACGCACAATGTTGCCATTCATTCTTGGCAAGCGAAGGGAGCGTTGCAAGTCAAAGTATTAAATTCATTTGAAAAAAATCTGCGAAACTATCAAGTTTCCAATCGGCATGAATGGCGCAAACCTCCTAACTACGTGCCCAATAAATTCGATTGAGATCTATTGACGGGAAAAAAATTGCCGGAGTTGCGCTTTTACAATCATTTTTTCCGCTGCCTCGTGGATGTGAGGCACTGTAAGTTTTCTGCAGCGCACTTGGCTTTGCATTACTTTCGTGTTCGGTTCATCTTTCATTAGGTGGTGACACAGTCTGATGACGAAAAAATATGGCGAGGTGTGGCGTATTAATAAAGCTTCACATAATAACGCCATGACTGGGTGATTTCATCAAGCATTTACTCGTTTTCATGTCAGCTGAGCCCAACAGCAATGGCAACTTCTCCTGTTTGATGACGCATCTAGGCACCTTGAAACTTGGATGCGGGACGAAGTAACTCCACTAGCTTAAAAAGCAATATGAAAGGGCGGCTCGATTTGAAGTAAAGGCACTAGCTATACCTAGCATATAGACCCGGAAACAAATACGTGTAGTATTTCGCATTCGTGGCATAGGTGTGTTTAGGCAAACACGATCGCAACACGGAGGTGATAATTGTGCACACACGCTATCAAAAGTCGGGTGTAAAGAGATGAGGCCGCTGCAGCTTGTAGTGAAAATACTTTGATGCAGTATAACGTTCCTACACAAATTGAAGGATGAGGACACAGCACATACAAAGGCGTGAGCCTTCTGATGATCGCTGTACAGGCGAGCCATGCGCTGCCATTACTACCAGTTCAAGCCCAGCAGAGAGGCCAAGTAAACAGCCAGCACGTTTCCTTTACGCTTACGAGCCGAGGTCATTAGCTGCACTTCACACACTTTCACTCACACATAAAACTGAAGAAGAGGTGGATGGTATCTCTGTGCTGTGGCTTTATGCTGAACCTCACGAAGATGGCGATGGCAAAGATGGGCACAGAGTGCCGGTGTAGTTGCTAGCGCTCTTTTAGCTGTGGAGTTTACCATCAGTTGAGTTGCTGCGAGAATAACACCAGGCTGCTAGATTGGCTATATAATATAATTACGTTATAAAGAGAGGTTGGGGCTCGAGTTTGCAAACGTATCACGCGGTCGAGAGAAGTCGCCCCAAAATTCAGTGATATGCATACACTGTTAACGTAAGTTCTCAGTACTAGAGCACTTCATTTGTTTTGACTAACTACACTAGGGAAATATCACTTACTGGCACCTTTGATAATGACAGCGAATGAGCGGATGGGACTTATTCTCCCTTGACTTCTGCAAAATGCATGGGTATTGCATTATATAGCTGTCGTGACAGTGAATTCTTTTGTGATATTCTATTGAAAAGACGAATAGTCCGAAAAAAAAACGTTTCTCACCATGTCGTATGTGTAGCTGCTGTTGGTAGTGAGTAGCGGCGGTCTTTTCAGCATGGCTGGCTGAACAACCCGGCAGTCCTCGAAGGTGTTGTCACCTTCCAGGTAGTGACTGATGATCACTACAGTGCTGGGCGTATAAGAATACCTGCACATTCATACGAAGAGGACGGTCAGAAAGGTTGATTGATTGATTAATTGATGTGTGGGGTTTAACGTCCCAAAACCACTGTATGAATATAAGAGACGCTGTAGTGGAGGGCTCCGGAAATTTTTACCACCTGGGGTTCTTTAACGTGCACCCAAATCTGAGCACACGGACCTACATTTTCGCCTCCATCGAAAATGCAGCCGCCACAGCCGGGATTTCATCCCGTGACCTGCGGGTCAGCGGCCGAGTAGCTTAGCCAGTAGACAACCGTGGTTGAGCGACAGTCAGAAAAGTGACGATATTTACAAATCTGTTGAAGTCACGTTGGCTGCCGTGGTCATCACGAATTCGTCAATGCCAATATTTTCTTTTTCTTTGCTAATTGATCAAATCTTACCACTATAGCATATATACCCTAGTGGCACGACCGACAAGCTACGTCTGCTTTCTAGGTGGCCCAAAACGACACGAAAGGCTGCTAGGATTCCTCGCGGCGCCACTGCGCCTTTTCATGTGAGCTAGCTTGTGCCGGCTGCGTGTTCTCTCGTTAGCCTGGGCAGCCCGGGAGTCAGTCAGTGCTTGTGCAGGGTACATGCCTGAGATTGGCACGTTCAGCCAACGTCACCTATAAAGAAACTTCTTCA
Source organism: Rhipicephalus microplus (assembly GCF_043290135.1). Taxonomy (NCBI): domain Eukaryota; kingdom Metazoa; phylum Arthropoda; class Arachnida; order Ixodida; family Ixodidae; genus Rhipicephalus; species Rhipicephalus microplus. Next base: position 1,687,006 of record NW_027464590.1, read on the forward strand.
GGGCCAGGAAGCTCTACCACATACCTCAATGAGGCGACAGCGCTTGTTGCGTTGTGCGCTGTGGTGCTGCACAGTGCAACCAACGCCGACATGCCACGGCGCGTTTCCATCGGCGTTGCAGCCCCTGAAGCATTACTGCGCTTCGACAAGAAAAAGCGAATGTTGCATCCTTTCCTGTGTGCCATCGCGTTGTTAGAATATTGATGATTGCTGCTTTTTCTTGGGTTAGTGTTCTTCTGTGAGTTACAAGACTGCAAGCAACTGCGTTGCCAAGCCAGTGTTGTGAAAACATTTCTGAGGAAATCGTGAATCTGGGCCGCTAGTGAGCGTATCCGGATTTTTGACTGACCAAGGCACGTGGAAGACATAGATATGGGCTTTCGTTAGGGATAGTGTCAACCCATTAAAGATGCCAAAGTAAATGCGCTTCTTTTAATTCATTTCATGTGTTGTGTTACATATAAAATCGTGTTATGCCCTGTCACTTTTATCCCATGCGCGTTTCAAAGTACGCGTTAAGACCATTACAATAAGAGGGAAGCGTAATGCTGTTGGTTTCTTGTCATTCACAAATGTTGGAAATGATTTTTAGCCAGAGTGATATAAAAGAGAGGGCCAGCGACGGCCGGAGGGAGGTCTAGGGCACACAAGACGCGCTTTTTTGTTCCCCAAGTTCGTTCTCATGCTTATCAACCAGAATTCTTGCGAAACGCGTACCGCTGTCGTGTGGGCCGTGTAAGAAAACGAGACTTATGAGCGTCTCTTGCAGGATGGATTATTGAATTTCAAGTTCTAACAAGCTACTCTACTGCACGTTTGCCATTTCGCGCTGCTGCACAAGAACCGTGGTGGAGTCTGCGCTTCGTTAGATATCCCGCACCAACAAACATGTCGTTAGTGACATGTAAAAATTGAGAATGAATTCTCTTTGTTTCCCGGGGTGTCTGAAGCAGTAATGGGAGCGCTCTGGCGGCTTCGTTGTTTGGATATTCCATGCCAACGCTCAGTTTAGGTTGTCCACGCACTAACCGGGTAGTATTGCGTCTGCTTGAACCAGGGAGAAAACGCGCGTTCCAAGTAACTACAGCTGCAGGTTTACAGGAGCCCGCGATGGCACGACAACGCAGCCGAAGCTGGCAAGAAATGCAGCAGTGGTGGCACCTGGGGGCATCCGCGTGAAAGCTTACGGCACAGTCTAGCCGCTCGTGCCACAAGAGTATATACGAGTTTACTATAGACGTGTCATTTACCTCCGTCATTCATTCACGTCACGAAATACCGAATTTGGTATATGTGAAGCTGGCGAAACTGTCGCCAGCATGGTATGAGCGTAGCGTGTCATGTTTTACATGACACGCATACCATGATTATCGTGTTTGGACGTGCTATTTACACACGTCATCTATTCACGTCGCCTGATGTCAAATTTGTTGTATGTGGAGCAGCACGCTATGAGATTACAACGTAATTATGCTTCACTTGACAATATTGTCCTGATTATCACGTTCAGACAAGTCATTTACCTTCATCGCGTCTTCACGTCTGTGATACCAAATTCGGTAAACGTGGAGCTATCGAAACGGCTGAGAGCGAGCTATGAGAGAGCATGCAGTCATGTTTTACATGGCACGCGTGTCTTCATTATTATGTTTGGACGAGTCATTTATCTTCGTCGTTAATTGACGTCACGTAAAACCAAATTTGGTGTATGTGAAGTGAGCGAAACGGCTGCGAGTGCATCATGAGCATAGAATTTAGTGATGGTCATACAATACACTCATGTGATGATTATCACGTTGGCACCAGTCATGTAACTTCGCCATTCATTCTCGTTCCATAATAGCAGATTTGGTGTACGTGAAACTAGCCAGGCGACCACGAGCGCACGATGAGCGTGGCGTGTAGTCATGACTAGTCATAACATGAAGTAATTACATGCAAGTTATTATTTCCACGTTTGAATCTGTCACTTATGTTCGCAATGGAGTCATGTCGTACCATACCAGTTTTGCAAAATGTCATGTGAACGAAACCACCGCAAGAGCAGGAAGACAATGAAATGTATATCATGACAGTCATGACATAAGACTTCATGAATTTCATGTTACGACAAGTCACTTACGCTCGACGTATCGTAATGTTATGTAATACCGATTTTGGTATCAATACTATAATCCAGACAACCAGTAGAGTGAACGTTGTAGGCGGCTGGATAGCTAGATACTCTCAAAGGCGCCGAAGTTCACTAAGAAATGCTCCTCATTCAAAATACTAGGAAGTGAACAAAACAATTTTCTCGGCTCGGCGTTGGCGTTTCAAAGTGGCGTCTCTAGCACACAATTTCCGGATTTTTCTTGAGAGGCATCGGTCGAGAGTGAGGCGCAAGCGGGCGAGAAAGTGGGGTGCAGGGAGGAAAAAGGGAACGGCGAGATAAGAAATGGCGAAGCACTTCACCTACTTTTAGGGGCAATGCTCCTTATAGCGGCACCCGTTCCTCCCTCGTAGTCGCTATAGTAGTGTGTAACCGGTCTTTAATTTGGACCTCCAAGGTGGTGCCGGTGGGAGATTTCTTCTGTGCGTTGTTGAAAAATAAAAAAATTTGCAGCGAGCGCGTTATATAAAAACTGAATTCTCCTGTCTCCCATTCCCTTTTAGCAGCCATTGGCATGTACATTGAGCACTATCTGACAAGAAAGGGTTGCTACGTTGTACTCGCTGGGCGTAAGGTCCCATGTTTTAGAAAGGTTCAGCGAGCGTTGGGCCGCAGCGCCAGGAATACAGTCAACTAGTATATACCATTAACTCGAGGTGGTTAAAGGTGGGAAGTAGACATAAAGCGCAAGCCGTAAGAAAGTGTGCGTGTGCCTCCTCTCGTTAAGTCCCTGGAATGTCCGCTGGATGGCAGTGCTTCTACATCAGGAATATATGATGAAACGATGCGAGATGGTGGTACTTGGAGTGTTGAAGAGGTGGACGAACGGACACATATACGGATGCATGAACGGACACACGGATGGCTGCAAGGACGGATGGACGTATTGACGGACGCACAGATGGACGTGCGGAAGCACGAACAGACACACGCAGGGACGGGTAGATGGATGCATGGATGGCCACACAGACGCACGCATGGACGGACGGAAGCAAGATTGAATGGACGGATGGATGCTCTGCCTCACTCTCCATTATTCACTCCGTAGATATGCTGCCAATTTTTTCCTACACTCCCTCGCACTGCATTCTCCAGTTGCTAGGGACGAGGATAAGCGTGTCGGCCCGGAGCTGTTGCTGTTACCTTGTTTCATTGAGGGACCTTATATTTTGGTTCAGAAGTTCCCTTCGGCACTGTGGAGGCTACAGGCTCCTCCACCAATAGGAAAAGCGTTTAGCCACCCAACGTGTATTCATTCGCGCCATGTCATCTGCTCATCGTATTCACGGCGTCTGCCCAACAAATTGTTGTTATTATGGCTAGTTTATTACCTTAAACTGCAGTAAAACTACTAAACAAGCAACTACAGTGGGAAGTGGAAAGCCCAAATAGGTTCCTCAGCTGAAGATCGCTAGAATCCTATGCCGCGGGATTACTTCACTTATTGGCTGCTTCTCTGCGACGCTGTTCATTGCTCTGGTATGTCTGTCTCTCAGTCGAAACGTTCCTTCGCGTCTCCCGCAGCAGCGCTTCTTTACTCTTTTTTTGAATGCGAAACATTTCTTACCGAGCTTCGGCGACTTTAAACGTATCTATCTATCTATTTATCTATCTATCTATCTATCTATCTATCTATCTATCTATCTATCTATCTATCTATCTATCTATCTATCTATCTATCTATCTATCTATCTATCTAGCCGCCTACGACTTTTAGGTCTCCCAGCAGCTTCAATATTAGTATCAATACAAAATTTGGTATGGCATACCATGATTAATGAGCAACATATTTCACAAGTCATAACACGAAAATCATGACATGTGTCATAAATGTCATGATCTTCATTTCATGGTCCTGCAGCTTTTGCGGTGGTTTCGTTCCCCGGCATGTTGCAAACTGGTATGGTATGACATGATTGCATGGGGAACACCAGCGACAGACCCTAAGATGACAACCATGACATGTGTGCCATGTAACAATATGACTGCATACCACGCTCATGATGCGCTCACGGCCGTTTCACTATCGTCACATATACCCAATTTGGTATTACGGTGCGTTAATAAATTACAAACGTATGTGACTGGTACAAACATGATAACCAGGAGATGCGTGTCATGTCAAAACATGACTACATGCCACAGTCAAGGCACCAATACTTCTCTGCGTGACGTGGTGTGCGTGCTCGGCGGCGTTCATTTCATCGCCACGCCACGCGAACAGACAGACAGACAAAGAACTTTATTCAGGTCTTGAGGAACTGCGTAGTAACGGCCCCGTTTAGAGGGAATCCATAGCAGTCGCGGGCCGCTCCCACGTAGGGACCGGAAGACCGTGGCCCTCCGCCCTCTCGCAGGCCCTCTGGACAGCCCGAAGTTGAACCAGGAGGTCGCCGCTGTGAAGGGCTTCCTCCCAGTCCTCTTCTTTGTTGTACTCTGCGTCACGTAACGCAGGACATTGCCAGAGCATATGAGGTAATGAGCAATACGCCTCACCGCAGTCTGGACAATGCGGCTCGATGTTGGGCGAAAAATGGCTGAACCTGCCACGCGAAGGGAAAGACCCCGTTTGGAGCATCCTGTAGGCCGATGATTGCGGTCGCGTAAGTTTAGGATGAGGAAGTGGAAAAGTCCTCCGAGATAGATGATAATGAGTCATGATCTCGTGGAAAGTGAGTAGCGAGTCCCTGTATCTTCCGGCGTCCCCGCCTGCGAATCCGCCGGGACCGCCGCGGTGAGCGATACCTCGCGCACGGTCATGGGCAAACTCATTGGCGTTGGGGACATCAGGATGTACGTTGGCCCCCATGTGGGCCGGGAACCATGTTATGGGGTGAAACCCGGCAGCCCCCTCACAGCCGAGGATGGCCGCTGCCTCACGCGAGATCGAGCCCGAGGCGAAAGCCCTAGCTGCGGAACGCGAATCTGTAAAGACATTAGGACGCGATGGGTCCTTCATTGCTATGGCGATGGCGATTTGCTCGGCCACCATTGCCGAAACCTTTCTAACCGAGGCAGAGCATAGGAGTGTGCCACTATGATCGACCGAGACCACTGCGAAGCGATCCGAACGCCCGTACTGGGCTGCATCGACAAAGGTCGCGAGATGCGGTCTGTTTGCAACTGATTTTAATAAGGAACGGGCCCGAGCTATGCGGCGCCCTACATTGTATTGTGGGTGGACATTTCTTGGAAGTGGAGCTACCGAAAACGTGCCTCTGATCGAGGGTGGTAGTGTTACATTACGCTGGTTAGTCGCCGTAGGACCGCAGCCTATGGATTCCAGGATGCGCCTACCAGCCCTCGAGGACGATAGTCGCACGACCTGAGCCATCTGCTGGGCCTCTATCACCTCCGAGAGGGAGTTATGCATGCCCAATTGTATGAGCTTCTCGGTGCTAGTGTGGATAGGCAAGCCTAGAACTCGCTTTATGCTTTTGCGCAGTAGTGTATCAATTCTTGCCTCTTCTCTTTTGGACCAGCGCAATGCCGAAGCGACATAATTAATGTGGCTTATGAGAAATGCATGATAGAGCCGAAGGAGATTGCTCTCGCTCAGCCCACCCCTGCGGTTCGAGACCCTGAGTATGAGCCTAAGCATGTTCTCCGTCTTGGAGGTGATGCGGGCTATAGTTCGTGAGTTGCCCCCCTTGGACTCTAGCAGGAGTCCGAGGACCCTGATGGAGTCCACCCTGGGTATTCTCTGCCCATCCCGTCTGTATAAAGCTATGGGAATCTGTTCGAAGGGAGTGAGGTTCCTCAGTCCTTGTCGGGTGGGTCTGTATAGTAGTAACTCAGACTTTGCCGATGACAGGCTCAGGCCTGAACCGACTAGAAAGTTCTCCGTGATGTCTAATGCCTCTTGGAGCGCCTGCTCTACCCAGGCGTCGGACCCTCCCATGCACCACACGGTGATATCGTCCGCGTAGAGAGCATGGTTAACCCCGCGCACCGTAGCGAGTCGCTCCGAGAGGCCCTTCATGGCAATATTGAAGAGTAGAGGAGAGATAACTGCCCCCTGTGGGGTGCCTCTCGCTCCCAAGGTAAATTCCGTGGATTGGATTTGACCGATCCTAATGCTAGCCCTGCGATCCCTGAGAAAAGACCTAACGTATGCGTGGAACCGTTGCCCTAGACCCATAACCGAAATTGCCTCAAGCACAAACTTGTGCGAGATATTATCAAAAGCTTTAGCTAGGTCTAGAGCTAGTATGCCTCTAGTATCCCTGGTGTTGTTGTCAATGATTTGTCTTTTGATAAGGAGCATCACGTCCTGTGTGGATAGTGCAGATCTGAATCCTACCATATTGTGTGGAAATAGCTCTCTGCTTTCTATGTACTCGGATACCCGATGGTGAATCGCATGTTCGGCCACCTTGCCTACGCAGGACGTAAGCGAGATGGGTCGCATGTTCTCCAAAGCCAGAGGTTTGCCTGGCTTTGGGATAAGCGCTACCGAAGCTGTCTTCCAGGATTCGGGGACGTGCCCCGTCTCCCAGATCTTGTTGACTTCCTCGGTAAGCTTCTCGATGGATTTGCCATCCAAGTTACGTAAGAGCTTATTTGAGATTCCATCCGGGCCCGGTGCAGAGCGTCCGTTGAGCTCGTGGAGGACCTTACAGATTTCTGGTTCAGTGAAAGGTGCGTCCAGCTCCGCCACCATTCCACCCCTGTAATGCGGATAGTCCGCATCGCCGGAAGGGCCCAGCGGAAGATAGCTGTCCGCTAACCTCTTCAGGAGGGCCTTTTCGGACACTCCCTTCGCTTTTTGGTTGTGAACGATTCTGTCAATAGCCAATCGCTGATTTCCCTTCGACTGTGACTCATCAAGTAATTGTTTGAGGAGGTTCCATTTGGCCCCCACTCTCATCTGTCCGTCAACCGAAGAACATACTTCATTCCACTGCTGTTTGGAGAGTTCAATAAAGTAGGCTTCGATCTCGCGATTGAGTTGCGCAATTTTCTTTCGAAGTCGGCGATTGAGCCTTTGCGTCCTCCACCGGGACAGGATGGAATTCTTAGCCTCTAAGAGATGCGCGAGGTGTGCATCCATCCGATCGACCTTCAGGTTCGTTTTGACAACCTTGGTCGCAGCATTAGCAACCGCCTTGAGCCTTGCAAAGAGGCTGTCTAAGCTGTCGTATTCATCCCGGTCCTCCTTCCGCAATTTACGAAAGGCATCCCAGTCCGTTACTTTAAATTCCCTGGGTGGAGCTGCATTGACTGCTAGGGTAATAGACACCATGAAGTGGTCACTACCTAGATTCTCTTGCAAATTTTGCCACCCTGCTCCGGCGACGTTCTTGACGAACGCCAAGTCTGGAGTTGTGTCTCGGACCACCGATGTGCCAATTCTTGTCGGGTATTGCGGGTCCGTAATCAGTTCAAGAGAACAGCTAGATACGGCCTTTAGGAGGTTGTTGCCTTTGGGGGACTGCCTGGCGTATCCCCAAGCGTCGTGCGGAGCATTAAAGTCTCCCGCTACCACGATGGGGGCCCCCCTGGCCAGTGCCACCGCTTTTGCCATGATCGAAGCGAACCCCTGCCGCTTGTCCGACGGCGAGCTGTACACATTCAGGAGGAATACGCTGTTCTTGAGCCAGCTGTTGGGGATTATTTCGAGGATAATGACCTCAGCCTTGCTGTTGCCAAGCTGTAGTTTGTGTTCTTGAAAGGAGCACTTTGTTGCGACCAAGGTTGCCAAACCGCGCTTCCCTTGCTCGCGCACCGAGACGACTCGATAGCCCGGGAAAGTTAGCGCATCACCGAGAGTTTCCTGTAACATAATTACGTGCGGTTTGACCGCCTGAGAAGCAATAAAGTGCAGCAGTGGAGCCCTGCGCCTTTTGAAACTGGCACAGTTGCACTGCCACACGACCAGTTCATTAGTGTTGCCCGCCATAATTACTGTTCTGAGACAGCCAATCTCCTGTCGGGTTGACTGTTACCGCGCCTGCAGGCGACTGTGCCCTGTTCGGGCCTATCGGAGGCGAGCTACCCGTAGCTAGCGCTGCCTGTGTACCTTCAAGAGACGACACCCTTTTCAGTAGGGTAGTCATGCTATCAGCCAGTTGTTTAATCGATTGCTGCATGCTTTCGAGAGCCTTGCTGTTGGATTCTGTCTCCATAGCATCCCACTCCCCTTGGGGGGTTGAGGCCCTACGTTTTCCTGAGCGCGCCTGCACGTCCTCTGGTGGGGGAATCTGTTGTCTCTCACCCTGCGAGGAGTAATGTTTGCGGAACGACTCAAGGTCAGCCCTCAGCTGTTGAATCTCTGCCTTAAGGCAAGCATTCTCTTGGATCAACTTAGCTACGCTGGGGTCTTCCCTATGCTCTGGCAATGGTACCCGCGTTACCTCTGGTGGCGGCGCCGCTGGCTTCGGCTTGGCTCGATCCGCCCAGGTAGGTACTTTCTGGATTCGTGCCCGGGAGCAAGAGCGCCCTTTGGTGCGAGCGCGGCCCCTGGAGCGGTAGCGCCGGCGGCCAGCCGGCGTGACGGAACGCCCCTGCCTGGGAGCGCTTGCCACGCTGGAATCCCTTGACCGGTTCTTTTCGACCAGCTGTTGCTGAGACTTTTTGACGCGCTTTCGGCGCCGTCGTCTTCTCCGTCGCACGACGTAAGGAACTTGAAAGCGTTCTTTGCACGTTCTGTCCGCCGTCGGATGTGGGCCTCCGCAAAGGGCACATTTCGGCGAGCACTGGTGATCGTCGGGTGGAGACACGAGCCCACAGCCCCTGCACACCTCTCTCTCTCCTTGTTGGGGTTGGGGCAAACATCGGCCCTGTGACCAAGTCCTCCACACGCGTAGCACACGTCGGTTTGGCGCTTGTAGAGCGTGCAGCGCAGCATGCTGACGCCGCATATGACATAGTTTGGTACCTTCATGCCGTCGAAAAGCACTACCACAGTAGTGGTGTTCTTGATCCTTTTGGCTTCTAGGGCCTTCGGATTTCGCTGGTTGACGATCATCGTTTGGAGCTGGGCCTCGCTGATGTCAGTGTCCACTCCTCGTATGACTCCTTTACAAGTGTTATCGGGGGCCACGACATATGCCGCCACATGGTACATTCCTTCACTTATCCGAATCTGTTGGATCGCGGCGTAGGCGTTTGCGTTCTTCTGCTCCGGTGTGGAGACTACGAGAATGTTCTGGGCGATGTTTGGGCAAACGATGTCCCCTTCCGTCTCTGCCGGGGTAAGAGCAGCCGCCATGGTAATAGCCTGTGCGAGCCTAATTTGGCTTACTTTTCTGACGTCAAGTCCGTCCCTCGGCCTGACGATAATTCGTATGTGGTCCCTCGGCAGCCGGGGGAGCCTCGATGCAGCTGCGAGGCGCTTCATTGCACCTCGCGGGGCTGCCGTGCGGCGGCCTCCCTTCGAGCCCACATGTGATGTGTTGCCCGCGGAAACTGGCGTTTCTACACGAGCTTTCTTGTTCCTGCCCAGCGCTGTCGTCCAACCCGGGCGATTGGCTTCTTCGTGAGAGATTTCCTCTCCTTCCACCATCGCTACTTCGGGCATGTTGCCACTTTTCTCCCGCCTCTCGCCGTCGACGCTAGGCTAAGCCCGGTAGGGTTAGCCGAGCCGCGGCGCGTTCCACAAGAAAAGTTCCAATTATTCAACAAAAGGACCACTCACCGAAAAAAGTCTGGTGTCGACGTGATCCACAAAAAAGAAACTGCGTCGAATGAAACGCAGCTCGAGCACAGGCACCACAAAAATCCTAACGAAAACATTAACAGAAACGGGAGCCGATCTTCTCGCGTCCGCACTGGTCGGCGCCCCCTGCGTCTCCGCCACGCGAAGGTCATGCCAGATACTAGCAGGCGTGCGCCATCCTTCGTTGCTTTGATGCATGCGCGTTTCAGCACGTCCGGCGTCCCTCCGTGACGAAAAGAGGGAGACGCAGTGTTGTTGTGGGTAACGCATCAGCGCGAAACGCACCAAGTCGCTTTTCGCGCTGGTTGCCAGCGAGTCGCGCAGACGGACGCTGGTCGCGCCTGGCACCAGAATAGAGTTCTCGCGTTTCGCAAAAGTAGCGTCGCTGAGGCCAGTGTGCGCGTGCAACGCTACATGGAAACACTCCCATTGAGTCCTTCATGATGCCGTTGCGGCCGTTTTGCTAGCTCCACATATTCGAAACTTGGGGTTAATGATGTCAATGAATGGCGAAAGTACATGGCTTGTGCAAACATGATAATCCTGGCAAGCGTGACATGTGAAACATGCCAACATACCACGGTGATAGCCTGCTCACGGCCGTGTCGCTGGCTCCAGATATACTAAATTTCGTATCACGTGACGTAAATAGAAGACGAAGGCAAACGACACATCAAAACATGCATGATAATCGTGACACGTAAGTCATGTGCACTATCTTTTACCTCAGGCCCTTAACATTGTTGTGATATTAAAGTGATATTTCTACCTTACTCATTTGTGTTTCGCATATTATCGATTCCCACTGTACGTGGGATCTGTCAATTTGTTTTTGTTTTCTTCGAAGCAGAATTTGACGCGCATGGAATGTTGTGAGAGGTGGCATATTAGATATTTAGAGGTGCAGTGTTCTTGGCCTGATGGTGCAGTCCGAACATTGCCTCGGCACGTTATGATAGCAGGTGCAGCAAGGAATGCAGCATATCTCGCTAATATTGACAAAACGTACCTGATGATTTAGTGGTCAAGTTAGATGAAATAAATCGATGGCTGATTTTAACATTTTTTTACTGCTGACAGCGCAGTGGGCGCGTAGCAAGGGCAAGTCCAGATCGAAGCGGAGAGTCACTTCTTCATGGGTGTTGATTTGTTGTTTAATAAACAAAATTATCGGTGGTAACCAACACAAATAAATAAATGCGTAAGAAATGAAATAATTGCGAAGAAGACAAAAACATATAACGTATATTTGGTGTGTAAAACACACCAAAGAAACAATATTTCAAGCGAACCTCATCAATTTTAAGCCGTATATGGGAATATGTTTTACTGTGCAAACGTCTGGCTTCTTAGAGCCGTTCCACGCACTTCCCGCATGGCCGCAAAGCACTTGCCGGGAGCCCTACCACACGCAACCAGGGGACAAATGAGCCAATTGGCAACGCTCTTTCAGCTTCCGCAGCGTCGCCAAATGGCGTATTTGTCCCCCACTTGCGTGCGGTACGGGTCCCGGCACGTGCGTGGCAGCTGTGTGGAAAGCGCGTGGAACAGCCCTTACACACTGTAGCTTTGATAGGGCAGAACCAAAGTGGTGAAACACAGTAGAGTTTCCATGGGAGATGCCGGTAGACAAATCCCGAAGGGCGCCTGACATAGACCGCCTAAGAAATGCATTCGCATATCAAAAATAGGATCAAAGAAATATTTAAACACTTCATTTAGCACTTGTTGGTGCTCGGAACTGCAACAGCTTGGAAAAATTGGCACTTTCTCTCAGAAATATTTCTGCACATAAATTTGCTGTGCTCATAGACACATATATAAAGCACTTTTGGGACAGGGAATTTTTTATGATTACGGTACCCACCTTTTAATGACACACCAGCTGAAACATGCCGTTTGGGATTCCTATAATGCAACCGTATGCTTCCGTATGGTACCAATATATTTTCTGTCTATTTATAATATTTCGCGATGCATATGTTCTTAAGAATCTTAATTATTCAGAACGAATAATAAAAACTCTTTACGCTAATATTTAGTGATTAGACGTCTGTCAAATTCATTGCTTTTTTTTAAATAATAAAAGTTAAGTTCAATGGAAAAAGCTATTCTTTCAATACGTTGGTAGCCGCCATGATGTAAAAGAACTTTCCAACACCGCAATAAGGCGCTGTCTGATTTTTAGTGCTCGTGAGATATTTCGCAAAGAGCGCATCTATAGCTTACTTACAAAAAGTGTTCAGCGTACGCGTCTTCGATTTTCGGGTCTGCAGGTGGTAAGGCAAAAACGGTGACGCACTTTTCATCATGAGGCTACTCTCTTGTGAAGTAGGAGTCGATGGACTGCAAGAAGTAGGAAGACTCAACACCATGCCAAGTACAAAGGTAGGTGCAAGAACTCAGTACTGAGAAGTATGAAAACTCGAAGAAACGAAAGCATTCGTTAAACAGTCGGATACACTTTTTCGAAGTCCGCCGCATTTCCTCCTCAGAGACGGATGCACACAAGCCTGCACCAATGGGCACGCACTCCTGACTGCGCTGAAGAGTGGGTGGCCGCGCTTTTGCAGAGCTTTGGCAAGTGCGTGAGCGGGAATGTTTGTTTAGTCGAGGAGCAGGTCGGCATGCCACGCTACCGTTGTCTGGGTTGATTTGATTGATATGTGGGGTTTAACGTCCCAAAACCACCATACGATTAGAGAGACGCCGTAGTGGAGGGCTCCGGAAATTTTGAGCACCTGGGGTTGTTTAACGTGCACCCCAATCTGAGTACACGGGCCTACAACATTTCCGCCTTCATACCAAATGCTGCCGCCGAGCCGGGATTCGATACCGCGAGCTGCGGGTCAGCAGGCGAGTACCTGAACCACTAGACCACCGCGGCGGGGTGGTCATCTGGGTGCGGCCATTCCTGACTTCTTAAGTTGTACTCCACTAAAGTTTTCTAATGCACTCTAACTATACAATCCCTGCACGGCGATGGCGCGCCGCCCCGCGGCTGTCATATAGCATACTGACATGCTTTGGCCGCAAAATAACGAACACACATATTAAATAAACACTCAACGACAAGCACAAGCGGCACTTCCAACTAGAGTAGACCGGGTGCAAATCCAGACTTAAGTAACAACATACAGACATGCGCACTTTTCACACAGCCTTACGCTATTCAGCTATCGAATAATCTCTTCTCCGATAAGTACAATGTCACCGACTGTTCACTGATACAACTTTCACCTTCCTTCTTAATGTAATATGCTTCCATCGACTCACGCGCAATTTCATGCCTACTTCTACCTGGAGTCTTTTACTTCTACCTTGTTGATGGAAGCATATTACAATAAGAATAAAGGTGAAAGTTGTACCAGTGAACCGTCGATGACGTTGTACTTATCGGAGAAGTGATTTTTCGATAGCTGGATAGCGTAAGGCTGTGTGAAGACTGCGTATGTCTGTATGTTGTTACTTAGGTCTGGATTCGCACCCGGTCTACTTTAGTTGGAAGTGCCGCTTGTGCTTATCGTTGAGTGTTTCCTTACTTTGTGTGTGTGTTATTAAGCATGTCTGTAAGCAAATACCAACTAGGCCAACGATCAGTATTGTCACATAGCATACAGCCTTTTAGAGCCCGAGCAGAACCGAACGCTCCCACAACGTTCGCTAGCACGCAGTTCATTGAAATCGCAAACAGTTTCCGTAGTCAATTGCACTAAAACGTACACGTCTTGTCCTGCGGGAATGACGTTTTACATTTTTTCGATTCGGCCCTGCTTTATTAGACAGGGAAATAAGTCAGTTACGGTGGTGAGACGTAAATAGTGTTTGGTACCCGCTCCCTCCGCCATCTCTGCTTCTGCCGCTGCATGCTTGAATCGGTATGGGACACCACCTTCGCAGGTGCAATATTTATTACGTGACGGTTCTGCAGCCATAAAGCTGGTGAAAAAAGAAAGTTATGCAAGACATTTTAGTTCAGCTTGTGGCTGATGGAATGCTTAAATGGACTTTAATAGTTATTAAATTGTCGTCTGCCTTTTGAAGTTTTGGGGAAAGCATGCGAGGTCAAGTAGTGCTTTGCTGGGCATAGAACCATCCGATAGGGAACGAACTGACTTACGTAGCATGTATATACCGTAACCACAACTAGCCATCCAGCAGGGCTATGCGAACGCAGTAGGATCAAGCTAGGACTTTGATGGTTGGGTTAACCCTTATTAAACGGGCGCAAGCCACCATAGACCATGGGCCTCCAAATCGTAGATGTTTTGGTATAAGAAGGAATTTGTTGATAATCTAAAAACTTAGCAATAGATCATTATCAAAACAAGTAATCAGTCTAAATCACGAGAAAAAACATTAACATTGTTGAAGAATAATCTCGATTGAGATAACCTTATCTATAAATTTGTTTCGTCTCCCGCAGTAAAGCGCAGTTGTCCTCGCAAACGCTTCATCGCCTAAAATCTAGTACTGTAGCCCCAAAAGGAAGAACCCCCGAAAGTGATGAATTGAATCTCATTCTTCAAAGTGACTCATCAAGAAGTGTTTTTCTTTGATGGGTAAATAAATGTGCATGTTAGGAAGAATTAATGCAGAGCGAAGTGCAGAAGAACTACTAGGTAAAACACGAAGGTTTGCCAGTGCTGTAACGACAGATGTGCGTTCCGGAAAGCAGCATGAATAACGCACGAGGTTGTACTGAATGAGAGACGACACGGTAGCAAAGTGACCGTACCCGAAGTAATCGCCCTCTTCACAAGGTGAAGGGAAAGATGAAACGGGGCATGTGGCGTCCTCTCTGGTAGAAATCGTAGCGCCTTCTCATTCTCGCCCACGCCTGAAGCTCTTAGCATGGCTTCGCGTGCGGTGAAGTAAAGACCATGATACTGATGAGCGAGGATAATGCCGCGACTACTATTTCAAGTGAAACTTTTCGCTAGACCCGGTAGCTCAAAATAACCATGCAACGAAGCTTCAACAAACGAGAACGCCACCGGCAACTCACGATGATATCCACGATGCACCGTAGAATCAACATTCATTAATGGATGGCCAGGGAGCCATCAGTATTTCTAAATACTCTGAGTTTGTTGCAAGTGTGCGAGTAGTGGCAGGCACCAATATTATTTTAAATGTGAAAAAATGACAGCTTACGCTGATAGATATGAAGCAAGCATCTTGCATTCTACACACCTGACGCACGCATTTGCCGCCATACTGACGGCGGGCAGCAAGGCGTTAACTAACGTGCAAAACGTAGCGGCTATTGTGCAGCTTCTCCCAATTAATCCTAGTGGCATTGCGGAAAAATGTCTCCCTACGATATACTAAAATACGACTCGAAGAATCAACGCACTGGCCATGGCCGGTAATGCCACCATAGCTACCAAGGCAATGAGGAGCTGCTGTCTGCTATGCGTTTCTCAACGTTGTACATCCGCCGCACTACAAATAGCACTGCGCGTACCTTTCAAAGCCCCTCTTATAGATCCCAATAGAAGTGTATAGTTTGGCTTTGGTCTAGAAGGCGGAAATGTGCACTCTTTTTTTTTAACGACGATGATAGGCACGCATCGTGCCTTGATTTAATGTGCTCTTAGCCCAATCTGGTACCGAGATATATTCCGTCAACTTGTACGTAGGATGGTGTTTACTAATCCTACTTCCTTTTGTTTGTGCGGCATTTTATTATCATAAATAGATCAATAGGTTGCAGGGATATGCACCATAACCTTGATAAAGATTATACACTGGCTTTTTCAATTACTGAGTCAAAAGTCTTTAAAATCAGGAAAACGCGATGTTTACCCACAGGCCTTGGCAATCACTTTTTTTTTCGGTGGTGGCAGCCTTATTAAGTAGGCTAAGCGGCATCACTTTTTCTTTCCGGTCCTTGTTTTTCGGCGCTTTTAAGTTGTTTTGTTATGTCTTGCAGACTCACCCGAGCCTTCATGCTCCTAAAAAATAAATACTTTAAATTTTAATTAGTGGTGTCAATTGGTTATCTCAAAAAGGAGAATTGAACTTCTTTGTGCTGAGAGCACATTACAGCTTTGTAATTTAAAAAAAAGCGACATTTAGCGCAATTATTGGGGCGTATCAAAGATCAACCTAATTCATCAGTGCACTTGAAACCGAAGCACCTATAAGCGCATAAAGCAGACGACCAGCAAGACTTCGCTATTGAAGGCAACTTCTTCCAAACACGAAGTTCTGGCGCATTCTTTAACAACGTTGCCGCGCGTGCACAATTGCGACTGCAATATACGCACCCTCAAAATGATATCAGTTAGTGTTTAGCAATACGAAGATCATTAATTGTTTTTGACGTCCTCAAAAAATATTGCTGTTGCAGCCTTCCGCGTGTTGGTTGTAGTTTCAATGCTCAGTTAGAGTGAGTTTAATTACTTCGCAATTATCCATGCAGGTCGTTTTTTTATATCTTCGAGCTTTTATTGGATTCCTGGTATGAAGTACTTCAACTCCTCAATATGAAACCCGCTTACCTCTACTCTTTGAAAAGATAAATATTTGAACATTCACAGTAGCGGGCAGGCACCCTATCTGTGAGTCACTAACACAAAGTAAGCCAAAATTAGCTGAGATGGGAGTTTGTCCAGCATAAGAGCCCCCAAAACTTTCCTGCTCCGATTATTTACTCCCTGGTGCGGAGTTAACTCAGCACATGTCGCCGTAAAACGCCCCCTGCTTAATGACGTAGTTTATGAACGACATTACTTGTTAAACTCCCCACAGAGTTTCAGGTCACATAATTACGAACTCCCTATGAGAGTTTTAAAAACCCTTCTTGGTCGTGACATCCGTATGTGCGAGTGTTTTTTGTATGTACGGGCATCTGTTAGCAGGTCGGCGTGAAACACCAGTGTTTTGTGTGGCTGATGCTGCGAGCATCTGTCGACAGGCAATGAAATTATCAGGGCAGCGAAAACTTACAACGACCGGTTGGTGTTGCGAACATTTCAAGATATTTCGCACTAGTGAAGCACGCTGGCCATCGCCCTGTTTCCTCAACGAAACGCCGCGAATGCTGCGCTTCAAAGAGCCGAGTTACACAAATGTTTGAAGAATAATTTATTGGTAGCAAAAGTAAGCTGTTACGGTCGTCAGCGACTGCTTCTGCTGTTTTCTACGTCTAAAACTTCGAAGTGGTCTGAAGTAAGCTTCGCTCGACCACAATAGGCTGGCCGGCAACTGGTGTGAGAGTTGCGCCGGTGACGTGCCCGCTCCGACTCCACCGATGGTGGCTTCTCGGAGTACCACGCGTATTTCAGTGGCTGCAACATCTAAACGGCAAGGCGGCCTCCTTATACCACCGGTATCAAGCCGCCGTCAAAACGACCTCACACTGTACGCCGGCCGCCGTGGCAAGCTCTGTGAACAAGCATGGATCACTTGCGAGGCAAAGGATGTGTTTCACAAAAAATAAAGGCTGCTGGCATGAATAACAGTTTTCTGCGCCTTGCGACCGCAGTTGTGAAATTACTAACATGAAGGCAAGCGCCTAACGAGGTGTAGTACAACCATCAGCAATCGCTTCTGCAGTTTAATTGTCTAAAACGTTGAAGAGGACCGAAGTAGTCTTCGATCGATCGAGCAAGACTGGCAGGCTACCGGCGTGAGAGCTCCACCGGCGACGCGCTCGCCCCTATTCCGCCGATGGTGGCTACTCGGAGTGTCACCGGTATTTCACCGGCTGCAACATCTAAGCGGTAAGAAGGCCCCGTTATGCCGTCGGTATCAAGCCAGCGTCGTAGCGAGCACGCACTGCACTAGCCGCAATGCCGAGCTCTACTAGTGAGCACTGACCACCAACGAGGCAAAAATTGTGTTTCACACACAAAAAAAAATATCAGATTCCACGTTCAGAGGAAATTGATGATATGTGAAACTTGGATGAGAAATGATATGTCACTTTAAAATCAGCAGAACGCTACGAGGTGGAGATAAATGGTGCCATACATGATTTACCTATCATGCTTATTATGTGGCGATGTGTTGTTTACCTTCGTCATCTATTCATGTACCGCGATACAAAATTTAGTATATGCGGAGCTAACGAAACGGCCGTGAGCTTGCTGTGAACGTGGTATGTTGTCATGTTCTTACATGAAATACGTCTCAGGATTATCATGTTTGCGCCAGTCGTATAATTCATCAACCACTGCCGTCACGTAACACGGTATTTGGTATATGTGCAGCAAACAAAACGGCCGCGACCGCATCATGAAGGGCCCAATATACTCCAATGTAGCGTTGAAGCGTGTGCACACTGGGCACAGCAACGCTACATTAGCAAAACGCGAGTACTCTAAGTCTGACGCCAGGCTCGACCAGAGAACGTCGGCGTGCCCCACGGCAACTGGCGCTAAATACCACATACTGCATTTCGCGCCGCTGCGTTACCCAGAAAACACTGCCTTTCCCTCTTTTCGTGACGGATGGACGCCAGACGTGCTGAAACGCGCATGCGTCCAAGGAACGCAGCGCAGCGCACGTCTGCGAGTATATGGCAGAACCGGCCCCTGGCGTGGGAACGCCGGCGTGACGCTACGAAATGAACGCCGGCGGGCACGCGCACCCCGTCACGTCGAAATGTATTGGCGCATTGACTGTGGCATGCAGTCATGTTCTCACATGATACGCATCTCATGATTATCATGCTTGCATCAGTCACAAACCTTCGTCCTGCATTGGCGTCACGTAATACCGAAATTGGCATATGTGAAGCTAGCGAAAACGCCGCGAACACATCATGAGTGTGGCATGTAGTAATGTTGTTACATGACACGAATGTCGAGATTATCATGTTTGGGTGTGTGATTTACCTATGTCGTCCATTCGCGTCACGTACGACGAAGTTTCCTACATCTGAGGCTAACGAAACGGCCGCGAGCACATTATGAGTGTGGCTGGTAGTCATATTGTCACATGACATGCATCTCATGTTTGTTATGTTTGCACCACTGTCTTACCTTCGTCCTCCATTCACGTCGCGTAATAACAAATTTAGTATTAGTAAAGTTAGTGAAGCAGCCACCAGCGCATCATGAGCCTGGCATGTAGTCACGTTGGTACACAACACGCATCTCATGATTATCATACTTGCATCAGTCACATACGTTAGTCATTCATTCACACCCGTTATACCAAGTTTGATATATGCGAAGCTAATAAAATGGCTGCGAGCACATCATGAGCATGGCATATAGTCATGTTGTTACATGACACGCATGTCATGAATTTGCTGTTAGGGTCTTCCGCTTGTGTTCGCCAGGCAATCATGTCATACAGTACCAGTTTGGCAACATGTCAGGTAAACGAAACCACCGCAAGAGCAGCAAGCCCAGGAAAGGTAAATCATGACTTTCATGATGTATATGTGAAGATTTTCATATTGTGACCAGTTATATATGCTCATCATATAGTAATGCGATGCCATACCAAGTTTGACAACGATTCTATTTTTCAAACGACCAGAAGAGCTAAAAGTCAATGGTTGATTGATAGATTAGATAGATAGATAGATAGATAGATAGATAGATAGATAGATAGATAGATAGATAGATAGATAGATAGATAGATAGATAGATAGCCACGCTCAAAGTTTCCGAACTTCGCTGAGAAATGCTTCGCATTTGATGAAGGTTGCTGGCCTGAATAAAATTCTTCTACGTCTTGGCACCGCAGCTGTCAAATGAAACACACAGAGTTTGCGTACCGCTTGCATTGCCATGGAATGCATGCGAGCAACGGGAACCACGGCTACGAACTCTCTCGTTCGTTCAAAGCCATCGCTCTATAGCTTAAACTGCGTGGATAGCGGACACCTATTTCTGTGCATGGTGAGAATACCGAGGCGAAAACTGCTAAGCAGCAAGCATTTTGTGATCGCCAGCCGTCATTCATCGTACAACCGTGCCGTACTCCTGAGTGAGGCGCAGTAGTCGGACACGGTAGCGGCTCGGTTCATCGCGGAATGTGCTCAGTTGAAGTGTTCAAGCACGGACGTTCAGGCTTTGTGTACGATTCAGTGCATTTTACGGATTTGCACAAAGTTCTGCTAATGAAAACGCAGTTCTCATGGCAAAAGACCAACTGATAAATCACGCTTGCTATAGTTAAAAAGTATCGAATATTAGGTAGGTTCAGGATAAAGGCATGCGTGTTCAAGTGCTTACATAAGGCGATCGCAAATTAATGTCTACGTCATGCATAAATATTGCTTAATTTTCAGTAATGTAACGGTCCTTCCAGAGCTTTATGTGAGGTCCAAATGTGGTGCGTAAATGTGGTACACTTGGCGACCGTAGTGTGGGTGTGAGGCGGTAGCCGCAAGTTATGGTGAGTGTAAGTGTTTTAATATTGCGTGAACGTTGTGTGAATGTTTGTGTACTGTGACCAATATTGCGTGCTTCGAAGGTTATTGAATGAAATTTATGCTGGCGCATGCTACGGCTGCGGACGGGACTTTTTTTCTTCAGTTGATGTAAAAATTTACTCCCATACTGACCTGAAAAATATCCCCACTGGTTGTAAAATAAAAAAAAAATCCCCTCAACTCATCCAGAAAACCCTTCCTGTTGGAAAGTGAGTTTTTACTCTCTCCAGATGGCGTTTACCGAAACCCCCGTTGGGGCTTGCGCTAGAGTACAAGTCGTTTACTCCCATCTCAGCTTGTGTTAGTTTACAGTGCACAAGGCGTTTTTTGCAGACTGCCCTTTCTTGTGCATTCTGCTCGGCAATGCTGGGATCACACAAATAAAATTTTGAATTTCTGTTTCGTTCATGCGAGTTTCCACGCTACCGATAACGGTACTAGATGAAGCCAACTACACAGTCTGGCAACACGGCATGGCTACATGCCGCATCCCCGGTGGTGGATATAAATGTCATTCAAGCCCGGGCGGCTTCTGGCATGGCACCGCATCTGTGACGACGACCTTGCACAAGCTGTTTTTGCAGGTTAGTTACCTATCTAGTGCTTCGTGTGCGAAGACCAGCAATTACTTTTCGCTAAAGTTGTCCCCATCTGTAGAGCTACCCGATGTGCAGTGGCGAACGCGTGCTTTTCTTCTTGTGCTTGCTGTGTTGCGGGCAATGATGCTTATGCTTTATGGTAATATTGAGTCCAACCCTGATCCGACGACAAAGGCGGTGGCGGAAACGCTTGAAAGTGTCGCAGATACAATCATTAAAACTATAGAAGAAGCACACGCAGCACTCGTTGCTTAGCTGCAACACGGTGCTCCATGCGGCATAAAGGGTAGGAAAGGCGAAATAGCAACCATCCGGAGTAAAGTTGAATTACTAACCCAAGGGCAACGCCCCCAAAAGCAAACGTTCCTTCGTAGTGCATGGTCAATTCTGCCACTTAAGCCATTGTATTGCAGGGCGTCTCTAAGCATATCGTAACAATCATTTATAGGTGTGAGGAGGTTGAAGACAGGATACGATGATCTAACTTGGTTTTCTTTGGCCTTCATGATGAATCTGCAGAAGACTGGGCAGTATCTGAGCTTAAAATACTAAAGTTTTATGCAGAAAGCAGGAGATAAAAACCACTGGTGCGCGATTCCAACCTGTACATCGGCTAGGCAAATTTAATGTTGATAAGCACAGGCCTATCACTGTCGAATTGGCAACAAGAGCTTCTTGCAGCTGCGCGCAAGCATGAATATTCTTTATTCTCCACTCACGAAAACACGCCTCGAATTATATAGCATTTGCCAAGACTAAAAAAAATCATGGCTTTTGGTAAGCTGCACAGGAGTTAATCTATTTACGTGTACAATATTATAACGCAATCTTTGGTACAGCTGAATAAATAGCAATAAACAGCTAGAGAGACGCACGTGCGCTCAGAACCATCATGGATAACCAGATATTACATCAGGGGCCGGATTCACAAAACTCACTTACGAAAACATTTTTGCGCAAGTCGATTCACGAAACAAAAAAAACGTCGTAAGAGGCCATTGTTGTCACACCGGCCGCTGCAATAAAGCGCGCTGTTACTGCCCGGGAACAAGTAGCGATGGTGATGCAGTTGCTATATTTGCTTAAGTCACCGAAAAGTGCTCGTAAGTGGATTCACGAAGCAAAATTGTGAGTAAAAAGAGCGTGGCTGAGATAAAATCCTATGAGTGGTCTGGACCACTCTTAGGAACATTGTGGCTACTTTGAACCTGCCGCCGCGGCGGTATACTTTGACGCCCTGGCTGGTATTGGGTTAATTCACGCCCATGAAGGGCTGCCTGATGACTGCTAGTGCGTTTTTATTTCTTTCGGCGCTTTGACTTTCGCGTGTTGTTTCTCTTATACGCAATGAATGGTGTTGACAACCACCGTCGTCCAAAAGTTCGAAGTCGCAATAATTGAAGAATGCCATTGGGCGTCATTGGCGTAAAATTATGCATGTAAAATTTGTGGTTGAATGAAAACCAATGTGATACGTGAATGGTCGGTGCATTGGAACGCGGCATGGCATAGGATCAACCTTATTTATTATGTTGTTGTGTTGCGCCCCATCTCATCCAATTAAAAGAGCGACTCGAGATCTTTGCCTCATTGGTGGAAATTACCATCAAAGAGGTAATGGGAGCACATTCCTTGCAAGCTATTGGAAATAAAAATGAGAGGAACTTTTTAGTGAGGGGTTCGTACAGCTTGTGCTCTAGTGTACTTCCATTGGCTCTAACTGTCGAATGGGTGCGATCTCTGATTTACAGTTGTCGATGAATTTTGGGATGATCTGGAACTTCGCAAACCGAAGCGTATTAGGGGTCTGCGTGATTACGCATGGAACTACAAACAAATCACTCATTTTCACCTTCACTGTTGAGAGCCCAATATGGACCGTGATAATATGGCAAGCAGTTAGAATAAAACGACCCTAGTAACTGTCAAGCTCATCAGAGTGATCGACAGACGCTCGTTACATCGTGACCAAGAGAAAAAGCGCTCTTTATTGTTTTGTGTAAAATATAAACAGTCAGAATGATCACATGACTCCTGTGATAACCGGATAAAGGAAACCAAGATAGTGCGTGTCTTGGCGCTTGTCTCTGGAGCAGGTGGCCAAGGAATGCAGCAGGATGACGTCACATCTTCCGCGTTTTATAAGTATCGTGGGCCTGTTCAAAAAACGGAAAGCATTTCAGAAATTAATCATCAATACCAAGACTTTTCGAAGCTCGTATGACGCGCCCATATCGCGTCGTTCTTTGCTCAGGACTTGAAGTTTTGTTCGATGAACGAGGCTCTTGGATGTCAGACGACTTGGTAGCTACGATGTCTTTGTCCGTAGCGTCCGTTGACTCGCTGTTTCGTGGATGCTGCTCCATCCTGACGGGGCTTGTTTCTCCTCCGTGTGGGAGAAGGAAGAGATGACGCCTGTGTCTGCGTACGGTTTTTCCTTCAGTTTGGACCCAGTAGGATCTCGGTGTTTTAGAAGAACGAAGGACCGTGCCCTCGGCGCCTCTGTCTTTGAGCCATACTTGAGTGCCTGCGGATAGACAGGGAATAGGTCTCGCAGCATGACGTTTGTCAAAATACATCTTTTCTTTTTGTCTGTATTTTTCGTCTTGCTCTTTACAAGAAGCCTTTACTACTTCTGGCTTTAGCGCGGATGGCATGCAGGGTACTTTTGAGCGTAAACGGCGGCTCATTAGCAGCTGCGCTGGACTATAGCCGGTTGGACCCGGCGTGTTTCTATAGCTCAGCAATGTGATGTAGGGGTCCTCTGCCTTCTTCAAAAGTCTTGTAAGAGTCCCTACCATGCGCTACGCTTCCCCGTTAGCTTGAGGGTAACGAGGACTTGTTGTGACATGCCTAAAGCTGTAGTTTCTTTTAAAATCAGCAAACGTGAATGAGATGAATTCTGGTTCGTTGTCTGATATTACCGTTTGTGGTATCCCATGTCTGGCAAAGCAGCTTTTCAGGTGCTGGACGACCGCCTTCGACGACGTTCCTCGATCCAGCAGGGCCTGCTCAGGATACCTGGAGTGATAATCAACATCGAAAAGGTGGACAGCTTCTTTCATCTCACATAAGTCAATTCCGATTTTCTGCCATGGCAGCTCGGTTGTTTCCGATGGAGTCATTGGTTCGGAAAATTGGGTACGCTCTGTGGCGCATGCTTGGCAGTTGGCCACGGTTTGTGCAATCCCTATTGGAAAAATTGCCATGGTGGATACTGGAAAACATGGTGGGCGTAGTGGAAATAATAGTGGGCATGGTGGAAATAATAGTGGGCATGGTGGAAATTATGATGGCTATGGTGGGACGTAGTGGAAAATATGGTGGTTATGCCGGGACATACTGGGTTGTATGGTGTACAGATGATGGGTAAAGTGGAAATGATGGTGGAAAGCAGAGGCTAGATAGTGGGCAATAATGGGACACTCTGCCCACCATTGCGATAATGCTGGGAAGCCCTAAGCATAAGGTGGGTGGTGCTTATTATGGTGGGCTACATGGTGTACCAAGCTGAGAAACTCTTCCCACCATTGCGATAATGCTGGGAAGCACTAAGCAGATGATGGGTGCTGCTTGTTATGGTGGGTCACATGGTGTACCAAGCTGAGAAACTCTGCCCACCATCGCGATAATGCTGGGAAGCAGTAAGCAGATGATGGGTGGGCTTATAATTGCGGGCAAATTATATAGTGTACCAAGCTGGGATCTGTACACTACATGTTCTACCATCATGATTTGCACCAAAGGTTAGGCCTACTGACCGAGCCCGTACAATTGTGTTATCCATACTTCCGGGTTTCAGAATACACGATTACGACGATTAAGTATGACAATACAGCGCAGCCATATGGAATGAATTAACCTAAATGAAGCATTTTTCATTGTGTATGGTGTTCGCTCAAGAAGCAACAAACATCGATGTGACGCGATTAAAGCACTCCCAGAGAACGTAATTAAGCGTCTTCTCACCGACAGCCACCGGTCGCACTCGCCGGCACTTCTCTAGCTTTTGTACGAGAACTCAGATGTGGCAATTCGTGTGCTTGGTGAACCATTATGATAGCGTAATGTTTCCGGTACACTGCATTCGTTTTGGCCAAGCCGTTATGTAGTTGTTGCTTTAGCGAAAGAGCTACAGCATTGCGCTGGCGCGACCGCCCTCTACATTGCGCGAAAAGCATCCCAATACTCAATCAAATAAATTAGGCGGGCGTATCTATGAAATGAGCCTAGAAGCGTCATAAAGCGTGGGTAGATGTCGCCCTTTAGAACGAGCGCGAAACGGATATTAAACTTGGCAGACCCCGCCGGTAAACTGTTGCTGCTCCCCAGTCCACTTGGTTTTTTTTTTCCTTTAAGTTGTGAATTGTAAAAAAAATAGCACTAGTGCCAATAACATAGTGGCAATCGTTACAGGGCGCAGTTGCTTGTGTTTAATAAATGTGCAATTTTTAGTAGCAGGTGTAGATCTTGTCTATGTTGTGTACACGACTAACATAACTTAAGTTGAACCTTAAGTTTGTACGCCAACTAAGTATTTAACACGCAACCGCCGTCATGTTGGTGTGGCGCAGTGGTTAGCGTCTTCGAATGGGAATCCGCAGGTTGCACGTTCGATCCTCCGTGGTGCCTTGCTTTTTTTTTTTTTACGGGACGGGTGTTTTTTATACCGTTTTTATAGAATTCGTTTTTATTTTTGTGGCAGCTCGTCACGGTGATTCTGACGTCATTTTGCGCTCAAGTGTTGCCGGCACTGCAGCACCCACCATACCCACCATGCGCCATGGTGGGTGTTTCCCACCATTCACCCACTACATTAATCCACTATAATGGTGGGTGGTGGTTTCCACCATGCCCACCATTCGTTTTTTTCCGATAGGGATGTCTTTGCTAATTCCTGGCCACCAGAGAGATTCTTTAGCGCTCGCGTGGCAGCGTGCAAATCCTTGGTATCCCTCGTGAACCCTCCGATGCATTTCTTTCCGCAGTGCTCGTGGAATCACCAGCCTTGAGTCCTGCAAAAGCAGCTGCTTGCATACCGTGATGTTACCACGATGTGCCCAGATTGGCTTGAGAAGTTTTGTGTAGTGCTTAGCTGGCCAACCTTGCATACAAGCTTCGAGCAACGACACGCATTTGGGGTCGTTTGCTTGCTCTGAGCGTATGCGTTCGAGCATTTCGTCAGAGGACCCATACTGAACGACTCCCTCTACGTGAGCCGAAACGTCTGCTTCAGACAACTCTCCGACCGAAAGCGCAGTGTTCATCACTCTCGCGCGAGAAAGTGTGACCGCCGTAGCAATACTTTTCCCCGGGACGTGTGTTAGCGTGAACGAGTACCCCATAAGACGCATTCTGAACCTTTGAATTCTTGGTGGTAGAGAATCAAGAGGATTTCGGCCCAGTAGCGGGAGGAGAGGCTTGCGATCCGTCTCAAATAGAAACGTGAGGCCTCTTAGGAATTCGTCGAAGCGTTCCGCAGCCCAAGTTAAAGCTAATGCTTCTTTTTCGATCTGTGAATACCTATGCTCTGTTTTTGTGAGCGATCTGGAGGCATATGCAACAGGACGTCTCTCACCAGATGGCTGATCCTGGAGGAGTACTGCGCTAACCCCTAGTGAAGACGGGTCCGCCGGTACAATTGTCGAGTACCGGGGGTTGTACCTCGCCAGGCATCGGTCTGAGCTGAGAGTGGGCTTGATCTTCTCAAAAGCTGTCTCTTGTTGAGGTCCCCAAAACCAGTCGCTGTCCTTGTTAAGAAGGCTGCGTAAAGGAGCAGACATTGAAGCTGCATCAGGTAAAAACCTTCAGAGATGGTTCATTATACCTAACAAGGATCGAACCTCAGCAACGTTTTGGGGTCTGGGCAATTGCTTGATTGCTCTAACTTTCTCGGGGTCTGGACGCACGCCGTTGGCATCGAAAATAATCCCCAAGAATGTGACCTGTTTAACTGAGAAACAAGACTTTTCCCTGTTGAGAGTTACGCCTGCTTGTTGAAGTCGTTCGAGGACGTTACAAAGCCGCTTATGTTTCACTTGGTTCTTGCCGTACACCAGAATGTCATCTATGTAGTTTAGTACGCCGTCTAGGCCTTCTAGAACTTGCGAGAACTTTCTTTGAAAACTTTCAGGTGCGGATGTAATCCCGAACGGCAACCTGCGGTAGCAGTACCACCCATACGGCGTAATGAACGTCGTGAGCTTTTGACATTCCTTGGAAAGCCTAATCTGGTAGAAACCAGAATGTGCGTCTAGTTTAGAGAAGACTTTGGCTTCCTGGAACCTTCCTATAACTTGCTCAATTGTTTGCAGTTGATGACGCTCTCGTCAGATGAACTGGTTCAATTGAGTTAAGTCAACGCAGATCCGTACTGCTCCAGACGGCTTCATTACAGGAACGATAGGCGCGCGCCATTCTGTCAGTTCTTCGACCTTCTGTTTCATTCCTTCTCGTTCTAGCCTGTCCAGTTCTTCTTTGACTTTTTTCTTTCATGGGAATAGGAACCCGTCGCGGTGTGGACAGACTGTACGGGATTGCATGTGGCACAAGGCGTATGGTGTGTTCTCCCGATATGGTACCCATGCCTTGGAATATCTTGGGATACTTGCTTCCCATGTTGTCAGCAGTGTCTAATTCATCTAGGAAGCGAACAATTCCCAGAGCTTTTATTGCTGGTAGTCCCAACAAGGGGTGCGCAAGTTCTGCACGACGTAAATGGTTTGTTGTGAACAGCTGCCTTTCCAAGATATTTTAGTGTCAATTTTTCCGATCGTACGGATGCTAGTATTGCTAGGTCCTTTAAGATCGGCTGCGTTTTCCAGAGAAGGCGGAACAAAAAGATCATTTTCACTGACGACTTTCACTTCGGCTCCCGTATCTACTTTCATGTGGAGCGTCTAGTCGTTTATCTTTACCGTCACGAAATGCTCAGATTGTGTGTTCGCACACAGCTCGACCGTGCCTATAAACGTGCCATCAGCTTCGGCGATGCTATGGAGATTTGTGTCTCTTTGCTTCTTTTTTCGGCATGCCTTTTCATAGTGGCCCAACTACTGGCAAAATCTGCACGGTTCTTTATGCGCTGGACACTTGTTTCGCGGGTTAAATGGTCCAGCACAATAACTTCCGTTATTTTGATGATAAGCGGGGTTCTGACCGCGAGTAAACGTGCTCTTTGCAGCGGCTTTCTTGGGCTTTACTGCGGTGACGCAAGCTTCTGGGACTGTGCCCTAATGCTCTTTTCGTTCTGCTTGCGGTTGCTTTACGGTTTCGCTCGTACGCGCTCTTGCCAAAGCAGTGGCCATCTTTCGCTTGGCGTTCATCTGCAGTTCTTCCGAAAGAACCTGGTCCCGTAGTCCTACTACGAAGTGGTCTCTTATTAGGCGTTCCTTCATGCCTGCGATCTCGCATCTGTCGGCTAACTTGCTAAGCTCGGTTGCGAACCGGTCTACTGTTTCTCCCAGTTGTTGGCGGCGTAGATTAAAGCGAGCACTTTCGTAGACTATGTTCTTGGTGTGGACAAAGTAGTCCGTAAATTTAGACTTTACTAGCTTGAAGTCCTCCATTTCTTCGTCTTTTACGTTTAGCGATCGAAGAATCTCCCTCGACTTTCTGTCCATAGTATAGAGAAGAGTCCTTACTTGAGCTTCGTCTTTTTTCTCATGTAGCCCAGACGCGAATCTGTAGTCGTGAAATTCGTCCATCCAGGCGGCGAGTCCGCTGCGTTCTGGAAGTCGAAGGGCTTAGGAGGCTTGATTCCCGCCATTTTGAAGCATTATCGCCGATACGGCTTGTTCTCGTAGACGCAGCTGCCAGTCGCTCGCTTATTGACGGGGCCGTTGAAGCGCTAGTTGGCTAAATTGAAACCACTTCTGACACCATGTCAAGCTCATCAGAGTGATCGACAGACGCTCGTTACATCGTGACCACGAAAAAAAAGACCTCTTTAATGTTTCGTCGTGAAATATATATAGTCAGAATGATCACATGACTCCCGTGATAACCGGATAAAGGAAACCAAGATAGCGCGTGTCTTGGCGCTTGTCTCTGGAGCAGGCGGCCACGAAATGCAGCAGGATGACGTCACAGTAACTTTGTATGACACCGGAAATATGCGAACCCTTACACTGGAGCAAACCTTGGCTGAATCGATCCCTGCGATAATTACAAGCCATTTAACTTGACCCACGAACATCATTCAAACGTAGAGCGAGCCACTGACATGTATATTGTGCGACGCAGCGATTACGTACCTGAGTTGCGAAGGCAAATCCCCTGTCACATGGTCTGATCGAAGCAGACGACAAACGCCAGCCGATGACGGCTTGGCCGACAGGCACAGCTTGTGATTGGTTTTGAAACAATACCCTCTACATCAGCTCACTTCGTGACGTTGCCAAAACAGTTCTTTCATCTGGCGTGCCTGTCCTGTTCGTCATATCACCCCCCTCGCACATAAGAGCAAAGTTTGTCACGCCGTGAAATTAGTGCAGGTACTTTCTAAGAGCTTTCTTACGTGCTGCGCAGTTGCCGAAAACAACATGGCGTCCTAAACAGCATATCGGTCAGTGCCACTTTCAGCAAACGCTTCTCGCATTAGTTACTTCTGCGTTCGACCAGATGCGTTGTGATTACGGCAACTCTTTCGGTGCGTGTAAGCAGTGCGGAAAGCTG
This sequence comes from Rhipicephalus microplus, assembly GCF_043290135.1. Classification (NCBI taxonomy): domain Eukaryota; kingdom Metazoa; phylum Arthropoda; class Arachnida; order Ixodida; family Ixodidae; genus Rhipicephalus; species Rhipicephalus microplus. Next base: position 1,716,495 of record NW_027464590.1, read on the forward strand.
CGGCAGTGCAATGGTGTACGGTGAAGCGCAGCAAAGCCTGTGCGTCGGTGCGGTTATCAAGCGGGGATCGGCGTCGGTTTATCGAAGGCAATTAGCTCTCGAGAAGCTTGCAATGTCTGTTTGTGTGCCGGTAACAGTTGGTTTGCTTGACTTTCCAGTCTCTCTGTTGGGTGCTGGGCGAAATTTTGGATAGACAGCGTTTTGGCACGTTACTTGAGTGACCCCAAGTACGTACGGAAAAGTATGAACTACGCGCTGTGTTCGGTTCTTGCTTCGCCAATGGTTAGCCCGTACGCTTCTATTTTCTTCAGAGCAATCTAGTGTTCGGGAGTGAAACGATGTTCGTTGTGAACAGTGGTGCTGTGTTGACGTTCCAAGACTTGTGAACAAGCTGTGCTCGTGTGACCGAAAATTGAAAGACAGCGCTGATAACTGTTTTGCCCTGTGAAGTTGCGGTGGTGGAGCTTGGCGCTTTTGCTAGTTAACTCGTCACTTCTCCTTTTTGTGATAACCATAGTCCTAGCGCTATGATGTGATCAACCAAAGCTGCGAGATGTAACATTCTGTTCTGGATCGTGTTACTATGGAAGTGCGCCTAGACTGTTCTTCAGTAACAACTTGAGAGTTCTATGTGGCAGCGAGAGCCCGTGAACGTCAAGCTTCCGTCCGGCCCCCAGAAAAAGCAAATATTTCACCGGTGCCTCGCTTTGAATGAAGTTGAAGGCCAATATCGTATAACTACAGGTTTCCGAATTCGTCTGGCCATCGTTTTGCACGGCACTAGAGCCTTGACAGCAACCGGTCATGGCCAGTTCTTACACTTTATCAATGGACGTGCACGCCTGGCCAGCCCTTCATTGCTGTCATCGGCAGCTTCCAGTCTGCAGATGCCTTTTGCCTGTTGGCCGTAGAGCACACTTGGTTCCTCATGACAACGACGGCTACTAAATGTTGCCATCGGTGAATTCACCTTGCAGAACTAAATTTCAACGGTACTCTAATTCATGCAATACTATAACGTGTACAAGTTTTTAAGCCCATCAGATGTAATGTTTCCCTATGGTAAGTTGAAGCATAAAAAATTTGCTACTACTGTTATATACATACATATAATATAGAGCAAAGTCATCAGAAATTTTTTTGCGATGTGATAGAAGTGAACTCTTGTTTGATTATGAGGTTGGGCCTGTCGAATTACCAAGTTTGATAGTTGGAAAGTTAATGTGTATTTTTCAGGAGCCAGGTTGAACTTGAGAAATTTATGTTATTTTAGAAAACTAGTTCTTTAGACGATTACCACTGTGGTAGTACTATACTTCACTACGACATTTATATTGCAGTGCGTAAATTTTACATGAGGCTTCAGTTTATTTCAAAGTGAATATAGCAGATTTTGGTCACTTTAACGAAGTGATAGCGTCGTCAAATAAGTATCAAAAGTGAGTGTTTTTAATGATTGTTTTAAATATCTCGTTTTTGACTCTTCACAGATCGCAGTGATTGGCTTGTTAAGGTCTTGTGATTCATCGGTTGCACACACTGGCACATAAATTCTCATCATGACTTGGAGAACCTGTACAAAAATAAGAAGGACATGTGCTCCCTAACTGTGCAAGTCTATCTCACTGCTGGGACTGTTATCATTCGGCGGATGTGGCCTGGAAGCATGAATGGCAGCCTCTTCTGGAAGGACTGCGATCTGCTTGGGAGCTTCGAGGGCACAAAACTGCCTTACGGCTAGCTGCAATGTTAGTTTTTCTTTATTACATACGAATAAGTGAACACCACTTACTGTGCACAATTTGAAAACCCAAGCATGGTTGCTTGCAGTGGATACCTGTATTGTCCTCACACATGATTCTTATTCAATATTTATAGAACTAAATAGCAAGATAATTGAAAATGTTGAAAAAGAAATGCCTGCAGCTTATGAATGAAACTTCAATAATATGAGACTCAAAAACTTGTGCTTTTAAACGTGCGCAAATCTTTCGATTCCTTATTGAGCTCTTGAGCCTGTAACTCCCTCTGTGCATCAAGTGCTCTGGATGGAAATAGCAAGTGGGTGAAAATTGCCTGGCTGTTCACAACTTGCAAGGAGAAAGACATACTGAACAAGCCTCAGACGACATAGGGCAAGTAACTGGATCTTTTACTTCATGTAGCTTTTTCTCTCTCAGTGCTGTGGCTTGTTGTGTTTCAGCCTTACGTGTTCACCACGATTGCGTAGTGATATATATTTTTCTACAAATTGTACCTGACCTAAGTATGCATTGTTGATCTATAAGGGTGACGTTCAGTGTGTTTCAAAGCCATCGCTCCTCATCTCTCTGTCTGTGGTTAGCCTACTTCAGCAGCAGTGGGATGCAGCCAGCACACATGCAAGCCAAGTCATGGAGCGCTCCTTTGGTGTTCGTGCAGGACGCAGCATATCCATCCGGCAAGATACTGGTATCAACAATAATGGTGAATGTTGGTGGCACCTGTAGGAGACCGTTTTGTTTGTTGCGCATGAGTATTTCCCCTGAAGAAGTGCATTTTTGAAAGGTTTTATTCTTTCAGAATAATAGATGTCAGCAACAAGCACACTCAAAATCCACAAGTACTTTGTGTCTTCTAGACTGCCCATTTGCTCCTATAAGCGGTATGGTGAGCTTGCTATGTTAGACAGCCTTTTAAACAAGTTGTGAACATTGGCTGTTGTGTTGTAATGCAGTCTAACTTGTGTTTCTTAGTGAACTTACTTGTGGTCTGCTTCTCGCACTCAGTGTAGTTGAATTAGAAGAAATTTTTTTGGCTTTTTATGCCTGGTAGAAGTTTCGTGCCTTCATCTATAACATTGTAGTTTTGCCCTTGTATCATAATAGAATATATCTTCAGTCTTCACTGTTTGTGTGTGTGTTGAGGCTTGTCATTGTCTTCTGAAAACACGACATCTGTAAATATGAGCACATATTTAACAACTGTACACTCTTCCATGGAGCATGTTTGTTACAATGACCTTTATTTTTCCAACTTCCAGCAGTAACAAGGGAGCCGGTGCTCCACGGTCATGTACAGTGTATCAAGAACAGAGCTCAGAAGACCAAGTATAAATGACTGCCAGTGAATTTTCTCCTTCTCAAAGTTTACGACAGCAGAAAGAGCACATTGTGATGTCAGGAGAAGTTTGAATTGTACACGTAGTAACATTCTGCGCAGCTGCAGCTTGACTTCTTAGCAGTGCATTATTCAGTAGTTCATTGGCTTGCATTCAAAATAATTAAATTTTGCATGGAAGATACCAAACTATGACACTAATTGAAAGGCTGCTGTAGTGTTAGTGGGCGAATATTTTTGAGCTGAAGTTTTTAACATGTGTGTTAAGTGCCTGCGTTTCTCTGCATTTACCTGTAATAAATCACAGCATCCATGGTCGGCAATGGTAATTGTCTTTGAATTCTTTGAAGTACAAGAAGTAAAGCCATGGATGCGGTAATCTTGTACTTAGTCCGCGTAATCCTTCAGTCTACACTTATTGGTATAGCACCAATGATGCCATGAGTGTATAAGCTCTGGGAAGTGAATCTATGTGAATTATTTTATTTGGAAGGAAGAGGAACATCGCTACTCCTAGTATATCTTAACAGTATATTTTAGTGCTTGTGTATTAATATTCCACTGCCTGTCCGTCCTTCAGCAGCCTACTTCTCTGTTACTACTGTGTAAGTGTAACTTTTTTATAGTCTACTTTGCTCGGATAGGGTTGTTCATAATGTAAACGTGTACTATGCAAGTGACTTATCATTTATGCAGCTTTACTTAGACTAGAAATAAAAGTATCTATATTATAATAATGTAGCTATAGCATGCATTTACTTATCCTTTTTCTTGGTGTCTGTACAATTGTTTAGCCCTACAAAGGTACTGGTATACTCTTATATCGAAGCTGGCATAATAAAATACTTTGTTAGAGAAGTAATTATATGCTTATAACTATTATTACTATTCTCAGATGAGCTGTGAAAAATCTATGGAAATGTATTTACATTTATCAAACTGTGTCAAGGTAATTGTTCTTATGTTCTTTCATTGTGGTCCATGCCTCATGCAAATGACACATAATTACTTTGCAGTGGCATAGTATTAAATGTGATTTTACACATACGTGCTGAACAACATCGCAGTTGAGGCCAGCAGCAAGACATACATGCAGTGCACTGGAGCATCACCTCACATAGTGTACAGTCTTGGCCACCAGTAAACTGAATATTTTTCAAGCCGACTAATAGACAGCTGTATGGGAACTGTGTTGATGTGCAAACTTTGAAGTCTTCTTGAGGAGTTTTTTTCATCATTTCAGTCCAAGTGAACTAGCTACCCAAGGCCACAACTGGTGGGAATGTGGTGGTTTCCTCTCTCCAAAACCAGTCCCATTAGCTGCCGCAATGTTAGCATGGGGTGAATTCACAAACTGGAAAAATAATTGGTCTTTGTTTTCTTGGCCGAAAGAGTCACTTCTCCCTCGAACCACCACGACGTGCCAGAATAGAAACTTTTAGCTAAATAAAGTTGATTCTGATTTCGAGAAGTGTTTTTGAAAAACGAAATGGCGCAAATAGCTGTCAATATAAACACTGTTTGCACCAAAGAGCTTAGTATCTTATAATTGTATTATTCATGTATTGTCTAGAACTTCTTCTCGCTGTGCCAACTTTCAGCCCAAGTGTCCTAACATGCTTTGTTAGTGGGTTTTGAATGAGCCAAGCTGTGTAAATAAACAGAGTGATATTGCAGACATGTACAAAATATTGATGCACAGCCCTTTTCTTTTAGCATGACATTGTCGAGGGCTTCATTTTTGTGTTTTTTATAAAAACTGCTCGTCACTGGGCAGCAGCAGAAACTGTGCTCAAGCTTTTGCGAGATGGTTCGAGAAACACCGTGTTCAGGCATAACAGTGACGGTGGATTTCTCTCGTAAGTTACTTTCTTTATATTCAAGATGAGTGTATTAGAATTGTTGTTTTATAGCCATACATTTTAATATTTACACATGAGTGTATGTATGTATGTATGTACGTATGTATGTATGTATGTATGTATGTATGTATGTATGTATGCATGTATCTATGTATGTATTGTAATGAATCTGAATAACGGACGCTCTGCTGGTAATGAAGAAGACGATGATGATCGGTGGCTGTTGTAGTAGCTCGCACACGCCGCTCACCATTAGCCAGATTTGCCTGATGAAGCACATTTTGCCAAGCTGCGTCTGAACCTTTCTCGACGTAAAACACCTCTAATTTAAGTGGTGGAGGAGCCGGGTTTGCCACAAACCTGGAACTTCGAAATCGGACGCTACCCTCACCATTCACTATGACTGCTTCTGGTCCTTCTCAAGCTGCCTTACCAACGAAAGTCTACTGTACTGGCGTGCCTCGGCAACACGACCCACTAATTTTTCGCGGCAACGACGAACAAGACGTCGAGGACTGGCTCGTCGAGTACGAAATCGTAAGCGCTTCTAACAAGTAACGTAAGTCTTCTAACCTCGCTGATGTGGCCAGTCTCTGGTTCAAGAACCACGAAGGCGAAATCGTCAACTGGTCCGCCTTCAAGACCACCATCCCCGCGGTCTTCGGTCGTCCCGCCGTGCGCCGGCTTCGCGCTGAAGAGCGTCTTCATGGTCGAGTCCAGCGCTAGGACGAGACCTTTACAAGTTACATTGAAGATGTCTTGTCTCTTTGCAAGCGCGTCAATGAATCTCTAACCGAACGCGACAAAATCAAGCACATCATCAAAGGAGTTGACGATGATACCTTCCAGATGCTCGTCGCTAGGAATCCACAGACCGTCACCGATGTTGTCCAGCTCTGTAAAGAGTACGACGAGTTGCGTAAGCAGCGTGTCTCGACGCGCAGGGCCGCTGAAGATACGGCTCAAGTTTCTGCCTTCGTGCACGACGTCGCTGCTAACCACACCGTCTTACTGCCCTACATAAAACAATTCATTCGTGAAGAAGTTGCGCGTCAGCTTTCTCTTGTGGCCGAAGCATCCGCGCCAGTGACCTCGTTAGACCCACGTCTACGCCAGGTAATTGAAACCCAGGTCACGCAGGCACTGCCTTCATCGCCATCTGTCCCTACGCCACTGACCTACGCTGCCGTCGTTGCTAGACCCCCAGCCCACCTGTCTCTGGCGCATACAGGAGCACCGCGTCCTACTACCCTACGACGCTGCCTACATACACGGTACCCCATCCCGTTTCACCCCCTGCACCTTCTGTCGTTAACCCATGGCGCACCTCGGATAATCGACCCATCTGTTTTGCATGCGGTTTCGTGGGACATATAGCACGCTACTGTCGCCGTCGCAACTTCCAGCCTCCAGACCATGGGAATTCTGCCAAAACCAGGCTGCCCAGAATCCCCAGAGACCATCTTCTCCTATCACCGACTCATTGTCCCCACAACGCCCTGTCGATTCTCGCAGGTCATTACCACCAAGTCGCCGATCTGTCTCCCCGATGCTTCGGCGCACGATCCTCGCTCCAGAGAAAAACTGATAGCTGCAGTTTCAGAGGCAAGAACTGCGTCGTCGTCTAACTTTCCAAGACCTCCTCTTTGTCCGACCAACGAAATTGATGTGCTAGTAGAAGTTGTTGCTGTACGTGCACTTGTCGACACAGGCGCCGTCGTTTCTGTTTTAGTGAAAAACTGTGTCGCGATTTTAGAAAAGTTACAACGCCACTTAGGAATCTTGCTCTGCGTACAGCCACCTCCCATTTCATCGCGCCGACAGCTCAGTGCACAGCACGCGTTCTTATTCAAGATGTTTGGTACGCCGTCGACTTTGTTGTTCTCCCACGTTCATCTTACGACGTCATACTAGGATGCGATTTCCTTTTCACCCATCAGGCCCTCGTCGACTGCGCTCGTGCTGAACTCACGTTTACGAATCCGCGCCTTGATATCGACCACCACAGTCCCTCGATAGTGTTTGCTGCAGCTGACATCAGCATCACGCCGTTGTCCACCGTCCTAGTGCCTGTGTTTTCCCCTGCTGCCACTAACTTGACGCTCCTGTTCCAGACAACTATAGCTACTGTGCAACCCCGAACCATCGTCCTCCCGTTTGCCATCATCAACTTTTCCAATGGTTCGGCGGTACTTTAGGTGTGCAACGTTTCTGCTTGTCCATACATCCTGCTACGCGGCGAGTGTCTGGGAAGCCTCGAGACCTTAAATTGTATTGTTGAAGACCCGATCTCTCCAGACAAGCCATTTTTACCGACTTGTGTCTATACACCCGCAACTGACGCTAATGAACCTATGGATGTATTCCGCAAGTCCACTGATGCAACCTCACGCCTGGGTAGCAGGAACAGCTGATCAAGCTCTTCCAGCATTTTCTAACCTCGTTTGACCACAATCAGCCTTCCTTAGGTCGAGCGTCTTCTGTTTTTCACCGTATAGATATCGGTCAAGAGACGCCATTACGGCAGCGTCCATAGCGTTTGTCAAATACTGAACGCCGTTCCATCAATGAATAGGTTGACGACATGCTGACACGTGGCATAATCGAACCGTCAAGCAGTCCCTGGGCCTCTCCAGTTGTGTTGGTGAGGAAGAAGGACGGATCCATCAGGTTTTGCGTGGACTACCGATGTCTCAACCGAATCACGCGCAAGGATGTCTATCTGCTGCCACGCATTGACGATGCCTTGGACTGCTTACAGGGAGCCGAATTTTTCTCTTCTTTAGATCTGCGCACTGAATACTGGCAGGTACCCATGGCTGAAGCCGATCGCGAAAAAACAGCTTTCATCACGCCCGACGGGCTTTACGAATTCACAGTCATGCCCTTCGGTCTCTGCAACGCGCCAGCTACTTTCGAGCGAATGATGGACTCTATCCTTCGAGGCCTCAAATGAAACGTTTGCCTTTGTTATTTAGATGACATTATCGTCTTTTCAACTGATTTCGCAACCCATTTAACCCGCCTCGAGAAAGTCCTCGAGTATATTTCTGCCGCGGGGCTGCAACTGAATCTGAAGAAGTGCCATTTCGCCGCTCAAAATCTTACGATTCTTCACCACGTGGTTTCAAAAGACGGCATTCTTCCTGACCCTGCCAAACTTACAGCCGTTTCAGCGTTTCGCCAACCGACCACCATGAAAGAGCTCCAAAGCTTCATAAGCCTTTGCTCTTACTTCCGGCGCTTCGTCCGCAATTTCGCGACGATCATCGCTCCTTTGACCAAACTCCTCGCCGCTCCAGAGACCTTTCAGCCTGGTCTGCCACCTGTGACAATTTTTTCAATGAACTGCGCCGCCTCCTCACGTCGCCGCCTGTTCTGCGACACTACGATCCATCGACACCCACAGAAATTCACACCGACGCTAGTGGTGTCGGGCTAGGTGCTATTCTTGCACAGCAGAAAGACGGCTTCCAAGAGTACGTGCTTGCCTACGCAAGCCGAACTCTTAGCAAAGCTGAAATCAACTATTCCGTCACTGAAAAGGAATGCCTCGCCATTATTTGGGCGATAGAGAAATTTCGACCTTACGTGTACGGGCGCCCTTTTGACGTCGTGACTGACCACCACGCCCTCTGCTTGTTGTCGTCACTGAAGGATCCAAGCGGTCGCCTTGCCCGATGGGCATTACGCCTCCAAGAATATAATATTCGCGTGGTCTTTAGCTCCGGCCGGAAACATTCGGACGCAGACGCCCTCTCCCGTTCGCCCCTACCCCCTGACCTGGACTGCTGCGAAAGTCTAACCTGTTATGCCACTGCCGTCACCATCGCCAACATGCCATCTGAGCAACGCAAGGACCCTTGGGTTGCTTCGATTCTAGACATCCTGGCTGGGCGGACGGCCTCCCCCCCCTTTTCGGACGTTGCGTCGGCAAGTCGAGCACTTCACCACTCGCGACGACGTGCTGTACCGACGCAACTACGCACCTGGTGGACGTCAGTGGCTACTCGTGATTCCTCGTCATCTGCAATCCAGAATTTCTTCCACGTTTCATGACAAACCCCATTGTGGCCACGCAGGTTTCCTGAAGACTTATTCTCGCATACGTCTCCGATATTACTGGCGTCGCATGTATCGTTTTATACGACAATACGTTCATGCCTGCTCGACGTGCCAGAGACTAAAACTCCCCCTTATCACGCCAGCGGTACCTTGTTGCCCTTACCATGCCCATCCCGACCATTCGACCGCGTCGGCATTGATATCTATGGTTCCCTTCCCAACACTGCTGACGGTAACGGCTGGATCATAGTTGCCGTCGACCATCTCACGCGGTATGCCGAAACTTCATCCCTTTCTTCGTCTGCAGCAAAAGACGTTGCGACTTTCGTTCTTCACAACATCGTATTACGTCATGGAGCACCTCGGGAGTTACTGAGCGATCATGGTCGCGTATTCTTCTCAGACGTCACCACACCATTGCTGTTTGAGTGCCACGTCTTTCACCGCACTACAAGCACCTATCATCCCCAGACCATTGGAACGACAGAGCGCTTCAACCACACCCTTGTTGACATGCTGTTTATGTATATCTCGTCAGACCACTCCAATTGGGACCGAGTGCTCCCGTTTATCGCGTTCGCCTATAATACCGCCATTCAAAGCACTACTGGGTTCTCTCCTTTTTTCCTCCTTCACGGACACGAACCTTCTTGCACTATGGACACCATTCTTTCGTACAAACCTGACTCCTCAAAGTCCACGACTTTGTCTCATTCGCTACATACGATGAAGAATGCCGCCAACTGGCAAGATCATTCACAACCCATGACCAAGGACGCCAAAAACACCACCATGACGCATCAAATAACACTACTTCCTACGATCCAGGTTCACTCGTCTGGCTGCATGTTTTTCTGCTACACCTGGCCTTTCTACCAAGTTGGTCCCCACGTATCATGGCCCATATCGTGTGCTACCAAAACGTCACCAGTGAATTACCTCATTGAGCCACTGGAATCGTCTTGATATGATTGATATGTGGGGTTTAACATCTCAAAACCACTATATGATTATGAGAGACGCCGTAGTGGAGGGCTCCAGAAATTTTGACCACCTGGGGTTCTTTAACGTGCACCCAAATCTGAGCACACGGGCCTACAACATTTCCGCCTCCATCGGCAATGCAGCCGCTGCCACCGGGATTTGAACCCGCGACCTGCGGGTCAGCTGCCGAGTACCTTAGCCACTAGACCACCACGGCGGGGCTGGAACCATCTTCTGACCAACGTCGTCATGGCAAGGAAATTGTCCACGTCTCGAGACTTAAGCCCTGCTACGACCCTCCTGTGTTTACTTGTACATAGGTCGCCAGGATGGCTCCTTATTTCGCGGGGAGTAATTGTATTGAATCTAAATAACTGACGCTCTGCTGGTAATGAAGAAGACGATGATGATCGATGGCTGTAGAAGTAGCTCGTGCACGCCGCTCGCGATTAGGCAGATCTGCCTGGTAAAGCACATTTTGCCAAGCTGCGTCTAAACCTTTCTCGACGTACAACACCTCTATTTTAGTATGTATGTATGTATGTACGTATGTATGTATGTATGTATGTATGTATGTATGTATGTATGTATGTATGTATGTATGTATGTATGTATGTATGTATGTATGTATGTATGTATGTATGTATGTATGTATGTATGTATGTATGTATGTATGTATGTATGTATGTATGCATGTATGTATGTATGTATCTTTTAAGTGAGAATCCGTTTATCATTGGTGAGTAAGTTTGATAATGATTCGGCTGAATTTATTTCTAGTTCTTTTGCTTCTGAACCATTACACATTTCAATTTGTTTGTACTAAATAAAAATAAATGTAACCTTACACAAAATATGTGTGTTCGAAGAAGTCGTTTCATTTTCCAATCTACAGTCATGGGCAAGAAATTGGGTAAAATGAAACGAACCTGCGAAGAATAATTTAGAACATAGCTACTCTACATGGCATATCTTGTACACATTGCGTTGGTCGAATATGCCCATTTCAACATATCAATTTTAATCAGAATAAGCAAGCTGTCACCCGTGGTTGTATATGTGTGTGATATTTATGCACATTGTATTACCGGTTCGCAATAACAGTTGAGGTCACAAACCTAGTTAAGCTGAATACACGAATTTTGTCGATGCACCTTTCATCTGCTCTAGAACTGTTGTTATTGAACAATAAACTTCAGTTTCAAAGTTTATTATAGTAACCAAAAACAGAGTATCTTTCTATGACACAAATGAAATCACCATTGTTTTGTTCCTTTCTGGACAATAGCGGACCCTCTCAGCAGAACTCGATTAACTGCTATAGTTTATTTTAACCATTGACAGCGACATTACACTGAAGCACGCAGCATGACAGATAGCGGGAGAGAAGACACAAACTAATCACTCTGTTTGTGTCAGCTCTAACTGTTCGTGCTCTTTGGTCTTGCTGCACGTGATGATGCCCACCAAATTAGCACGAAAGCGTGTCCCTACAAAGGCACTCAACTTGACCGCAAGCGGTTAGCTCGCTGCATGTGTAGATTTTCTTCACAACGCCGTGACGACTGATCACTGGTCGAATATCCAAACACGTGAAAAGTAATATACCAGGTTACCAGGATATTGGTATTCAGCACTAGACACTTTTGCGATGAGAGGATGGAGGAGAACGTTTTGAGCCCTGAATTATGTAATTTATGAAGGAGCACAGTACAGCGCTTTTGGGTCAAAAGGGGAGTAAAAGAAGCAAGTGCAAAAGCCACCTTCTCAAAAAATTAGTACCCGCCATCACGCATAATGTCAGGCCGGGCAACCTCTTGAAAAAAAAGGGGGGCTCGGTGAATCTGCGAATCAAACCAAGTACCTCCTAGATTGTAGCTGAGTGCTGTAACCGCTCATCCACTGCAGCAGTGCTTGCGTTTGCCCTATTGTTGATATATCGTCATTGCTTCGAATGACGCCAAATGCAAAAACGTCTGGTGATACTTTGTCAAAAATAGAAAAAATAAAATGCGTTTGCCCAAGCTTACTAGAAGATAGAAACCGTCACGTGTGACTGTATAATCGTGCGCTGTTTACCTTGTACATTACTGTCATGACGTTCGGATAGCCGGCTCTAACATATATACCTTCTCATAGTTTGCCAAATATAAATAAGAAAACAATAATATATATCGGCCTGTGACAACGCTAATCAACTATTATGAGTTCACTGTCACTAGTGTCACTTTGACTAGATGAATACTCAGTTTGTTTCTATTAACGTTATTTAAGGAAGATTTGGCTCATTAACTCAACTCTCCTAATTAGCATTGATTCTCACATCTATAGACAGTCACATTTCATCTTGCTTTCTGAGTGGCTGTCATTCCCTTAAAACGCGTACTCCACTTTTTTATGCTCTCCAAGCATCTGACGCTGATTTGCGGAAACATACCCTGACGTCTGCTGTGCCAGAAAATTTTCTGTATTATTTATCACTTTCAAGCTTTTGCGAAGCCGAAACGGGAGTCTCTCTCTTTTCGTCCTCTTCGCACGTTTGATAACGTCTCTCGACCTCAAGACTCGTGTACACGTCCCTTGCTTTGTTTGCTCACTCAAACAATGCTGGAAGAAATATTTGCACCATGTTTTGTGAAAAGCATTAGCATTGAAGCACCTCCCGACGAGTGTCCCTCATTTTACGTAGACGCATACCTAAGCGTAAGCGTATGCACATTCTCGCATTAAGGCTTTATAAAAATGCTGCGGTGCATGGAACAAAGAAATTCCGCTCACAATTTCATTTGATTACTGCTGTTATCTATTTCCGCACTATTTGTCAGGAGGCACGAAAGTCGCTCCTGTGTCTTGTAATAAGAATACTGTAATAAAGGCTACCTTTTACTATAGGTACAAAACAACCTTATGTTCACCACTATACCGTGCTAGATTGCACCGTATTAGTAAGGTAGAAGCACAGCTTCATTAAAATTTAAGGTAACTGTTCGTGTTAATTGGGGGAAGACATTTGAGGCATAATTTCAAACATTGCATGCATCGATTTATGCGTGGTTTCATTGATGTGGAGCACCTGGAGTGTTGGTTACTTGTACTTGGCGAGATAGTGCATGGATTGCTCGATGGCTTAAGGCCATCGAGCAATTTCTTTTTTAGCTACAGTCGTTGATGAAAGGCGAATGCTTGACTTCGCACAGCCCGCTAAAACGTCTGTTACAACGTACGCGGCACCTCTTAGGTGCTGTAGCAGACGCTCGCGGAACTGAAACTTAGATGCAGCAAATCATTGGCTACCATCGTATACTCTCGGTGCTGGACGCTTTGCGTGCTACCTTGATATTATTGGCACACACTTCTTTTTCTTGTCGTTTCATCGGCTATCGTGTGTTCTCCTTGCCTTTTTCAGTGCCGAATAAGTTAAGTTCATAGCCGCGCTATAGTAATCCCTCCCGATAAGAGAATTCTTGACTTAAAAAGTGCGTAGCCAAGAGAAAGCTTTGTGAATTCGGCCCCAGATCTCCAATATCATTTTCACTTACAAGCATTAGAAGTCTTGTTGCAAAGCACGATAAATTTTCTTCTTTTAGGAGCGAAGCTCCTTAAGGCGTGGGCTGTGCGTCCCTTGTATGTAGCCACCTCTCGTTTAGTTCTTGCAGTGTTCACTAGATGGCGGTACTTGTAGCTGATGGCATTAAGTATTACGCTAGCCACCGCCCGATCTAAAGGGTACAGCCATATCCATCCGTCCATCCGTCCATCCGTCCGTCCGTCCATCGATCCATCCATCCATCCATCCATCCATCCATCCGTCCATCCATCCATCCATCCATCCATCCATCCATCCATCCATCCGTCCGTCCGTCCATCCATCCGTCCGTCCATCCGTCCGTCCATCCGTCCGTCCGTCCATCCATCCATCCGTCCGTCCGTCCGTCCGTCCATCCAAAAGATGCAAGATGCTATAAACTAGACGGCGGTACGTGTAGTTGATTATGAAAGATGCGAGGTGTTATAAAATAGGAATGATGCCACATATGGCGCGTGTCATCGTTCGATATAGTGCGGCGACGTACGCTAGGGGGAGCGTTGCAATAAAATCGAGTGGGCAAAATGTACGGAGGATTCATGGTTTACCAGGTTTAACTCCGGAGCTTCGCCCACTCATCATCATTCACTTCGTGGACGGCACTTTTTTTTGAAGACCCCAATTCTGATGTTGGTATTACTGAAACCAGGATCTATTCTAATATTTCAAATAATGAACAGTTTTCGCTCCCAAATACTTACAATATATATCAATGCATCCGCCTGAACAGACGAGGCGGCTGTGTCTTAGTTGCTATTCAAAAAATGTTTACTTCCCATTGTAATTACTCGGACTCGAATCTCATAATTATTTGGGCCGTTGGTCAAACCCGCTCTTTAGGAGTGCTAACTAGTGCTTGCTACCGTCCTTCCTATTCAAACTAACACATTATCCTCGATCTTTGTGACAGTATTTCAAATGCACTAGGGCCTGTCAAGCAGACACGGTTTATCTTTGGGGTGAGTTTAATTTTCCGCACATCTACTGGCAAGGCTAACTTCTGCTTGCCAAATGGCTTCAAATTTCCCATTCCCGTCATAACACCTTTCTCTGCCATCACATTTTATAGAACGACAAAATCACTCTGTTAAACTAATTAGAAAAGAATAAATACAAAGTCATCATTAGCACTAAAATTTATAAACTTAAAAGAGACCACGTTCCAACCCCGCGTTTCCTAAGATAATTCCGTCCCCCTACAACACATCCCAGGAAACCACTAACGGTACAAACGAGCACCCATCTATGAACACACCCTGTGACAATGTGATTGTAAACCTATCAGACAGGAGTTTGTCACCTGAAGAAGAAAGACTGCAATTGAAATGATTAAGTTTCTGCCCAACCCCAAAACTTTTACGCGAATTACACTTTCTTCATGACCTTGAAAACTTCGCTAGAAGCTTGAGGTTGTGCGAATATTCTTAAAATAGGCCTTCTAACCAATAAAAATTTACCTTCGTGAAACAAATGACTCGACTCCAAACAGCAACTGAGACAAGTTTCTGGACCTTTATATCACTGCAGCACAAAAAGATATAGTGCATGAGTACCACAGACAGAAAGGAAAGCGAGCAAACTTGACAAAATGTGAAAAAAAAATGAGTATGAAAAATTTTGTACCTAGGAGAGACATTAGAATAAAATCCACTCACAAAGGTGGAGCAACTGCAGTCCTTAATACCACAAACTACTTACAAGAAGAAGACCTCCAGCTAGACGAATAAAAATTTTACGAACGCCTCCCAGGTGATCCGAGAGTTGTATACAAACGTATCGTATAACCAGAACTAAAGAAACTGTTGGACGCAGAAGAGATAACTAACACTGACTACAAACTAAAGCAAGCAGCATACCTTCCTGCAGGTCGCTACTACCAAAAAATTCATAAGCCCAATGAGCCAGGTCGACCAAATATATCAGACATGTGTACAATAGCTGATACCTTATCATGGTACGCTGACAAACCAGAAAGTCCCATTTCATGCATCCTCGCGTCGTACAATGAAGACACCACACGTTTTTTGTGAAACATTACAGGTTTGTGTGTGCCGAAAAACACGTGCTTGGTTACTCTTGATGTGTTCTCATTGTAAACAAACATTTCTGACGATTACGGCATAGCCGCATTACAAAACACGCAAACATACCATAGACAAACTGATACTCCAGATTTTTCTGCCATCGCAACATTTACCAGGCTGGCCTTGAAATAAATTCATGCGAATTTAACTAAGAGAATTTTAAACAAATTAGCGGAACCGCAATGGGTATCAAAATAGCACTCAATTTTGAGAATATACTTATGGGAAAGCTAGATTCCAGTTTTCTTGCACAACGTTTCTTGAAACCACTCTTATACAGCAAACACATAGACGACATCTTCCTTGTTTGGACCCACAGCGAGGATAAACTTCTCAACTTTATCGACACTTACAATGCTGTACATCCAAACATACATTTCACACACACCTACTCGCAAGCTACTTTAAATTTTCTTGATGTTACCACAACAATAGAAGGAGACAAGATTTCTAGAATACTATATCGTAAACCAACAGATCGGCAACAGTACCTAAATTACCAAAGCGATCACCCGCGCAACTGTACAAACAGCATTCCATACAGTCAGGCTCACCGGTTTAGGCGAATATGCTCAAGAGACGCTGAGTTGGCACGAACTCAAAGAGGCTAAAAACTTACGCTTCATAAATGAGTATACCCACCTCCCAAGTAATTGATGACGCCTTTCAGAAAGCTAGAAAACTGAAGCGTGATGATCTACTTATGAAGCGACCACCGCTAGAAGACCCGCAACAAACAAACGTCTGTTAACTGACAGCACGAACTTCTCCAATATAAACAATATTCTTGTAAGAAAAGACATTAGAAGATTCTGGAACAAAGTGAACGCCTCAAACGCATATTACCATCTGCTCCTAGCGTCGTTTACCGACGACCACGCACCCTCAGAGACACACTTGTCCACTCTCATATCAATACTTCATCCCCTCATATTTCATGCCGACCTTGTTTAAAGTGACGATGTCTTGTATGTAAATCGATGCGAAAAACATACAAAACAACCAGCACACAATCCAAGTTTTCAATTAACATACGAAGAAACCTTACGCAATTCTTCTAATGTGGTGTACCTACACGAATTTAACGTATGCAGTATGCAGTACATCGGATAACCAGAAATATCATTTGCGATTTGTTTCAATATGCACAGAACCCATGCAAATCAGCCCCAAGTCTACTTCAATCAAAACAATTCATCCTTCCGACCATGCCTTTGACAATCTATCAGTCCCCTTTTAAAAATGAAATTAAAATCAAACCGAGAACATGAACAACGGGAGTCATACCTCATCCACTAATTTTACACCCTTGAAAATGAATAAATGAGAATTCGGGTACACTAGCAGGAATCAAAACATTAGAAAACAATAATGGCAATTATGACAATAAAAAATTGGCAGATTCCACGTACAGTGGAAATCAATAATATGAGAAGCATGAATGAGAAATGCTGATTCGCCGCTTTAAAATCAGCACTACGTTACGAGGTGGAGGTAAATGATTCCGTACATGAGTTCCGTTTCATGATTATACTGTTTGGATGTGTCGTTTACTTTCGCCATCTATTCACGTCACGTGATACCAGTGTTAGATTATGTGGAGCTAGCGAAACGATCGTGAGCACGCTATGAGCGTGGTATGCGGCCATGTTCTTAGATGACACCCATGTCGAGATTATCATGTTTGCACCGGTCATATATTTCGTCATCCATTGACGTCACGTAACACCAAATTTAGTATATGTGGAGCTAGCAAAACGGCCGCGACTGCCCCATGAAGGACCCAGTATACTCCAATGTAGCGATGATTCACGCGCACGCTGGGAATAGCGACGCTACGTTACCAAAAAGCGAACACTATATAGTCTGACGCCAGGCGCGACCGGTCCATCGGCAAGTCCCGATGGCTACCGGCGCGCGCCGATTCATTAGCCAGAGAACCCTGTGTCTCCCTCTTATAATGGAGGGACGCCGGATGGGTTGAAACGTGCATGTGTCAAAGCGACGGAGCGCGGCGCGCGCTTGCGATAAATGGATGGAAGGATGAGTATGACTGTACCCTTTAGATCTGGCGGTGGCTAGCGCCACCAAGCCGTAATACTTAATGAACTAAAAACTAGATTTAATTTTTCTCTTAAATAGTGAGGTTCAGGATTCGTACTTTGAAGTGAAGGGTTTACTTTTTAATCATGCCTTGAATTTAGCCACAAATCAGATAACCTCCTTCTAGTTAATGCTACTCGCTAAAAGTCTATCTTGCCCTGCCTGTCCCTAAACCCCAGTGCTTTGAAAAACTCTGCGCCATCTGCTTGAACTATAGGATGAAGCCCTTTACAGAACATTATCAAGTTTTCGGTACTTTCCTCTTGCTCTCCACACGCACTGCATACCATGTCTACCCCTTCGTATTTCGCACGATATGTCTTGGTTCGCAATACTCCAGTCCTGGCCCCAAACAGTAGAGAACTACCCCGAGTATTATCATACAATCTTTCCTTGGCGATTTTCTGCCTAAATGTTTTATAGCTCTCTAGTGCGAACTTCTTAGTCATGCCGATTCTCCACATATTGGTCTCAGCTTCCTTCGCCATCTTCTTGACCAATAACTATTTTTTGGCTTGGCCCCCTGCTGTTTTCAAAGTAGTTACCAGACAATTTTCTGGTATGCATCCTCAATTTCGTATCGACATTCTTCATGTACAAGTAGCTGAATACCTTCCTAGCCCAACGCTCCTCCCCTATTTCTCTCAATCGCTTCTCAATTTTTATCTTGCTGCTGGCTTCCCTGCCCTCAAATGATGCCCATCCCATATCACCTTGTACTTCCTGATTTTGTGTATTCCCAGGAACTCCTAAGGTAAGCCTACCTATTCCACGTTGCTTAATTTCTAAGCTTGCTTGAACTTCTGATCTCAAGCACAAGACTGCATTGCCGAACGTCAGACCAGGAACCATATGCCCTTTCCATATTCCTCTCACAACCTCATACCTTTTGTAATTCCAGAGTGCCCTGTTTTTTATCACCGCTGCATTCCTGTTACCTTTAGTCGTCACGTATATTCCGTGTCCCCTTAGGTACTCGGCTCTATTGTGCATCCATACGCCCAGATATTTGTATTTATCTGTTATCTCTACCGTGAACTCCTGTATTCTAAGCTCACAACCATAATTGTCATTAAAAATCATGACCGTTGACGGCGAGTATCCTGACTGCGAGTATGTGGCAGCAGCGGCACCTGGCGTAGTAATGGCGGCACGGCACGACAAAATGAACGCCGGTGAGTACGCGAACCGCAGCATGTCGAATTGTATTGGCGCCTTGACTGTGGCATGTGGTTACGGTATCACATGACACGCATCTCATGATTATCATGTTTGCACCGGTCAAATACCTTGATAATTCATTAGCGTCACGTAATACCAAATTTGGCACATGTAAAGCTAGCAAAACGGCCGTGAGAGCATCATCAGGGTGGCGTGTAGTTTTGTTGTTACAAGACACGCATGTCGTGATTTTCTTGTTAGATTGTGTCATTTACCTATTTCGTCTATTCGCGTCACGTCACACCAAGTTTGGTACACGTGAAGCAAGCGAAATGGCCGCGAGAGCATCATGAGCGTCATGAGGTCATGTTGTTAGATGACATGCATGTCATGATTCTCCCTTAAGGATCTGTCGCTTGTGTGCGCTATGCAATCATGCCATACCATACTAGTTTTGCAACATGCCATGTGCACAAAACCACCACAAGAACGGCGGGACAATGAAATGCAAATCATAACATTCGTGACATATATGTAATAATTTTCATGTTATGGCCTTCAAGCATGTTTTTCATACAATCATTCTATGCCATAACAAGTTTAGTATCGATACTATTATAGAAATAGCCAGGAGAGGTGAAAGTCGTAGGCGGCCAGGTAGTTAGATAGGTAGACATGCTCAAAGTCCGCGAAGTCCGCTAATAAATGCTTCGCATATATTATTTGAGTTCACGGCACTGCAGCTGGGAAAGTTACTGGACAATGAAAATATTTTAAAATGTATCTACTGTTGTTCAGTACAGCTGTCGTCTGTTTGAAATGCGAATCATTTCTCCGCGAACTTCAGTGAGTCTATCTTCCTATCTATCTATCTATCTATCTATCTATCTATCTATCTATCTATCTATCTATCTATCTATCTATCTATCTATCTATCTATCTATCTATCTATCTATCTATTTATCTATCTATCAACCAACAACATTCAGCTCTTCTGGTCGTTTGAATAATAGAATCGTTGTCATACTTGATATGGCATAAGATGACTATATAGCCAGCATATAGGAGTAGTCATAACATGAAAATCTTGTTATGTATGTGATGAATGTCATGATTTCCTTTCTTGGACTGGCGGCCCTTGCTGTGGTTTCGTTCACATTACATGTTCCAAAATTGGTACGGTACGACATGATTGCATGGTGAACACAAGCGGACACTAACATCAAAATAAAGACATGCGTGTCATGTAACAACATGACTATAAGTTACGCTCATGATGCGCTCGGGGCCATTTACTAGCTTCGCATATGTCAAACTTTGTATAACTGCATATGAATGGATGACTAACGTATGTGACTGATGCAAACATGATAATCATGAGATGCGTGTCATGTATAAACATTACTATAAGCCACGCTCTTAATGCACTCGCGGCCGTTTTGCTAGCTTCACATATACCTAATTTGGTGTTACGGTACGTGAATTGATGACCAAGGTCTGTGAGTGGTAGAAACATGATATATACCAAACCTTCCACGACGGGCTAATGCATGTTTCTGTTTTGTTTATCTGACCCTTGAAGCTCTACGAAAGTCCTCAGACACCTGCATTGAAAGTGGGTAGCGCTAAAACGCAGACGTTTGTAAATGCGGCAGCAAGGAGGAATCTGTCAGTTCGTATTTCAGTGATAATCACGGATGCCGGGTGTTACTTTCACATACGTACTCTTCCATGAACTTGAGGCTAATAATAATCATAAATTTATTGACACTGTCTCAAAAATTTTTAATGAGAAACTTAGCTGAAGTTATCCAATGGAACTCTTGTAATGGAGCCACAAAAGAAAGTGTAGCTCAGGACGTTAGCCATTTCATCGCAAGTCACTGTAATAGTACACTAATATATAAAGGCCCTCGCTGTGGAGGTCTAGTCGTTCAAGTACTCGGACGTTGACCTGCAGGTCGCGGGATCAAATTCCGGTGGCGGTGGTTGCGTTTTGGATGGAGGCGAAATTGCTGTAGTCCGATGTGCTCATAATCGGGTTGACGTTGAACTCCCTTATGTGGCCGAAACTTCCGGAGTCTTCCACCACGGCATCACTAATATTCATATGGTGGTTTCGGGACGTGAAACCCAACATAGATATCTAATATTGAAAGGCATGAGAAAGCTCGGCAAGCTTCAGCTGATGGCAGTTCTGGTCTAAGGGAATTACCTTCAAGGTGAATCTGAATTGTGGCCAACATGCACAAACTCACCGACGTGAGTAATAGGTTGCCCGAAAAGGCAGGTATGCTGTGTGATACGTAAAGCAACAGACATTAAAATAGTGTACGTAACAATATGAAATCTAAGGATTACTTTATTCAACGTGAACGACAAGTTGTCGAGTTAAAATTTTCACCCTCTTGTTTACGCCATAGGCCGCCTTTACTGTGACGGCCAGTATGTCGTGGAGACCGGTGATTAAAAAAAAGAGATTAAGAACACGAATACGACGTAGTGAAATGACGTGTGACCTAGAGTGCCCTCGCCGAACAAGTGGAACCTAAAGGCCACCAATGTGACTGGCCAAAAGCACGTGTTCTCTTCAAAGAAAAGAAGCTTGCACCATGCCTGCACCTGGTATATGTTCGCTTATACAGGTGGATAACTGCACATACACTAAAAAGAATGATGTGACACTTCCGGCCATACAATTTTGGTGCTTTGTCATGTACTCCGAAGTACTTAAACATGCAGTGCCACTTTTACAAATTTTATTACAAATGAGGCTGCTGTATTGAACGCTGAAACGTCAGCAGGCTTCGTGCTCTTTTGGTTGGTGTATTCTTTTGTGTTACAGTTAAAAAACAAGTCATGTACTGCCTTCCTAGTTGTGTTAACAATTATATGGATACTCGCGGCTGGATGATGCCGCCAGCTTCAATATCACCATCGCCATCACTATATATATATATATATATATATATATATATATACATATATTGCCACGCTGTGTTGGTAGCAGAAGACGAGAGTGAAGAAGTGAATGGCAGCTGTGGCTGAGTAAACAGTCCTCCACTTCGAGTTCCTGCATATCGTTTCCTCTTGCGACAGACTGGTGGACGTGCTGGGTACTCTACTAAAACGCCTTATGCCTGCTGGTCCTGAACCAGAAGCAACCAGCGCCAGTGCACCAGGGTCTGCTGATATCTATCGAAGTAGCCGCCGCCTTCAAAGACTACCACCACAGTACGGCCCCTTGACAAGTTACGTGAGGACAATGTTTGCCACATCGGCAACCCAAACCGAGCATGGCCCACTTACTAGCAAACCCTGTGTCATCAACATGCCTCGCACACCCAACCCAATCCATGAAGATGCCGGTGAGGATGTCGAAGACTGGCTTGATCATTTCGACCAGGTCGCTGCCAACAACGACTAGGACAATCGCCGAACGGTTGAAGAACGTATATATCTCCCTCTTAGACACGGCAAAAGTGTGGTATGCGAACCACGAAACTTCCTTCACAAGTTGGCAGGAATTCCATCGGCAGCTTCGCGAGGCGTTCAGTAACCCCGAACGGAAAGAGAGAGCGGAGCAGGCACTTTCTTCGCGGTTTAAAATGCCGAACGAGAGCGTCGCCAAGTTTGCTGAAGAAATGTCGCGATTGTTTCGACGGGCTGCCCCCACATGCCAGAAGACAAGAAAGTGCGCCTGCTAATGCGAGGCGTAAAGGAGCAATTTATCGCGGGCCTTGTGCGCAAACCTCCTACGACTGTGTCCAAGTTCATACGTGAGGCCACAATTATAGAGCGCATGCTTCGGCAGCAGCTGTCACAGTATGAGCGTCAGACGGCCATGTCCGCAGTGTGCTCGCTTGTACCAGGGGGTGGTAACAGGGAGGTTCTCGCGGAACTTAAATGGCAAGTTGTGCGCGAAGAACTTTGGAAATTGCATGCAGCGTCCCCTTCCAGCAGTGCTTCCACGGACGTCGTTCGTAATGAAATCAAGCAGTTCGTTCCCTCCTCACCACCATCGCAAGTTGAACCTCCCTTGCTTTCCTACGAAAATGCCCTACGCGTCTCTACGCCGTCGACGGCACATTTTCCTTCTCAGGCCAATTTTCGTCCTGGCCCGCGGAAGTCCACAGTCTGGCGTGCACCCGACAATCGTCCTTTGTGCTACCATTGTGGCGAAGTTGGACACATGTACCGCGACTGTTACTACCGAAGAATAAGCCTACGCGGATTCCACCCAGATGCACGTTGTTCACGCTATGGTGAACGCCCACAAGAAATTTCGGATTACTTGGAAGGTAGTCATCACGCTCCTGTCCCGCCGCGACGACAGTCACGGTCACCATCACCCCGTCCGTCCATAACAACGCACCGCGCCTGACCAGCCTTTGGGTCCCCCGGTGTCAGTGGCGCAAGCCCACGCCGGGGAAACTGAAAACGGTGACCTCCGGAGTTGAGGCCACTGTCACGCCAACCGACAAATACCCTCCGCCACTGCCTTACGACATGCCGTTAAAGCCTGTTTGTGAAACCGCCAAGAGAACGTCCGCTGCTATTACCGTTTCCGTCGACTGTTATCTTGTGACTGCGCTTGTTGACACGGGAGCTGATTACTCGGTGATGAGTGCTTCATTGGTCACCCGTCTACACAAGGTGCTGACAACATGGGACGGCCCTCAACTAATCACCACTGGAGAACACCTCGCATCCCCTATTGGAAGGTGCACCGCCAGGCTTGATATTTGTGCGTCGGCTTTTGTACCATCATTCCTTGTACTGCCCAATTGTTCTCGGCCGGTCATTTTGGGCATAAATGTTCTGCAACACTATGGAGCGAAAAATATTCCGCGTGATTTTTTTCTTCAGTTTCGTTAACTTTTTTCTCCAGATTCCGACATCGATAACAAACATCGTGGCATGGCCTTACGCGTAGTCGATGATTGCGTCACGTTGCCACCTCGCAGTAGCATCTTCGTGCTTGTTGAGTGTCTACTGGAGCAGTCGATTATGGGCATCGCAAAAAGTAACCTGACGTTATTGCTTGATCAGGAAGTTTTCATTGCTCGAAGTCTCGTTCAACTCTGAAATGGCCAGAATACGGTGTTAGTTACGAACTTTAGTGGCGAACATAGGCATTTTGCGGAACGCATAACCATAGCTTACTTGGAAGCATTGAATGATTTTGACGCCATCTCTTTGAGTACGATGATCTCGACTGAGAACAGCTGTGATACTGACGTGACTAGTCGCCTCAACGTTAATCGCCAGTTAAAAGAACCTAAGAAGGCAAGGCTTCTCCGTCTCTTCTCAACCTTTATTGACTGTTTCACTACTACTTCGAAAGTCCGGCAGACTCCTCTAATGAAGCACAGAATTATCACTGAGCCGAACGTGCAACCCGAGCGGCAACATGCTTACCACGTGTCGCAGAAGGAGCAAGATGCTATCCGTCATCAAGTGAAACAAATGCTCGATGACGACGTAATTCAACCATCGACTAGTGCTTGGGCGTCACGAGTTGTTCTGGTTAAAAAAAAGATGACTCATTAAGATTCTGCGTCGACTACCGCAAACTGAAGAAGATAACGAAAAAAGACGTATATCCTCGTCCTCGTATTGATGACTCCTTGGATCGCCTGCGACACGCCCGTTACTTCTCTTCCATGGATCTCCGTAGCGAATATTGGCAGATTGAAATTGATGAACGGGACCGAGAAAAAACAGCGTTTATTACACCCGACAGTCTCATTGAAGTCCTTCCTTTGGGCCTGTGCTCCGCTCCCGCCACGTTCCAACGAATGATGGACACAGTTTTATGTGGCTTGAAGTGGTACTCTTGTTTAGTGTATTTTGACGACGTAGACGTTTTTTCTACGAATTCTGAACAGCACTTTGAGCAGCTTGAGGAAGTTCTGGCTATTCGCACTATCGGCCTCTCTCTTAAACCAGAAAAGTGTTATTTTGCATATGAGGAACTGAAATTCCTTGGCCACAATGTCACCAGCAGTTTTATTCTCCCTGATCCTGACAAGGCTTTGGCAGTTGCTTTGTTCCTGATACCTAAAACAAAGCATGATGTACACCGCTTTCTGGAACATTTTGCTTATTACCGCCGCTTCATGCATATCTTTTCGAAAATCGACGACCCTCTACAACAACTCGTCAAGGATGACGTCGTCTTCGTTTGGAGCCCCAGAAAATATGGCGCTTTTCGCGATCTTCAACTACGCCTACAAATGCCACCGATTCTTGGTTACTTCGACACCGAAGCAGACACAGAAGTGCGCACTGACGCGAGCAACCTTGGCCTTGGAGCTATTCTCGTGCAATATCAAGAAGGCGTGGAACGTGTCATCGCCTACACTAGCGATACGTTGTCATCTGCGGAGAAGAACTACTCGACGACTGAAAAAGATTGCCTGGCGGTGGTATAGGCCATACCGAAATTCAGACCCTACTTTTACAGACGCCCCTTCGGAATCGTCAGTGACCAGCACTCTCTCTGCTGGCTAGAAAATCAGAATGATTCTTCGGGCCATCTCGCAAGACGGAGCCTTCGATTACAAGAATTCGGTATAACGATGGTTTACAAGTCTGGCCAGAAACACACCGACGCTGACAGTTTTCCCCGCGCACCCGTCGAGGTCGCTGAAGAAGACAATGAAGACTTCAGCTGCCTTGCTATTCTCGCATCATTAAACGTGGCTGAGCAGCAACGCGAAGACTTAGAATTACAACCACTGATCGAATACCTTGAGGGACGTCGCCCACAACCCCCACATGAGTTTGCGCTTGATTTGTCATTTTTCTGTCTACGCCAAGGCATCTTCTACAAGCGCAACTTTCACATAACAAAACTGTTTACCTCCTCGACGTTCCTGCTGCTCTCCGCGATGATATATTCCGTGCTCGTCACGACGAGCCATCGTCAGAGCGTCTTGTCTTCGCGCGTACTCTGGCGCGGATCAAGGACAGATACTATTTATTTATTTTATTTATTTACAGGTACCTTACAGGCCCTTGGTTAGGGCATTGAGTAAGGGGGGCTAACAAAGACATGTACAACAAGTGAAAGGGCGAAAGGTGCCAAAAACGTAAGCTCGAGACATGAGTAACAAATAAAGAAGAAATAAGTAAGTATAAATTGACATCATACATCGTTACCTAAAACTAGAAAGATGCAGTTCATGGCACGCAGCAGTTAGGAAGTGTACAATACGTGTAAGTTAAATTGGCACAGATTGTGGTATAATACACTGGGAAAATCATGAAAGCGCTTGCAGGAAGTGTGAACAGTTCGTCCTAAGCAAACAAAAATAAAGCACAAAAAATAAGGGGGCAATAAGCGCATTAGAAAAAAAACTTTTTGCACAGCGTTATGAATGTCATATACATACAAGAACGAAGCTGTGAACATGAAATTATCAACCAAATGTAAGACCAATTTGTTGCGGAAGGAAACAGGGTTAGTGTCAGATACCAAGTTATCGGGAAGATCATTCCACAACGTGATGGCACGAGGCAAAGCGGATGCGTTAAAAGAGTTCGTTTTGCCGTACATGCGCGAGAAACTAAGCCGGTTGTGTAGTCTAGTTGATAAATAGGAGGGTCGTTCAATTGGAAGTCTGGTCATTTTAGTGCCATTGACGTATTTATGGAAGAGGCATAAAAGACAAATGTTGCGGCGAGTGGATAATAATTGAAGTGAATAATCCATTTTAAGTTGTGTTACGCTGCAGCAGAAATTATAATTACGAGAAATGAATCGGACTGCTCATTTTGAACTGCCTCGATCATGTTGGTTAAGTAATTTTGGTGGGGGGACCAGATTGGTGAGGCAAATTCAAGTTGAGGTCGAACAAAAGTTTCGTAAGCTAGTTTTCGGACGTTAGCGGGGGAGGAATGTAAGTTACGGCGTAGGTATCCCAGTGATCTCGAGGCATTTGCACAGTTGTTAGTGATGTGAGAGGACCATGAAAGATTTTGTGTAAAGTGTAGGCCCAAATATTTGTATGTGGAAACATGCGAGGGCGGGTCATTATTTATACGGTATGGAAAAATGGAGGGGTCATGCTTACGGCTAAATGAGATGGTTTTGCATTTTGATGCGTTTAGAACTATTTGCCACGTCTCACACCATTTCATAATTACATCAACGTTTTTCTGTAGTGCGTAATGATCGTTAACATTTTTGATAGGGTGGTAGATTATGCAGTCATCGGCAAATATTCGTATGAATGATGTGACGCCATCAGGCAAGTCGTTTACAAATATAAGAAATAGCAGCGGGGCGAGCACGCTGCCCTGTGGCACCCCGGAAGTTACATCGCATATTGACGACGAATCGTTATTGATGACAGTAAACTGTTTCCGGGGAGAAAGTAAATTTCGAAGCCATGATAAGGTTAGTGAGTCTAATTGAAGAGCAGATAGCTTTGAGATTAGGCGGAAGTGGGGCACACGGTCAAACGCTTTCGAAAAGTCAAGAAAAATGCAGTCTATTTGGAGATTATTATTCATGTTCGAGTGAAGGTCAGTCGTGAATTCTAGCAGTTGTGTCTCGCATGACCAACCTTTCTTAAACCCATGTTGGTTGCGGAAAAAGAACTGGTTAGACTCAAGATGGTTGTAAATGTGCGAAGCGATAATGTGTTCTAATAGCTTGCAGCAAATGGATGTAAGTGAGATTGGACGGTAATTTTGGGGTAGATGTTGGTCTCCAGACTTGAATAATGGGGTAACATTTGCAACTTTCCAGTCATCAGGTATCTGCCCAGACTCTAAAGATTGTTAAAAATATAGCACAGAATGTTACTGGTAATGAAAATTGTGTTTTTTAGTACTTTTGAGTTAATATTATCAGCCCCAGCGGAGCTAGACAGCTTCAGCTTAGTTATGAGACATTCTATACCTTTAGCTGTAATTTCGATAGGTTTTATGTACTGGTAGTCATAATCGGGCACGTTAGGTAATGTGGATTGCTCTTCCCGAGTAAACATTGAGGCAAAAAAAGTGTTAAAAGCAGAACAACACTGGCTGTTAGAAAGAGGTTCGTGATTCTCATCATGTAAGGTAATGTGGTTAGCATCCCGATTACGAGATATTTCACGCCAGAATTTTTTTGGGTTAGTTTTTAGGAGGGAGCCCAGGTCTGTTGAAAAATATTTAAGTTTAGCAAAACGTATAGCTGCGCAGTAGGTGTTTAAACACTGCTTATACTTATCCCACGCACTGGCTGTGCGCCGGCGTTTAGCATTTCGGTAGAGACGTTTCTTTTTATTTCTTAAATGGTTGAGTGACTTAGCGAACCAGGCATTATACTTGTCATTAGATATCAAAATCAAGGGAATGTATATAATAATCAAGACGGTCATTTTGTCAAGGAAAAGTACCCAGCTGTCGTGGACCGAGCGATTGCTAAACAAGGTCAAGAATACCTGGTTAAAGAATATTTCAAGTTCATTGTTGATTTCGGCATAGTTAGCTTTATTATAGTCGCGATTTTTTTTGGTAGTTTTGCCGGAAAACGTTACAGGAAGATCAAGGGTTACTTCAAGAAATCTGTGATCGCTAAGACCTTCTCGGTAAAGGACTTCCACGACTGTATCAGGGGCTGAGGTCCGTATTAAATCTAAAATATTGTTTCCACCTGAAACTACTGGCGGAAACTTACGAAAACTGTCCGGCAGTAAGCCAAGACATGCACAGCCTGCCAGCGCCGCAAAACTCAAACGACAAAACCAGCCGGTGTTCTTCAGCCTCTGCGACCCCCTCACACACGTTTTGAAAAGGTTGGGAAGGATTTCCTCGGCCCATTTCCGAAGTCTACGGCTGGTGACCACTGGATTGTGGTTGCCACCAACTACTTGACCAGATACTGTAAAACACAAGCCGTCCACCGAGCAACTGCTTTCGAGGTGGCTGACTTTTTCATCAAGAACATCGTTCTCCGCCACGGTGCTCCCGCTGTCGTCATCACAGATCGTGGTACTGCATTACGGCACAGTTACTCCGGCAGAACCTGTTGCTGAGCGGCACGATGCACCGAACGGCAACTGCGTACCACCCGTAGACTGACGGGTTAACCGAACGCCTTAACAAAACGATTGCAGATATGCTTTCGATGTATCTCGCCAAGGATCAGAAGAATTGGGATGAAATCCTCCCGTATATAGCATTTATCTACAATACGGCTTTGCAGGAAACCACCGGCTTTGCTCCTTTTCGTCTGGTTTACGGCCGCGACGTCACCACAATGCTTGACACCATGCTGCAACCAACTCTGCCGGACATGATTACCCCGGAGAAACATGTATTTGTTCAGCGTGCCGAAGACGCCCGGCGGCTGCGCGCTTTCGCATTTTATCACGGCAAAATTAAGATGCTCGCAGGTACATATCTCACCACAGAGCAGTAACATACGAACCCGGTGACCTAGTCTGGGTAGGGACTCCTATACGTCAACGTGGACGCTCATAAAAATTGTTATTTCGGTACTTCCAATCCTACCGAGTTCTTCATCGCCTCGGCGAAGTGAACTACGAAGTTGTCCCAGGAGACACGTCACACTGTTCTCGCAGACCCCGCTCCTCGGATGTGGTTCACGTCTCCAGGATGAAGCCGTACTATTCGCGTTGACTACAAGTTAGAAATTTATGATGTGCCAATAGACTTCAAGACAATCGTATATTACTTTCTTGCTTCTTTATTTTTCATCTCGTCCTTTTCTTTTTCAATGGACACAGACGTTTCTGACCACCTTTCGTTCTTTTTCGGAGCCGTTGCATTCATGCGATGCTTCTTTTTTTTTTACTTTGGGTACAGGATAATGCCACGCTGTGTTGGTGGCAGAAAACGAGAGCGAAGAAGTGAATGGCCGCTGTGGCTGAGTAAATAGTCCTCCATTTCGAGTTCCTGCCTGTCGTTTTCTCTCGCGAATATATATATATATATATACATATATATATATATATATATATATATATATATATATATATATATATATATATACAGTATAAAAAGAGGTCGACAAACGTGCGAAAAAACACTTGTTTTACTAACGTTTTGGCAGGTGCGCCTGCCTTCGTTGGAGTGAATATATATATATATATATATATATATATATATATATATATATATATATATATATATATATATATATATATATATATATATATATATATATATATGTATATATATTTTTACGAGCAAAACAAGACCTCCAGCCAGGATTTTACCTGAACCCGAGCAACAAAATTGTTCTCTTCCTCTTTTTTGCCCAAAACGAGTATGAGCCACAGCGGCTCGTTCATCAATGGTGGCATTACTCCCTCCCCAGAAGCATCGTCTCGATGCTGTGCGTGAAGGCAAAAAAAAGAAAATGAGATGAAAATTACCATGCAAGCAAAAGGAATGACATAAGGCGGAATAACACAGTTGGTTGTGCAGCCAAGAGTTAAATAAAAAATAAGAAAAATAGGAAATAATGTAAGGGAAAGACAAAACAAAAAGAAAGATGCAAAGTTACCAATAAAGTCATTCACTCACTGGCGATTCACAGCGCGAAAAGTATGGTTTGAGCCGTGAAACGTGAACGGCTTCAGTTTGCGGGGTGAAACGAAAATGTCTCGAAGTGCCTTCTGAGAGAACCTCGTATGTGACGTCGCTGAGACGTCATACGACCTTGTAAGGGCCGAAGTAGCGGCG
Organism: Rhipicephalus microplus; assembly: GCF_043290135.1. NCBI lineage: Eukaryota > Metazoa > Arthropoda > Arachnida > Ixodida > Ixodidae > Rhipicephalus > Rhipicephalus microplus. The sequence goes on from NW_027464590.1 coordinate 1,747,148, forward strand.
AAGAAGCTTTTCTGAATGGCCACGTTGTCGAATAGGGGTCCACAACCAGACTCATTACCGGGCTTGAAAATAACTTCACGGTGACGAAGATTGTAGCGGCGCGCGTCTGCGGTTTGGTGATGTTGAATACGGTCACGAGCAAGTTGACGGGCCTCTTCTGCACAGTGCGCGAATTTGGCAGCATCGGTGTGGTATATTCCTAAGTTGTCGGGCAGGAGCATGGCGTCGAGCGTCGTCGTGACCTCGCGACCGTGGACTAAGCAAAAAGGTGTGAAACCGGTACTTTCTTGAACAGCTGTATTATACGCAAAAGTTACGTAGGGAAGTATGACGTCCCAGTTCTTGTGATTGATGTCAACATACGTTGACAGCATGTCTGCAATTGTCTTATTGAGTCGTTCTGTCAGCCTGTTTGCTTGCGGGTCGTTGTTTTACGATGTTCTGTGCCACTTAATCGCAAGACTTTCTGCAGCATCTCTGCGGTGAAAGCTGTCCCACGATCAGTTATCATGAAAGCTGGAGTACCGTTAGTAAGACGATGTTGTTAACGAAAAATTGGGCGACATTTGCTGCGGTTGCTTTTGGAAGTGCCTTGGTTAAACAGTAACGTGTTAAGTATTCGGTAGCGACCACTATCCACTGGTTTCCAGCCGAAGACGTGGGGAATGATCCCAGCAAGTCCCTTCCACTCTAATGAAAGGGCGCCTTTGGTGGACCTATTGGTTGCAGTAGTCCCGCTGGTCGTAAAGGTGGAAACTTTCGTCGCTGACAGTCGCGACATGTGCGAACGTAGTGCTTCACATCTGTGCGAGACGTGGCCAGTAGTAGGAGCGTTGAATCCGTTGCAGCGTGCGCGTATAGCCGAGGTGTCCGGACGATGGCTCATCATTACACGCACGTAAAAAGTCACCACGAAGCGTAGTTGGCGCGACAAGCAGATACAAAGCTTGTGTAGGATGAAAGTTATTTTTGTAAAGCACTTTATTGTGGAAACAAAAGGAGGATAGCGAGCATGTAAAGCTTCTAGGAGGGTAGGAATTGCGTCCTTCCAGGTAGTCAATGAGCGGAATGAGCTCTGAGTCGGGACGCTGTTGGTCAGCCAAGCGGGTTGCTGATACAGCAGAAAGAAAAGTGTCGTCGTCTTCAAGGTCAGTGTTGGCATTTTCGACCGGTGACGTGAGAGACAGTCGGCGTCGGTGTGCTTCCACCCAGATTTGTGGACTATGGTGTTATCAAAATCTTGTACTCGAGCAAGCTCCATCGTGCTAGACGACCTGAGGGATCAATGAGATTTGCGAGCAAACAAAGGGAATGGTGGTCGCTAACTACCCTGAATGAAGGCCATACAAGTATGGGCTGAACTTTATTATGGCCCAGACAACGGCGATGCATTCCTTTTTGGTTGCAGAATAGTTTATCTCCGCTAGGGATAACGTTCTTCTCGCATAAGCAATCACGCGCTATACGCCATTATGTAACTGAACTGATACCACTCCTCTTCCAACGTTGCTGGCGTCAGTGTGTAATTCTGTGTCAGCGCTTTCGTCAAAAAGACCCAGTACAGGCGGAGCCTGGAGAATGTTTCGGAGTGTGTTGAACGCATGACACTAATCTGGACCTCAAACAAACGAGACACCGTCTGTTGTAAGCTTGTTGAGAGGTTCAGCAATCTTCGAATAGTTTTTTGACAAAGCGCCTGTAGTACGCACAGAGCTCCGGAAATCGGCGTAAGGCGCGCTTATTTGTGGGCACGGAAAAGGCGGCCACAGCGCGGGTTTTCTCCGGATCTGGGAGGATGCCGGGAGGGCTCACAACGTGACCAAAACGCTTCAGTTGTTCATAACCAAAATGACATTTCTCGAGTTCGAGAGAAAGCCCCGCTGTCCTGATTGTCTGAACTACTGCATGAAGGCGTTGGACGTGTTGTTCAAACGTGTCTGCAAAAATCACGACGTCATCAAGGTAAGCAAGACATGATTGCCACTTGAGCCCCATGAGAACCGTATCTATCATTCTTTGGAAAGTAGCTGGGGCTGAGCATAGACCGAAAGGCAACACTTTAAACTCGTACAGGCCGTCGAGAGTAATAAACGCCGTCTTTTCGCGGTCACACACATCCACTGCGATTTGCCAGTAGCCGCTACGCAAATCTATAAAGGAAAAATATTTAGCGCTGCGTATACGGTCCAACGAGTCATTTATCCGGGCTAGAAGATAAACGTCCTTTTTGGTGACCTTGTTCAGTTTACGGTAATCAACGCAAAAACGCAACCTACCGTTCTTGTTCTTTACCAGCACAACTGGCGAAGCCCAGAGACTGGTCGATGGCTGGATGACGTCGTCCTGAAGAACTTGCTGGACTTGGTCACGTAGAGCGTCTTGCTATTTTTGCGACACCCTATAGGCGTGTTGTTGGATGGTTCTCTCGGTGGGTTCTGTGATGATACGATGCTGAGCAAGTGGTGTCTGTTTAACTTTGACGTAGTGGCAAAGCAGTCTTAAAATGAGCCGAGTAAACGCAAAAGGCTATCTAGTTGAGCCGATGGTAGTCTCTGGTTTATGTCGAGAGTGCTCTTGAAGGCCTCGTCAGTGTTGCATTTCGATGAAAATGAAGCTAACGTGGACGAATCATCGGCATCGGTATGTTCTTCACAACATGCAATGGCAGTTCGTCTAGTTAGGTGGCGATATTCGTCGCTGAAGTTCGGGACCAGCAGGTGAACATGCCTATTGCAAGGCTGAATGATTCCTCGGGCAACACAGATTTGTCGTGAAATAAGGAGAGACGAATCGGCCTCTGCAATTACCGCGTCAGACACGTCCTGTCCCAATTTTACTTAGAAAAAGAGGCTGCTTCGAGGTGGGAGAGTCAGTGAATCGTCGGTAACAAATCGTCGGTAATTGGGTACTGTCAGTTGCAGCGCAAAAGGATCCTCGAACGACACAAGTAATTCACGTAGGTCGATGACGGCGCCATATTCACGAAGGAATTCCATTCCTAGAATGACTGGCCAAGAGCACACACGCAATCCGAGGAAAGAGCCCGCAAATGTCGACGTACGTATACAAATGCGTGCCGTGCACATACCAGTAGGCGTCACCAGATGGCCACCTGCCATGCGCAACTGGGGTCCTTGCCATGGTGTAGTAACCTTCCTAAGTTCAGATGCCAGTGTGGTGCTCGTTACGGAATAGTCGGCACCAGTGTCGACGAGGGCGTTGATAGCATGATTGTTGACGAAGATGGTGATTTCGGCCGAAATGATCTTTCTGCTGTCAGAGGACACTGCAAAACCGGAATGGTCCTCGTCTGGTCGTTGCGTCGAAAGAGGGTCTTTTACAGTTCGCCGGGCCGCGACTTCACCCGCAGAAGTCGCCCTTTCTACTTTTCCCTTCGGGGACTTGGTGACCGGCTCATGAAAGGAGTGGAAGACGGTGAGGGCAAACTAGGTGACGTAGACCGGCGAGGCGACGGTGATCTTGACTGGGGGTGCTGAATAGACGAAGGAGTTCGCTGGCCCGTGAGATAGGCTTCGATTTCGCGGGGGCGCTCACCATAGCGTGGGCATCGAGCATCAGGATGGAAGCCACGGAGACCTAATTGCCGGTATTGACAGTTCCTGTATACGTAACCCACTTCGCCGTAGTGATATCAGAGCGGACGGTTATCCGAGGTGCGCCACGTGCTTGCCTTGCTACTGCTTTGTCTTGAGGTAGACGGCGTATTGGTGGGTCTGCTCGCAAACCTTGAGCCGAGAGGCGGGCTTGAAACAGTGACGTGGAATGACTGCATAGCCTGGTACCTTGGCCGCATAGCAGGATCTGTTGCGATGGCGCAGGGGATCGCAATGCCGCTGCGTATGTCAGGACTGGGGCCTCGGGAATCGGTGGTGCGATAGGGGCCAGGGGTGTGACGGCCTGCCGGACTTTTTCTCTGATTACATCCACGAGGGCTGACACAGGTTGATAAGATCACACTGCCTGAAGCTGACGCAGTTCGTTCCGAACCATACTTCGAATGAAGTCTGCGAGGGCCTGTCTCTTGCTGTCAGAGCCAATAGAGCATGCGGTGGTCAGGATCTCGCGTACGTATTGTGACGACCGCTGCTGCAGCGTACGTTCCATAGTGGTCGCATCACTGATGAACTGGGCGATTGTCGTCGGTGGATTGGCACGAGCCCCGCGTAAAGCTGTTCTTTTACTCCACGCATTAAATGCCGCACATTATTTTTCTCGGGCATGGCAAGGGCATGGCAAGGTCCGCGCGCTTGAAGAGCCGAAGGATGTCCTCGACAAACATGGATACTTGTTCCTTCAGCCACCGGTTTCTGCAGGATATGGCTTGTTCAGCCCTCTCCTTCTTCCCGGTGTTCCGATTGGCGTCGCGGAGCTGACGGCTAAACTATTGCCAGGTTACAAAGGAGCCCTCGTGGTTCTCGTGCCACGTCTTCGCAGAATCCTCCAAGTAGAAGTTAACTCGGCGCAGCTTGCAAACTTCGTCCCATTCGTTCATACTGGAAACCCGATCATAGTGGTCGAGCCAGTCGTCAACATCTTCGAAGATGTCACCATGGAACTGCTTTGGTGTCTGTGGCGCATAAAAAACATGGGCGAGAAGAGAACCATGGGCATCGCTGGTTTGGACCACCTGGCTTGTCATCAGAGTTGCCGTCTTTCTGGGTGTCGATGCAAAGGGACCAACTTCGGGGGGTAACCTACGCGGGGGGTAATCTCTGGGAGATGCAGCTGTCTCCACGATGGCCGACACAGCCGAAGTACACGTACCGAGCGTCTCCACCAGTAATGTCACAAGCAAAACAAGACCTCCAGCCAGGAGTTCACCTGAACCCGAGCAAAGAAAGTGTTCTCTTCCTCTTCGCCGACCAAAACGAGTATGAGCCACAACGGCTCGTTGATCAATGGTGGCAATATATATATATATATATATATATATATATATATATATATATACATATAACACTTGTTCGAAAACCCTGACGAAGACCGGTCCACTGGTCTCGACCAGTGGACCGTGATATATATATATATATATATATATATATATATATATATATATATATATATATATATATATATATCAAGGAAAGAAGAAAAGAAGTGCATCTCCAAAGGCTCGTTTTTCGGTGTTTTTACACAATAATAATGAGATCCAACAGACCATAATGCCAAGAAAAGCCTAGGGGAAGACATTAGACCTTAGTGTAATGTAAATATGAAGGAAAGTGGGTGAAAAGATAACTCGCCTTCGGCAGGATCCGAACCTGCGACATGCGGAGGACGCGTTCGATGCTCTACCACTGAGCTACAATGACAGCCATCCCCGCAGCCACTTTATAGAGTTTATATGTGAATTAAACGTAGGAGTGTCAGCCAGCGCCACCAGTAGCCATGGCGGCGAGTGCGGCACACTCTTTTGAGCCTGTTTGGCGTCACGTAGCACGTGAACTTGTTACGAGTGGGCAGCTGACAAATAGTTCCCCGCATACAACTCAAAGGCACCAAGTCTGCCAGTACGAGAACCTCGTTAATGAATTAAGGAAAGAAGTGCATACCCAAGGGCTCGTTTTTTTTTGTTTTTACACAATAATAGCAGATCCGACAGACAATAATGCCAAGGAAAGCATGGGGGAAGCCATTAGACCTAATTGTAATGTAAATATGAAGAAAAATTGTTGAAAAGATAACTCGCCGTGGGCAGGATCCGAACCATCGACCTTCGAATGGCGCGTTTGATGCTCTACCACAGAGCTACCACGAGAGCCATCCTCCCAGCCACTTTATAGGGTTTATATGTGAAATAAACGTGGGATTGTTAGTCAGCGCTGGGCCAGTATATACCATGAACTTGAATTGGTTTAAGGTGGGAAGTAGACAAGAAGCGCAAGCCAAAATGAAGTGTGCGTGTGCCATCTCTCGTGTAGTCCTTGGAAAGTCCGCTGGATGGCGGTGCTTCTATAAGCGGGATATATGGTGAAAAGAAGCGATATGGTGGTACTTGGATTGTTGACTAGATGGACGAAAAGACACGGAGACAGATGCATGGGCGGACGCATGGCTGGCTGCACGGACGGATGGACGCATAGATGGACGCAGAGGCGCAAGCATCAACAAACGCAGCGACGGACACACAGATGGATGTGTGGACGCACGGACGGTCACACAGATGGACGCATATATGATGAAAAGATGCGAGATGGTGGTACTTGGAGTGTTGACTATATGAACGAACGGACACACAGACAGTTGCATGGACACACGCCCGGATATCTGCACAGAAGGATGGACGCTTGGATGGACGCAGGGGCGATGCATGGACGAACGCAGGGATGGAGGCGCGGATTGACGTGTGGATGCACGAACAGGCGCGTTCAAGGATGGGCGGATGGACGCATGAACGGTCACACAGACGAACGCATGGGCGGACGCAATCAAGAACAAATGAACGGACGGATGCTTCGCCTCACTCTCCATCATTCAGCCCCTAGATATGCTGCCATTTTTCTTCATGCCTCTTTTAGCTTTTCACTGTGGTTGAGCTGATGGAGTGACATCCTAATAATTGAGCAATGGGAAGGCTAATTTGCGTTATGGTGGCACAGACTACCATCAGTTTCTAAGATCTGGCTAGGTATTACAGATATTCCCTGACTTTTACAAAAGGTTCTCAGTTCCCTGACTCTTACAGATTTTCTAGGTTGTTAGACACCATGAAGTAATTTATAAGGAGTATGGGTGTGCTGCGCATTCATTTCCAACTTAAGGTTCGAGGCAACTCCGAAACTCCGATCAACATGAAATAATTTATAAGGAGTATGAGTGTGCTTTGCATTCATTTCCAACCTAAGGTTCGAGGCAACACCGAAACTCTGATCAAGATTTTTTTAAACCTCACAGCCTGTATAGTAGCAGAAGTAGTGTGTGAATAAAGCTTTGTTTTTTGTAATGCCTACGCAATATATATCACTTTAATTTATTTGCAATCTTTCTGATTTTTTAATCAGCGGCATAATAAATTTACCTTGGAGGCAAAGCAAAAGAAAAAAATACTTCTAATATTAAGCATTATCTTTGAGCTGAACTTTTGGTGGTTACTTTTTTCAGGAAACCACAGAGGAGTGCGAAAACAAAGCCAAATATGAAATAGTGACACACATGCACGCCATTGCTCAAGCATTTCGAAGAGTTCTTTTGTTGATAAAATGGCAGTGCTCCCTTTCTACAGTATCGCAGTGTGCGTCATACTTCTTACATACACGCGCGCATGCACACTCGCCTTGTGGCTTCGGGACTTTGTTTGCCACACACAAATGGCTGAGTTAGCTCCACAATTAAGCTACAATTATTGAAATTGGATGAATACAAGGAAAACGGATTGTCCGAGCACCACATAGGGACTCCAGGGGGCCTTCAACAAGGTGTTGGGTCACAACCTGAACCCATATATAAAACCTTGAAAGACTGTACGAGAGAAATAAAGATCACAAAAAAAAGAAAACATGAATTACCTCTTCAAAGTGCACCGGGCCATTTATGAATAAGAATTAAACTTCCGGGGACTCGTTTTTTACCCACTACTGGCCGATATCATCCATCTACCTTACTGCAAGACCTTGATAACTTTGCGCGCAGTCTACGCCTACAGTCATACTTATTGCACAAAAACCACTGAAAAACCACTACTATAATGCCTCTCAATTTGGGTCAACAGAGTATACCGATCTGCCAGCGAGACAAGCATTTGATACTTTTATCGAAGCCGTCGAGACAGACATCTTTTGGAATTAGAACACACAGAGACAAGCAGTCGCTCAATACCTATGAAGGAAAGAGTATAATGTACCTAAAACACTCGGTAATCTAACAGATATCATTATAAATGCAGCGAATAGAGAGGGAGGGAGTGTCATTTTAATAAGTAAAACATACATATCCTAAAGGGCATCCACGAATTACCTGAAAGCTATTTCCGCAAACCTATATTTAAAGGCCGAATGCTAGAACAACAAGCAACAATGAACACCGCACCTAATGATCTTCTATTAAGATCGGAGTGTTAGATCCGAAACTGTAGGCACTTACTGTAGCAGGTGCCTCACCAGAAGGTTTCCCAATGCCTAGAAAAATACACAACAAAATAAACCCCGGCTGACCAATAATTTCAGAAAAATTACGTCACCAAACCATTATCAAGTTACGTAGACTGCCCAGTTATGAAGATACCACTTACAAACTCTTTTTACCTACGCAATTGCAGCCACTTCCTATGGACGATGAAACATGCGAAAATATGTGGTGGTGCTTTCTTTGTACCTATTGATGTAACTTCCCTTTACGCCGATAGTCCTCAAGGTGATGGCATCAAACTATTTGTAGAGTCATTTCGTGCACAACAATTCGATGACTCGCCTAGTGCAACACTCAATGACACCGTTATGAGTCTCGTTCTTCAACTTTATACTTGAAAGGTTTATAACTAATGCTATTTACCAATAAGTGGCGCTGCTATGGCGACACTAATTGCACCTAGGTATGCAAAATTGAGTATTCGCAATCCAGAAAATTAAGCCTCTTCTTTGCAAACGCTTCACCTATGATGTTTTTATAATCTGGAGGAATATACTACTTGACCTAATTAAATTTATAGAATATTTCAACAAATTTCATTCAGACATAACAATCACTTATGCCTACACAACATCTGAAATGAATTTCCTCGATGTTTATGACAGCTTGAAGATGTATCAATAAGTACAAAGGTTTACAAAATGCCCCTGCCTCACCAAAGTGAGTCGTGAGAAACCGAAATAGATTTCTTGCGCTCAGAGAGGGTGACCTTGCCGTCAAACATTCGCCTTCCCCCAATTCAGCCACCGCATTGAGAGGGGCCCAGCCAGCGATTGGTCGAGAGTGAGAACCGAGTCGACGGGAGAGTCAGGCGCCAGCGTTCTCAAATCTACGTTGGCGTTTCACAGTGGCGTCTTGAACACACATTTTCGGATGTTTTTGAGAGGCGCCGAGCCAGCGAACGGTCGAGAGTGAGGAGCGAGTGAACGGGATAGTTGGAGCAGGGAGAATAAAAAGCGAACGGCGAGAAAAGAGTGGCGAAGCACTGCACCTCTCCTCTCGTGTAGTCTCATGCACCACATGCTTCGCTTGCTAGGTGCGAGGATAAGTGCTCGCACCTGCTGGCATAGGAAGGGAGTGAGAGGAAATAATAATACCTGCCGGCACGCGGCTGCCGCTGCTGCATGCCTTGCATAGCCCGATTGAGAAATGCATTCGCATTTAAATCCCTACAAATGGGCAGCATTACGTTTACTTCGGCAGTTGCCACCCACGTCACCCATCGATTCAGAAGAATTCGTTCCCGCCCCGAAGACTTCGAGGCCAACGCCGAGAAGTTTCGCAACGCACTTGCACAGCCCTATTCTCCACGGCCTATCGCACTTACTTGATGACGCCACCAACCTCATAGTGTGCAGTACTCAAGTTCTAGCCTGTTGACTTTTTTCAATGGCTTACAACTGCTTTGTAAGCTCGATCTCCTAACTTTTCTAGTTTAGAAAAACATAAAAGAAGAGCCGAACGATTGAGACGTGACAATGAACTCCAGATGCGTCTTTGTAGAGCTACAAAGCTTTTTCTTATCACCATCTGTCTTTTATTTTTTATTTTCTTATGATATAGTTCGCTGCACATTATTACCTATGATTATCGGCAAGATCTGCGCTCGCAATCGAAGCAAGGAGGCATCTTTCTAGTATTCCTGCACACTCGTCGGGCGACTAAAAGGTGACTCCCTGTATAAAGGCAAGCACTAAGTGGTAAAGGATCTCAATTCTCCTCAGCACTATAGTTAAGCCACTGGTCCGAAATTTTAACTTACAGCTCTTCACAGAACAAACCAGTTCTTTACCGATTTTCGGCACCGTACTGAAATTACATACTGGTAAGCTTTTTACAGCACTCACCACATGTTGTAAAGCTTCGTCCCCTCACCTTGAAGCACGAGCCAATAAGGAGCGGGGAGCTGCATGAGTCAGAATAAATTTTCCATATTCCTCACTTTTAATATATCTTTTTCTTTTTGCCTCTTTCTTCTCTTCTTCTGGCTCGGCTCAGAGCACGAAAATAAAGAAGCGCATTAACATCTGGTAAATTCAGTCTTAATGAAGATCAGTCTCCTATCACAACGCAGACAAATAAGAAGTTTTGGGCAAGCATGCGCCCTCGTAATAAGTATATTTTTTCTATATAAACTGTCGTATACAGTTCAAGTGTGTAAATGAATAACAACGTTTCTGTCGCAGTGTTCTCACCTTTAGAATCAACAGCATTTGTTTCATGACCAATCCATCGTAACCATTCGAGGCAGTGTCCAGGCAGCCATAGTTGCGAATCCTAAATTTCAAAAAAATATTCAGCAAGTAAGGTAGTGCGTTCGAATCCTCATCAAGCCAGTTGAACAGCTCCTTTGTGTACCTGCGTGAAATCAGAGTTCCTTTCTAGAGTTTAAAACACCCCTAGAAAAAAACTTGGTTGTATTTTTCTATAAATTTTGTGAAAGTACAGTGAGCAATCTGGTCACCTCCATTTACACCATAATGCACCATTCAGCATTAGCAATGATATCATCTGGAACTGAGCCACCCAGTCTTTCTGATAATCTATCTATCTATCTATCTATCTACCTATCTTTCTATCTATCTATCTATCTATCTATCTTTCTATCTATCTATCTATCTATCTATCTATCTATCTATCTATTTGTCGATATAAAGCTTAGCGTCACTCTAAATAATCCGTGAAATGCTGGGTTTCAGCAGAGCTCGTGGTACCTGGCTAATCCTGATGGCACTAGGCTTTTTTCCTCCTACTTTATTTCCCCCCATTCGCATCTTGACTATGCATGACTAAGTTTGGCATCCCTTTTTCTTTTTTATCTCTGTTTGTTTTTATTTCTATCTTAATAGCTCTAGGTTCCTTAGAGCAGGACCGGATTTAGCGGGAAGACTTTAGACCTCATTCGCACAAAAGCTCTTCTTCTCCGATTTGTTGTGTGGCTAGCACTTCACCCGTGACTTGACGCAGCTGCCATGTGTACAGATGTTCCTTATTGCTTATTGGAGCGTAAACTGTGGCGTGAACATTGATGTTTCATCACACTGAGCCCGAGACCAGCTTCCCTACAAAAGCAGCCTTGCCTTTACGTTTTTTGAACTCAAAGATTGTTGATCTCACCCCGACGCGGTGGTCTAGTGGCTAAGGTACTCGGCTGCTAACCCGCAGGTCGCGGGATCGAATCCCGGCTGCTGCAGCTGCATTTCCGATGGAGGCGGAATTGTTGTAGGCCCGTGTGCTCAGATTTGGGTGGACGTTAAAGAACCCCAGGTGGTCGAAATTTCCGGAGCCCTCCACTACGGCGTCTCTTATAATGATATGGTGGTTTTGGAACGTTAAACCCCACAAATCAATCAATCAAGATTGTTGACCTCTTTAGACGGTGGCAAACAATGAAGTTTGCGTCCATTTGCTTTTCGGTTCAACAAAGGTTGGAAGATATAAAGCGTGTTTAGCACATTTGGCATGTTACTGAACTGAACGAGTGCAGAAAGAAGAGAAAAACTATGCTCACTTGTATGCCAAACCGGTGCCGGTAACAGCCTTCTTAACCCACCAGTGATGGTTTATAAATAAGCCCATAGAAGAATCCAATGTGCCGTTGAGCACGAAGCCTTTCTTGAAAAGTGAATCGTAGAACAGGTAATCGCACGGACCATCTTCAGGGAGCATGTGTGGCGCGCCGAGCTTGTCACCCATCGTGCACAGCAGGCTTACCAATCTGCCTTCTGTGAAAGTTTATGAAAGAAATAGGTTGAAATTGAAATGTGAAGTATTCGTAGAAATAGTACAAATGACGTGAATATACAACGTGAAAAGAGTGCTAACATGTAAACAGACCACATATTGCAGACATAGCGTAGCCACAAAAGAGATTATTCCTGAACTAATGCTAAAACATCCAGAACAGACAAAGCACAGGGATTATGAAATCTTATGCAACATGTATAAGTATTCAGTGTTGCAATCGTGTTCAGTAGAAACTGAAGCAAAACTTGTCCGAAGAAATGTTAAGGGTGCAACCCACATAGCTGAAAGAAGGCAGACAACAGGATGCGGATTCCTATCCTCCTGTACTCTTATATCTATCTATAAAGCTTTATCCCTCTCTCTCACTATATATATATATATATATATATATATATATATATATATTGTGGTAAAGCCTTTGAATAGTGGGTCATCCTCTTCAGCGCCTTCTAGTGGGTCGCCCTTTTTCTTAAGAAGAAGAGCAGCTCGTGCAGAGAGTCGATGCCCACATTGACTGTCGCTGTCGTGAATCATCGCTGAGTGTCCGTCAATAAACCGCTTAACAATTTGGTGGAGAGTGCTGAGAGTGCTGTGCCCTTCAAACACCTTCGGTCAGCATTCGATGCCCTTGGAGCTTCGATCCCGTACCGTGCCTCCAACCATGTACCAAGACGCCGCCCAGCAAACGCTTCCTCCTACGTCGCCGCCATGTCCCGGTGTCCCCCGCATCCGCGACCCTCCTGTCTTCACCGGCGCGGATGGCACCGACGTCGAGGACTGGCTTGCCATGTACGAACGTGTGAGCGTCCCCAATCATTGGGATGAGGCAGCTAAACTCGGTAACCTGTTCTTCTACCTTGCGGGTGTGGCCGGAATGTGGTACAATAACCACGTATCTGAGTTCCCGACTTGGTCCGCTTTTAAAACCGCTGTCGTCGACGTGTTCGGCCGCCCTGCTGTTCGTAAGCTGCAAGCTGAACAGCGTTTACGTGAACGAGCCCAGCAGACCGGTGAGTCCTTCACAAGTTATATCGAGGACATCCTTGACTTGTGCAAGAAAGTCGACCTGAACATGTCAGAGGCTGACAAAATCACGCATGTTCTAAAAGGCATCGCCGACGATGCCTTCACCATGCTCCTGGCGAAGAACCCCCGCACTGTGGCAGAAGTCATCATGTTATGCCAAAGTTACGATGAGCTGCGGCGGCAGCGCTTGATGACCCGTCGTCCGCCACCACGTGATGCTGATCTCTCGGCCTTGTCAGCAGTTCCAGACCACGCAACCTTGCTCGCCGAAATCAAGTCGTTCGTGCGTGAGGAAGTTGCCCGCCAGGTCTCTCTACTGGCTTTTGCTTCCCCACAACAAGCTCAACAGCCATCAAGTACACTTCTACCTCCGCTCCGCCGAGCCATTCAGCAGGAAATCGCGGAGGTCGTCCCTGAATACCACCAGCCACCTCCTGCATCTGTGCCACTCAGCTACGCCCAAGTTGTTGCCAGGCCGCTCCCACCGATTTCTGTCACTGTTCCGCTAAATTACACCGAAACCGTCGCGAGGCCCCAGGCCTTTGGAGAACCTGTCTCGCCTACATACGCCGGCGTCACCCACGTGCCCCGAGTGCCGCCTACCATGCACTCATATCAGCAGCCGGCTCGCCAATTGCGTTCTGCAACATGGATGCGACCAGCAAACCAATGGCGCACTGCTGATAATCGCCTCATCTGTTTTGCTTGCGGTTGCGTCGGTCATGTGGCACGATATTGCAATCGTGTGCAGCAACCGCAGGTCGCCTCCAACTTTCCCAGCCAGTCAAGCCGCTCTTATGACCAACCGCCGCCTATGTCACCGTCGTCCCGCCCCGTTCCGTCTACCCGCCGTTCACCATCTCCACGACGTCGCTCACTGTCACTGATGCGGCCACGTCCACTCGAGGGCGACCAGGAAAACTAGTCGTCGCAGTCCACGAGGCAAGGGCTGCGACGCTGTCGAACTGCGGAAGCCCTCAGGAAAGCCCGTCGAACGTGATAGACGTGTTTGTGGATGGCGTTCGTGCATCTGCCCTTGTAGATACTGGAGCCGCCGTATCCGTGATGGACGAAAAACTTTGCCGATTACTGCGCAAAGTGACCACGCCGCTTTGCGGGCTCTCCCTCCGTACAGCCAGCGCCCAAAGCATTCACCCTACAGCGATGTGCACAGCCCGCCTTATGATTCAGGACGTGATGTATGCGGTCGAATTCATCATAATTTCTTCATGCTCTCACAACGTCATCCTAGGATGGGATTTTCTCTCCCGCCACGACGCCGTCATTCATTGCGCACCAGCAGAAATAGAACTCGCGCCATTCTCTTCTTTGACGCCGGCCGACAGTCCATCCGCTGCAAGCAAGTTACTCGTCAGAGACGACACTCAAGTGCCTGCAAACTCGTCCGTTGTGGTGTCGCTCTACTGCGCAAGCCTTTCTGACACCGCTGCACTCCTCTCGCCATCTCATCGTGTTTTCATAAGAAAAAGCTTGCTGGTTCCTTTCGCGACCGTGCAACTCACTCACGGCAGCACCACTATTTTTGTTGTGAACTCATCTCCGTACAGCGTTACGTTGGTGCGAGGAGAATGTCTCAGCAGCGTGGAACCCATCGAAGACGCGCAAGTTATGGATCAACCCGATGACCTGCACTACCCAAGTTCCTGTACGCTTGGTGCTGTTTCGACATCTGCTTCATCATCCGATGATATATTCGGTCCCTGCATACCCGACGACCTTACGCAGGGCCAGCGTTCCCAGCTTTTGGGCCTGTTCGAAGAATTCCGCTCTGCTTTCGATGTCGCTCAACCTTCTCTCGGCCGCACATCCACTGTTACGCATCGCATCGACACAGGCGCACAGCCACCGCTGCGGCAACGTCCATATCGCGTATCTCCCACAGAACGCCGTGTAATCAACGAGCAAGTCGACGACATGCTTCGCCGCGATGTTATTCGCCCCTCTAGCAGCCCCTGGGCATCTCCTGTCGTTCTCGTCATGAAGAAGGACGGTTCTGTGCGGTTCTGTGTGGACTACCGACGCCTCAACAAGATCACTCGTAAGGACGTGTATCCACTACCGCGGGTAGATGACGCGATTGACAGCCTGCAAGGAGCAGAATTCTTTTCATCCCTCGATTTGCGCTCAGGGTACTGGCTGAGGACCTATGGCTGAGGACCTATGGCTGAGGACGCTCGACCAAAGACCGCTTTTGTCACCCCCGACGGCTTGTACGAGTTTAACGTTATGCCGTTTGGGCTGTTCAATGCGCCCGCCACCTTTGAGCGCATGATGGATACAGTTCTGCGTGACCTGAAATGGCACACGTGCCTGTGCTACCTCGATGACGTCGTCGTTTTCGCTCCTGACTTCTCGACGCACCATCAACGCCTTCGGCATGTTTTAACGCGTCTGAGAAACGCCAGTCTGCAACTGAACCTAAAGAAGTGCCAATTTGCAGCTCGGCAGCTGACAATACTCGGCTACGTCGTGTCCAAGGACGGAATTCTCCCTGATCCAACCAAGCTTCGGGCCGTGACCAAGTTCCCCAAGCCGACATCCGTGAAGGAACTGCGCAGTTTCGTAGGACTGTGTTCCTACTTTCGGCGCTTCATTCGAAACTTCGCGACTATCATATCGCCGCTGACGAAGCTTCTCGGAAGTAACGGGCCTTTCAATTCGTGGTCATCACAGTGCGACGACGCTTTCAGAACACTTCGTCGTTTGTTGACGTCGCCTCCCATACTCCGCTACTACGACCCTACGGCCCCTACAGAGGTACACACGGATGCCAGTAGTGTCGGCCTCGGCGCTGTCCTTGCGCAGCGCAAACCAGGGTTCCCGGAATATGTCGTGGCGTACGCGAGCCGTACGCTTACTAAAGCCGAGACTAATTACACAGTCACCGAGAAAGAATGTTTGGCAATCGTCTGGGCCCTTGCAAAGTTCCGACCTTATTTGCATGGTCGCCCATTTTATGTCGTCACCGACCACCACGCACTATGCTGGTTGTCGTCATTGAAAGATCCCTCAGGCCGTCTCGCCCGGTGGGCACTTCGTCTGCAAGACTATGACATCCGCGTGCTGCACCGCAATGGAAGGCAACATGCTGACGCCGACGCCCTGTCGCGCTCTCCCTTGCCTGACGACAATGCCAACAACTCAGTGTCTCACCTTGCCATTTCTTCGATTAGCATTCATGCTATTGCTACTGAACAGTGCAAGGATAAATGGATTGCCTCACTCATAGACTTGCTGACTGATCCATCCACTCCATCCACTCGCGTGTTGCGTCATCAAGCCCACCATTTCGCCGTTCGCGACGACTTCCTCCATCGACGCAATTACAACGGTGACGGCCGCCAGTTGCTACTAGTCATACCTCGCAGTCTGCGCTCTGACATATGCGAATTATTTCATTCTGATCCGCAGTGTGCGCACTCCGGGGTATCGAAGACTTACCACCGCATTCGCCAACGGTACTTTTGGCGCGGCATGTACCGCTACGTGCAGAAATTCGTTCGCTCCTGCATAGAATGTCAGCGCCGCAAAACTTCAACGCACCTGTCGCCGGTAGGTCTGCAACCTCTACCTTGCCCTGCCAGGCCGTTTGGGCGCGTTGGCATCAATTTGTATGGGCCACTTCCACTAACGTGGGCTGGTAACCGCTGGGCCATTGTTGCTGTGGACCACCTCACGCGATACGCCGAAACGGCCACTCTTCCCGCGGCTACAGCGAGCGATGTGGCTTCCTTTCTGTTCCAACAATTCATTCGGCGACACGGCCCACCCCAGGAACTTTTCAGTGACCGAGGCCGTGTCTTCCTGTCTGAAGTCGTTAAAGCCATTCTCAAAGAGTGCAACGTTGTTCACCGCAAAACTGCTGCTTACCACCCGCAGACGAATGGCTTCACAGAACGCTTCAACCGTACGCTAGGCGACATGCTCTCCAAATACGTCGCCGCCGATAACACAAATTGGGATTCCATTCTACCCTTCGTCACCTACGCATATAATACCGCCCCTCAGAGCACTACTGGCTTTTCACCTTTCTTTTTATTATATGGAAGGCACCCGTCACACACCATCGACACGATACTTCCGTACAGGCCAGATCCGTCTGAGTGGGCACCTATTTCTGCTACAGCCAAGCTTGCTGAAGAATGTCGAGAGCTTGCAAAGACCTTTACTGCGCATGATCAAGAGCGGCAAAAAAGCATTCGCGCTGACGCCAGTACTACTGCACCCACATTCCTCCCTGGAGCGCTCGTCTGGCTCTCGATCCCTACTACTGCAACTGGCCTATCTTCAAAACCATTGCCTAAATACGAAGGCCCCTACCGTGTCGTCAAATGCACTTCCCCAGTCAACAACTTGATTGAACCCATCTAACAATCTTCGGACATGCGTCGTCGAGGACGCGACATTGTTAACGTGGAGCGCCTCACGGCCTAACATGACCCGCTCATTGTAACCAGCTGTTAGGTCGCCACGCGGCTCCCTTTTCGTACCCGGGGTAGTTGTGGTAAAGCCTTTGAACAGTGGGTCATCCTCTTCAGCGCCTTCTAGTGGGTCGCCCTTTTTTTTAAAAAGAAGAGCAGCTCGTGCAGAGAGTCGATCCCCGCATTGACTGTCGCTGTCGTGAATCATCGCTGAGTGTCCGTCAATAAACCGCTTAACAATATATATTAATGAGATTTAACAGAGTGTAATGCCAAAGAATGTATAGGGGAAGTTATTAGAACCAATTGAATGTAAATAAGAAGAAAGAAAGGTGGGTGAAAAATTAACCAGCCTGCTCACGGCTGGGTAAATTTTCACCCAGCTTTCTTTCTTCTTATTTACATTTCATTGGTTCTAATAACTTCCCGTATACATTCTTTGGCATTACTCTCTGTTAGATCTCATTATTATTGTGTCAAAACACGGAAAAAAAACGAGTCCATATGTAGACACCTCTTTTCAACCTATATATATATATATTGTGAGCATTATTCATGCGCGTCATCTTACATGTACATACTCATGATCATTAGTCTGACCTGTGTTGTGGGGCAGAGGCTCGGCAAATAAAAGAAGTGTCTTGCAGCAAAAAAGGTTGCCTTACAAGTGGTGGAGAGTGCTTTCTGGGCGCCTGGTCCTCTCTTTGCAGCGCGTTTTTGTTATTTTCGACTACTAACCATCCCTTGAGCTCCGGTCGGGTCGCCGTCTGCGCAGTCAGCCAACGGTCATGTCTCAAGGCGAGCACAACACGGCTCTATCCACCCCGCCTACACCTCTGGGCATGCCTTCATGGACTGTCACTGCCCCTCAAAAAGATCCCCTGATGTTCGCCGGCCTTCGCGGTGAAGACGTTGAAGACTGGTTGGATGAGTACGACCGTGTTAGTGCGCTAAACTGTTGACAAGATTCTGTGAAGCTGTCCCGCGTACCGTTCTATCTGACGGGGGTTGCTGAGACATGGTTTCTCAACCATCAAGTGGATTTACCGGACTGGCCTACCTTTGAGCAGGAGCTCCGTCAGATATTTGCCAACCCTTCTGTCCGTGCTGACATAGCCAAACGGAAGCTTGCTGAACGTGTTCAGCACTCCGGTGAGTCTTATACTTTGTACATTGAAGATGTCCTCGCCCTATGCCGTCGCGTCGACAGCTCGAAGGTGGGACATGACCGCGTTCGCCACCTGCTCAAGGGAATAGGCGCCGTCACATTTAAAGCTTTAGCGGCAAAGAACCCCACTACGATCGCGGATATCATCAGTACGTGTCAGCGACTCTATGACTTTCTACTGATACGTTTACAACCTGACACATGAGATCTCAGGCCAACGCATGACAATGAGCTCCGTGCGTTAATACGGTCCATGATCCGCGAAGAGCTGCAACTCCAGGCCATCTCGTCATCTTATGAGCTCCGCATGACGCCTTCTGCAGGAAGCCTCCGCAACATCGTCAGGGAGGAACTCGTATTCATGACGTGTGAGCAAGTCCCGAGCACGCATACCCCTCCAAAGCCGACATACGCTCAGGTGGTTGCAGCGTCACCTTCTCAGCAATCATCGCAGTATGTGTAAACTACACAACCCCCACTGAATGCACTCGCCCCAAGGGCACCGCCTGCTTCTTTCAATGTCTGGCGTCCAACTCGACCGATTTGCTATTATTGTGGAATACGTGGCCACATCTCACGGTTGTGTCGTCGACGTCAACAAGACAAAAGGCAGGGCCATGGTAACTTCGAGAAGGATGAGTTTGCCCCTGCTACACAACATCGCCAACCATACCAACTGTATCAACGCCGCTCACCATCTCCACAGCACTTCGACGCAGCCAGTACCTTCCGCTCCTCGCGCCGTCGTTACCCGTCACCTAAGCGCCGTTCCTCGTCACCACTTCGTCCGGCTACAACGGCGTCTGATCACCGCCCGGAAAACTAAACAGTGCAGCTTCAGGAGGGAAAGGTGCATTTGGCGGACTGCATCGAACTCCTCTGGAACGCCCTTCCAATGTACTTTCAGTGTGTGTTGAGGGTATATGGACTGAAGCCTTGGTGGACACAGGTGCATCGCTCTCAGTTACTAGTGTGGACTTGTGTTCCCGTTTACGCAAAGTGAAGACACCGTATGATGGCCCTCCCCTTCACTGTGCTAATGCGGTTTTTGTTCAGCCTTCTGGTGTTTGCACACCACGAGTTTTTATTGTGGGCATCCTTCACCATATACAGTTCCTCGTTCTGTCATCGTGTACTAATGCGCTCATTTTAGGGGAGGACTTTCTGTCTCCAGCTTCAGCCGTGATATCTTGCCGTCAGAGGGTCATTGGTATGTCAGATACTACGCTTTCGTCCGATAAAGATGTTCATATACAGCGCTTCGTCACCGCTGATGACTGTTTTTTTCCTCCAGGCAGTGAGCATATTCTGACCCTGACATCAGATAAGATCAGCACTGGTGATGTGTTCCTAGCACCGTGTGGGCACTACATCTTTGGTGGACTTACCATCGCTCCTAGCCTAGTGTGCTTTCATAATGGCAGAGCATTAGTTACGACAGTTAACTTTACTTCTTTGCCTGTTGCACTGCCCCAGGGCACCAGTGTGAATTGCTTCACAGATACCGAACCACTTTCTCTGGTGTCCCTTCACGCAGACGCATCATGTTTCTCTACGAGTACTGATGACGATGCTACGACGGCTGCTTTAACAGCCACAATAAATCCCGATCTCACGTCAGCGCAAGAGCAAGAACTTTTGGGTATCCTTCAAAAACACAGTGCTTCATTTGAAGTAAATTCCAAGCTTTTGGGTCGCACTTCCGTCACCGTACATCGAATTGAAACGGAAGACAATAGAATTATACGCCGCCGCTCATATTGAGTGTCATCTGCAGAGCGCAAAATCATCGAGAACAACGTTGCTGATATGCTCAAAAAAGATGTTATCCGGCCTTCGTCGAGCTCGCGGTCATCACCAGTAGTGCTAGTCCGAAAGAAGAACTCTCTGCAAGGCGCTGAATTTTTCTCCAGCCTGGATTTACGGTCTGGTTATTGGCAAATACCTATGCACAAAGCGGACAAAGAAAAAACTGCCTTTGCAACACCAGACGGGCTGTATGAATTCAACGTGATGTCATTCGGTTTATGTGATGCTCCTGCTATGTTTGAACGCATGATTGACACAGTTCTACGCGGCCTAAAATGAGAGACATGTCTGTGTTATCTATATGACGTCGTCATTTTCTTCACTTCTTTTCGTCAGCACCTTGATCGTTTAGACGAAGTTTTGACGTGTATTTCTATTGCTGGACTTCAGCTAAATACAAGAAATGCCATTTCGCCAACAAGAAAATTAAGGTATTGGGCCACCTTGTCAGCGAAACTGGCGTTCGCCCGGATCCTGACAAGCTTGCTGCCGTGATACGCTTCCCTCGACCAGAAAATCAGAAACACCTACGAAGTTTCCTGGGCCTGGCATCCTACTTCCGCCGCTTCATCAGTCATTTTGCTGCCATCGCGTTGCCACTGAATAAGCTGCTGACATCCAGATCAACTTTCGCTTGGAACGACGACTTTGAGCGTGCCTTCCAAGCCCTCAAGCATGCTTTAACATCCGACCCTGTTCTGTGCCATTTCGACGAGAACGCACCTACATGTCTCCACACCGACGCTAGTGGCAATGGCATTGGCGCAGTTCTTCTACAGCGGGATGCCACTTCACGGGAAAGAGTTCTTGCGTATGCTAGTCGTGCTCTTACGGCTGCTGAACAGAACTACTCCATAACTGAGCAGGAGTGCCTTGCTGTCGTTTGGGCCGTACAAACATTTCGACCGTATCTTTACGGACGCCACTTTACAGTTATTACAGGCCATCACATCTTGTGCTGGCTATCGTCACTGAAAAACTTGTCTGGTCGCCTCGGTAGTTTTGTGCTCCGCCTACAAGAGTACAATTTTGACGTCACCTATAAGTCTGGCTAAAGACACCAAGATGCAGATGCTCGCTCTTGTTTCTCCCTTCCACTGTCATCAAGTAAGTCAGGTGATTGCTCGTCTGGTGGGCAAAACACTGCGTCACCCCTCACATTATCACAACTTGCAGTTATCTACACGCCGGCTTCAAATCACTTCACCGAGTTTGTCACACGCCAGCGTGACGATCCATATTGCAATAGCAATATTCAACGCCTAAATGGTATATTACCTACTCCTAATGCTAGTTTGGGCCGACAAATATGGCCATTTAAGCTCGATAACAATGTGCTTCATCGTTACGTTTACACTACTGATGGACACCGCTGGGTTCTAGTACTTCCGCGTTCTCTACGTCACCAAGTCCTCGAAGCCTTTCACGACGACCCATGTGCGGGGCCACTAGGGATTTCACAAAACACAAAGCCGCATCAGGAAACGTTCCTTTGGCCTGGTATCTCTACCTTTGTGGCAAAGTACGTTGCATCTTGCCATCTGTGTCAACACCGGAAGCGACCAACTTTGTCTCTTGCTGGCCTTCTGCAACCCATCCTGTGTCCCGAGACTCCTTTCGCCATCGTTGGCATAAACCTACTAGGACCACTCCCCATTAAGCCAGCAGGTAATCGTTGGATTGTGACTGCTGTCGGTCACCTGACACGGTACACAGAGACTGCTGCACTACGCACAAGTTCTGCTCCAGACGTCGCAGACTTCTTTCTGAACGCCATTGTATTGCGTCACGGTGCACCTCGCGTCCTCCTGAGTGATCGCGGCAAAACGTTCCTGTCCACCATAATCGAAACCCTTCTCATAACCTGTGGTACAGTACATAACACGACGTCAGCCTACCACCCCCAACTAATGGGCTGACAGAGAGATTTCATCGGACACTAACAGATGTGCTATCGATGTACATCGCACCAAACCACGACAACTGGGATACGATTTTGCCTCTTGTGACGTTTGCCCATAACACCACTGTTCAAAGAACTACTGGCTATTCGCCTTTCTACCTCGTGTACGGCCGTTCACCGACATTCACCATCGACGCTTCTTTCCTAAGTGTTCCAACTGACGCTTCGGCAACCGTATCAAAGCCGTTCATCACAAGGCTCGAGGAATGTCGGCAACGGGCTCACCTAAATACAGAAGCTCATCAGCAAGATCGCAAGCAGCGCTACGACAGCTTTCATCGCGACGTCTCCTTCAGTCTGGGGGATGAAGTGTTGCTTTGGATGTCCATTCGTACACCAGGATTGTGCGATAAATTTCAGTCACACTTCATTGGACCCTATACAATTAATGAACAAACGTCACCAGTGAACTACCGTGTCACTCCCAGTGACCTTTCTTTGGATCGTCGCTGTCGTGGTTCGGAGATTGTCCACGTATCGCCTCTGAAGCCATTCATTTGACGTTCCGTTTCCGTCTAACACGCATCTGGGCGAGCCGCTCACGCGTGGGGAGGAGAAATAAGTGTGGGCAATATTCATGCGCGTCATGTTATCATATGTACATACTCATCATCATCAGTTTGACCTGTGTTTTGGGGCAGAGGCTCGGCAAGTAAAAGAAGTGTCTTGCAGCCAAAACGTTGTCTTACATTATATATATATAATACAAGGACATAAACTGGTACTGAAGAAGCTAGTTATTGAGCTAGCGGCAAGCAATTCAGCGACACCAAACCATCAAAGCCTCAAATAGAACCAAATGAATCGAGCTAGTGGAGCTTTCGAAGTTAATTATTAGGTGTAAGGTAGCCACATTAGAAGATATAACTTGGGAAATTGAGCAGGCTGTAAAAAGCGACAGAAGCCTGGTAGCTGCTAA
Organism: Rhipicephalus microplus; assembly: GCF_043290135.1. Taxonomy (NCBI): domain Eukaryota; kingdom Metazoa; phylum Arthropoda; class Arachnida; order Ixodida; family Ixodidae; genus Rhipicephalus; species Rhipicephalus microplus. The sequence continues at coordinate 1,770,367 of NW_027464590.1, forward strand.
AACAAAGTTGTGCGTAGCGGATGTATGCATTAAGGAACAAGAAGGCAATGTCATAACCAATATGAACAGGATAGTTGAAGTGGTTGACGAGTTCTGCAGAGAGCTGTACAGAAGCCGAAACAGCGAGGCTGATTTCGCAAGAAGCAGTTAGAGTCCAAGAAATTCGAGATCCCACCAGTAATGACAGGGGAAGCGAGGAAATCTCTAGAAGAAATGCAAAGAGGAAAAGCCAATGCTGAGGATAAAGTGACATCTGACCTGGTGAAAGATGGTGAAAAAATTGTTTTAAAACAACTGGCCACCTTATGAACGATGTCTCTCTTGACGAGTGGGGGTAGCCAAACCTTGGAAGAATGCTTACATCACCCTAATGCATAAAAAAGCAGACGTCAATTACGGGAAAAAACAGCCCGAACCGTCATCTCCAAACTGTCTCTTATATAACACTATTTACAAAAGTTACAGCTTATAAAATCAAGGTGACATTCGAGTCAAATCAACAAAATAAACAAGCATTATTTTTTACAGGCTACCCTGTTGTAGACCATACGCATTCTATCAATCAGGTAATAGAGAAAATTTTGAACTGCAACTACTTGCTCTAAATGTTCTTCATGGATAACGAGAAGGCATTTGGCTCAGCCGAGACGTTAGCTCTGATGCAGGCACTGTGGAATCTGAGCATCGATGAACCCTTCATAAACTTACTAGAAGAAATCTATAGTTGATCTATATTTATCATAGATGGTTGGTTGTTTGCGAAACATTATTGTGGTCCTTCAAGGCGCACGTTAGCACACAGCAGGTGAATCCCACGTTGGAACCGTTAGGCCAAACCTTTCTGCCGCTTCGCAGCCCTGCTGGACGGCCCAAAGTTTGCCATATAGAAAGTGATGGAATGGTATTCTGTAACTAATCTCAAGTAGAAGGTATATAACAGCTGCCTCTTACCGGTGATTACCCAAGAGGAGATACGTGAAGAATTACAGAGACGTTTCAGCATTATTAGAGGATGATGCAGTGAGCTAGGTGGAGGAGAGTTATAGGCGTGGCCTTGGGATAAAAAAACAGAGCATCGTAGGTCAGAGAACCACCCGGATAAGGTTATCATAGCGTAAATCAACAAGAAGAAATGAACACGGGCCTGGAACGAAGCATACAGACAGGATAACCACTGATCGTCATGGGTAACCAAATATATTCGAAGAGGAAACAAATGCAAGAAGTCGAGACAAAAAGTTCGCTGGGGCCGACTAGAGTAAAAGTTCTCAGGCTTAACGTGGTGGCAGAAAGCGCAACATTAGGTTGATTCGCACATCGATAAGAGGCTTTTTCTCTTCATGCAGTGGGCATGGTCAGAATATATAAATATATGACGTGTTGGTTGAGACAGCGCTTAATCAACCCCAGGGCTCAGCAGCGAATGGCCACCAGTCTAATCTCAGACAGAGTGCGAGCACACCCGATGATGTTGTGTTGATACCCAGTGAAGATGAGGACAGAGACACAGACGGATGATGATTATTAAGATAATGAATATAGTAGTATAATATACTTTTGTTCAGCCAATTTTACAGGCCGAGCATTTCGACTACTTGTGCGATCAGTCGACGCTGTTCCTCTTCCCCTTCGGCGCCGATCCCGTCGAGCCAAAAGGTGATGGAAAGGGATGAGAGAGGGTAATAGCTGAATTGCTGAGAAGTTGGGCAGTAAAACAGGCAGTGTGACAGGTCAGCATATGGGGAGGGGCATTTAGGACAGCAGGGGTAAACCTATATTTATAAAGAAAAAGGTGAGAGGGCGTTATTAGGCAGTTCATTTGGATGTGCCGTAGAGTTCGAGCCTCGAGCGCTGTGAGTGATGGATGAGGGGGAGGGTAAAGACGCTTGTCGAGCCGGAGCTGGAGATATACCTCCTTGATAGTGTGACGCAAGGAGATCTGCCCATCGTTATTCACGGAGCTCTCACTGTCTTCCGAAGGTGTGGGCTAGGGAATGAACGGTGCCCAGTGCAATATATCGCGGGCAAGTTGATGAGCTAGCTCATTACCGATAATACCCGAATGTCCAGGAACCCAGCGGAGGAAGACAGTGGAGGGTTGAAGAGCAGAGGCCGCTCGCTCGACCTGCTGTTGAAGAGCAGGGGGCAACGTGTTGTTCTGTATGTGACAGATGGCGGCGTGAGAGTCGGAGGAAATCGTGTACTCGGGGAGAGAAGGGAGGGAGGAAAATGACTGCATGGCGTGGACCATAGAAAGGACCTCGAGCGAAAGTACATTTGGTGGGTGTAAGTATGGCCCGCTGGTGTGCTTGTCAGGTGCCGAAAGGTGTGGATGGTAGATAACGTTGCCACACGAGCCCCGAGGAGCCATGTATGAGGCATCCGTGTAGGCAACTCCCTGTGTAGAGAGAGGAGCAGAATGATGCGGTGCTGCCGCATGACGCCGGCCGGCGTGAAGAATGGGACACATATTGGATGAGAGGGGAAGGATTCGAAGGTTAGAAGAAGTGGTGCTAGCGGCAGAAGGCAAGTTGGGAACGGAAACAGGATAGTGAGGGATACCGGTATGGGCTAATACCATTGGTCTTGACGAGTGAGAGAAAGACGGGCAATCTGAGAGTCATGGTGCAGAAAAATAAGAGAATGTAATGGACGAAAGAGGTGCGTGGCAAGGAGCTTAGTGGTAGAGGTAGTGACAGAGAGGTTTAGAGCTGCCTTGTAGAGGCCTAAAAGAGTTCTTTCGAGTGTGTTGAGTTGCGTTTGGGTGATATAAACATATGGTACAAAGTACAAGAACTTGTTAAGGTGCAAGCGAAGGTGCAACCCGGCACGCATGAGCCTCGTGGAGTCCCGACTGCCGAGTGACAACGCGTCGCAGGAGGTGGGTCACCGATTGGCAAGTCCTCACAGCGTGATGTAGGGCCTGCGCGTTCTTTGTCGCGTGCAAAGGGAAGCCAAGAACTTTGCATTGCTGAACAGTGGGGATGAGAGAGCTAGAAATATGTAGGGAGATGAGGGTGTTGTGGGAGCGCTGGTACGCAGACCGGTTTAGCAAAAGTAGTTCACATTTCTTCGGTGCAGGGTACAGGCCAGCAGTAGCGAGAAAGGAAGCGATAAGGTTCAGGCCACGTTGCAAAGTATCCTGCACGTGGCCGGGACATCCAGACGTACACCAGAGTGATGTCGTCTGCATATAAAATATGGTGGAGGTCAGGTATTTTGGACTGTTGGGAGGCAAGGGGTCCACAGCCATATTAAATAGAGCAGGCGATAGTACGGCACCTTGAGGAGTGCCGCGGGTGAGAGAGTGTGGGTTAGACAAATGAGTATCGACTCTAAAGCGAGCAACTCGATTGGAAAGAAATGATCAGATGTAAGAATACATGCGGGAGGCACATGACAGGGAGGAAAGCTGAGCGAGTATGAGGTCATGACTCACGCCATCGAATGCTTTCCGTACATCGACGGTTACAAGCGCATAGATCTGACTACGAGAAGGTGAAAGAAAAGTATGCTGAAGAACAAGAAACATGTCCTGCGCACAAACGTGGCGTCGGAAGCCAATAAGAAAAGAAGAGAAGAGCTCCCTGGGCGTGTATGGGTGGTCCAGGTCTGCGTTAGTTTCGCCACAGTAATCTGGGTAGGAAGGTGTGAGGGGGGGGGGGGGGTGGGAGATACAGATATTTTAAATTTTCAAACACATCAGATGGAGTCCCTTGAGCGAGAGCTTTAGCTAGGGTGGGAGCAACGGCAGGCTTGGTACCTATGAGAGACCTAAACAGAGACCATGTAGAGCGCGAGTGCAGTGCGGAGTCAAGGCCATCACACAGCGTGTTCCAACGAGAGTGCTCGAGAGAAGTGCCGTAAGCGATAATTTCAGCCCGCAGAGCATCAATTCGAAAGGAAGTTGGACGTTGTGTGGCTGGGAGCGAAGAGCACGTTTAAAACGTTGATGACGTTGCCATAAGCGGAGGAAGTGAGGATCAGGGTCAGAAATGGGGAGTCGAAAATGACAGCGGCGACTACAAGATGTCATTGCTGCGGAGATCCGCGATGTCCTGTCGTCGTAAGTTTTAAATGAGTCAGACAAAAGGTTATTACGGAATGCTTCCCAGTCAGTGTGAGTGACTCGTTGTTTCCGCCTATTGCGCGAAAGAGGGGTGGTGACATGTATGAGAAAGTGATCACTGAAAACATTTTCAGCGGACACCTGCCAGTGAAAAGGAAGGGAACTCCGAGAGAACGTGAGATCGGGTATAGTGGAACGCTGTGCAACAGTGCCCGCTCGAGTAGGGGTGTCAGGAGTATTAAGAAGGGTGAGATGGCGTTCCTGGGCAAAGCAGTGTAGAAGGCGACCTGGTTTGAGTGTTTGGGGGTACCCCAGAGCCTATGAAGAGCATTAAAGTCACCCCCAAGGAGGATATGAGTGGTCGATGGAAGTGAGTGCAGGAATTTGCCAAGAGCACTAAACAACGAGGACGTGACAGGGGGGTTGTAAAAGGACATCAGAGCGAGAGAAATACGGGTAGATGGTGGGTAATAGACTACACCAACTGAATGTTTCAGGAGGGGGAGGGTACGTCTAGTGGTTCAACGAGAACGCCATTAAGTACATAAATGGACGCAAGTGGCTTTCCCGTCGTAGCGTGATATGCACGGTAGCCCGGGATGGCAAGGGCCGCCCGAGTCTCCTGTATAAAGAGAAAATGAGGTAATCTTTGGCAGGTGAGAAGATATTGGTGAAGAGGGGTCCTATTATTATTGCGGCAATACCACTGGAAAATTTCGGGGTCCTTTTCAGGCTCCATCTAGGTCTTTGAGGTAGAGGAAGTGCCTACGCGTGCGCGTTCCTTCCTTTCTGCCGGAGGAAGCGACTCTTGCAGGGAGTTAAGCATATAGGTGAAAGATTCCAGTTGCTTAGATTGGGTTTCGAGGGTCGTAAGAAACCGGACAATTGAACTTTCCAGCTAGACCAAACGAGTGTGATGCGCAGTGGTGGTGGTTTCGACCATGTCAACCAATTTGGTTACATGGGAGCTGGAGGTCGGGGCGGTCAGTGTGGTGAGTTGCTTATTTAGCTCCGTGAATTGAGAGGTAAGAGAGGATGTGGTAGTTGCGAGTGTCTGCGTCAGTGCGAGTATTTTCTGTTATAGCTCATCTGAGACGCGTTGTTATGACAAGAATTGCATGACGAATGCCCACCCTAATTCTCCCCACATCGAAGCGGCCAACCTGGCCTTAGCAAGTCAATGTGACAGAGAACGTCGCCAGAAATCTTGATGCGAGACGCGTGCAGGATTTCTGTTTACAGGAGTTTGACTTCAATATCACTTACAAGTCATGTAGAAAACACCAAGACGCTGACTCCATTTCGCGCTGCCCGCTACCAACTACCAAACTCATCATCGGTAAGTTCGGCCATAAATCTACTGCAGCGCCCACGCTCGCCTCATTAGGCCAGCTATTCTTGGACGACAAGTGCGCATTTCACTCCTGCCAGTTGTGTGATACGTGCTGTAGGCGTAATATGGACCAGCTCTCAGAAGCTTCCCATCCAACTAACACACGGCATCATTGTCCACTCTTGCGAATTAAGCTGGAGAATGGAGTTTGGTACCGTCAATCGCACGTCGACTATGAAATAACAACCCCCTTGCGCCCCCACCTGTGGGCTCAGCGGCTGTGCCACGAGACAGTCGCCTAAACTGCTACTTTTCAACATGCAGGTCAGTCAGCCTTTGAATTTTTACAGTGAAAAATTGAACGACTTGTTTTGGTGCTGCTGCCTAGTCCCCAGTGTCTATTATCGATCATTGGGGAGTGTATCGATGTCTTGCGTACCTTGGTCTTACTGTCGGGCGACATTGAAACTAACCCCGGCCCGGAATCTAACGCTATATTAGCTGAATTGAAAAAAAAACTGTCAGCAGGGCAATCGCAGCTAATAGCCGAACTGCAGAGTCTAAAAAGTAAACTTGCCGAAACTAACAGTAAAATAGCTTAACATAGCAGAAAAATGAATATTGTTAAGAGCCACTGTCAACACATCGAACCACCGCAACAACAGGTCGTGAACATCACATCTACTGCCACTGAAAAAACCCATGTAATCTCAGGCATAGAACCATGGATCGGTATACCCGAAAGGCGCCTCAGAATCTGCCCCACCGATAGAAAGCATTTATTCACTTTTGCTCCAATCACCTTGGCTTACCCGTGGTTCTCGAGGATATTGAGAGGGCGCATTGACTTGACCGCCACTCTACTAATCATAACCGCCCCATAAGTGCTAAATTTGCTCGCTATAAAACCAAAAAAAATCGCAGTGGCTTAGCTCAGCTATGTTAACATGTACGTAGCGTTAGCAAAAGTTCAGCTGATTATTCTTAGCTTTGCAGATATCATGCTTACAGCTGTTCCAATGAGACACACACGGTATACGTATTATGTGGCACATGTATATTTGTTTCGCCGGGCAACTACTTCGGAATCAGATGAGTTAAGCTCCTCCGCTTTACTGCCCCGTTGAGCAGCATTTGCACTCTCCTTCTCTATAGATATACCACAGTGGCAAACGCAAGTCAGAGGCGCTATCAAGCGGATCCAGCGCAATGTAAGATGGCGACTTCACAGGAAAGGCGCGCGCATCGGCGTCTATATGTCTACCAAGGCTATGACGGCACTCCTCTGGAAAGGGCACACCGGCGGCGGCGAGTTGCGCGTGGCCGTGGCCGAGTGCGAGGGAGGTGCCAGCTCCGGCGCGTGACACCACTGATCGTCTGCGCAGCGCATCGAATTGCGCGCACACCGTTTGCGAGCCACGCGCGGCAGCGGCGGAGTATCATTGCGCATGCGCAGACCAGTGCCACGCGAAATCGGCTCAGCGAGGCCAGTGTAGAAAATGCTACAAAAATTCTGTCTAATGGACACAAGCTCAAGGGTGGTAACTACAGAATTGGTCAGGACTACTCCCGCGCCGTACAAAATGCCAGGAAACACCTTCTCGCTTTTGCGAAGGAAAAAGCTGTCGCCTTTTCTCTACGTTATAAAACCCTGTTTATAGGGTGCACGAAGTACATGTACGACAACGCTGAGAAATGTGTTAAAGAAATCAGATATCAATTTCTACATCACCGCCAGACATCGCAGCGCTCGATAGCAATGCACTCAAGCACTACAATTTCAGCAATTTTTACTAATTTACGGAGTTTTCTTCCTCAACGAGACATCGTATATAATTTTGCTCTCTCATCTAGATGTAACTTGCTAATACTTACTGAAACTTATCTTACTGCTTGTGTATCTGACACTGAGGTCATGTCCTACCCGGCTTTCAGGTTTTCCGCGAAGACCACCAGAACTCTAGAGGTGGTAATGTGCTCCCGTCAGTAATACCTTGCCTTGCAGCATTGTTCATACGCCAAGGGACCTTGAAATAATATGGCTACTCTTTCACTTCCCTCCTTATACCATCTTACTTGGTGTATGCTACCACCCACCGCAAACAGATACAGGCTTTACTGAGAAGCTTAGCTGCGTCCTGGACAGGCTCACGACAAAATATACTTACGCTGACGTATCGTTCTTCAGGGATCTTTAATTCCCTCACATAAACTGGCCTGGATATCCGCCTTCGTCACTGAGCAAAAATGATAATGAGTTCCTCTATCTTTGCTTTACTTCAAATGTGCTTGTGTTGCAACCAATACGCGTCCCGCAGGATTTGGCCAGCGTTTTAGATCTGATACTGACCAATAGCACAAATGGCCTCTCTTCGATGTGTTTCCTCTGTGAATATAGTGACCACAAAATAATTCACGCAGTCACCAGCTTTACCATGCCAAGACAATACTCGTGGAATAAAACAATACGCTTATATGGTGAAGGTAACTACGATGCTATGAACAATGAGCTTATCGCTTATTACCAAACTTTTTGCACCAATTGTCATTGCCACGCACTACAAGAAAACTGGTTGATCTTCCAACAAAAGTTTACTGAGCTTGCTAATAACCATATTCCACTTATGTCGGTACAAGGCATCCACAACAAACCTTCGTTCACCAGAAAATAAAATCTTTAGAAAATGTGAGAAACGCCTTTTTCGATTGGCAAGAAAGAAAAATTGTGCTGTGGTCTGGATAAATTACTACGTAGTTGAGAAAGTTTGCTTATCAACTATGCGTATTGACAAGCACTGCTTCTTTTATGATACTTTAGCTTGTGCACTGGAAAGCAATTTTATTATTCATTTATTTTATTTATTTTTACATACTGCAACCCGTAAGGGCTATGGCAGGAGTGGGTAACAGGCCGGTACAAAACAAACATGGTGTAAAACTTTGCGAAGGAAAGCAAAACACAAAGTAGCAATACATGGCATCACATGGCATAATGAATACATGGTGGCAAGGAAGAGAACACAGTAAACACAGTAAACAGTGAAACGGAAAAAGACAAATTGTCAAAGGGTATTTATGAATAACAAGATTTCATTTAAAGGCAAAGAACGTATGTCACCGGATAAGTTATTCCAAAGTTCAATAGTTCGTGGAAAGAAGCTAAATTTAAACGTGTTAGTACGGGCGTAGAATGGTGTCATATTCAAAGGATGGTATTGGTGTGTTGAAGAAGGTCTGGAACATGTTAAGTAGAAATCTTTTGAAAGTTTGCACGTCGAATAAATTATAGAATGTAATAACTTGAGAGACTCAATGTTCCTTCGCGATGAAAGTAGAGATAGGTTCAAAGATGTTAATGCGGACATAGGTGAAAAAGCAGAGTCATAACGCCTGAAGATGAATCTAATGGCCTTTTTCTGTACCGATTCTATTTGTTTTACTTCGCACTGGTTGTAGGGGTTCCATACAGGTGACGCGTATTCCAGCACGGGGCGGATAAGGGTCTTGTACACAGTTAGTTTTGTATCGCAAGGGGCCGCAGATAGTGTACGCCGGAGGTAACAAAGTTTTTTTAGCGCTTTAGAAGTAATATAATCAATATGGTGAGACCAGGACAGGTTAGGAGTGAAAAGCACGCCAAGGTATCTATATTGGTAAACTCTCAGCAAAGACAGTCCATTAAATGAGTAGTTCAAATTTGAAAGAACTAATTTTTTAGTAAAGGACATGAACACAGTTTTTTTGTAGTTAATGTTCATTTGCCAGGAACGGCACCAGTTGCAGAAAGATGCAAATGAATTTATGAGAAGCATGTGATCATTGGGCGAGTGGATTACATGATATAAAACACAATCATCAGCGTGCAAACGAATCTTACAATGAACAATATCAGGCAAGTCATTAACATAAAGCAAAAATGACAAAGGCCCGAGGATTGAGCCCTGCGGAACACCAGAAGTGATTTTGGCCGGGAAAGAACAGCGGAATCAAGCCTCGCAAAGTGAGAATGGTTCGAAAGAAAGCAAGAAATCCAGTGAACTAATTGTGGGTTATTGAGGATCCTATTTAATTTGTGCAAGAGTTTTGAATGAATAACAGTGTCAAAGGCTTAATAAAAATCGATAAAGATGGCATCAATCTGATATCCTGCGTGAAGGTTCGTGGAAATGTCATGTGAAAAGGCAATAGGTAGCGTCACCATGCTCAACCCGCGTCGAAACCCTTGTTGAAAATTGGACAGAAGGTTATTAGACTCAAGGAAGTTCATCATATGTTTAAAGATTACGTGTTCAAGCATTTTACAAGAGTATAAGGTTAATGAAATTGGTGTATAATTTGAAAAGAAGTGATTATCGCCGGATTTGAAAAGAGGAAGAATTTTACCTATTTTCCAGGACGAGGGAACGGTACCGGTGCGGATAGATGTGTTAAAAATAATTTCAAGGTACCGAGCACACCATTGGGAATACCGGAGTAGAAATGCATTGGGAATCCAATCAGGACCACTGCATTTTTTTACGTCCAGATTCAATATAAGGTTCAGAATGCCCTCTGCGGTAATTGTAATATTCCCAAGGGAGATATTAGAGAGACGATTTTGGAAGGGAGGAACAATGTTATTGTCAACAGAAGAATTGGAACTATAATAGTCATTGAAGGCATTTGATATATAAGCTGCGTCACCTAATGTTTCACCATCGGAGGTGAATGAAGACGGTAAAGTGAATTTAGGAACGATAGAACGCCAAAACGTTTTGGGATTACTTTTAAGCAGAGTTTGAAGCTGCACCCGATAATAAAAATCCCTAGCCGAGTTTGTCATCCGTCGAAGTTCTTCTTTAACGAGAATGAACTTGGTGATAGTGTCAGGGTTATTGTTACGTTTAGATCGCCTGAGGCGATTCACACGACGTGATAAGTGGAGAATGTCGCGATTCATCCATGGAACACTGGGATTAGTCTTTTTCGTTTTTAGTGGAATAAACTGCCGTATGCAGGAGTTAACAAGCCGCTCGAAGAAATCTACAAGGGCGTTAGTGTCACCACTGAGACTTAGCTCGTTGAACGCTTCAAAGCTATCGAACAATTTTTTGATAATAGAATTATCATCAGCGTTATTGAAGTCAGGGAAAGTTATGAAAAGCGAATCAGGTTTCGGCAATGAAGAAGGAATGTTAACAACTGCACTGTGGTCAGATATTCCTTTGATTATCTCATGAGTGAAGCCATTCTGCGCAGCACGAGCACTAAAAGAAACTGAATCCAACAGTGCGTTGGACCTTCTGGTGCCAGTAACGATCTGGAGAAGCCCAGCAGAGAGTGACAATTTGGGGAGTGCTTTGTAATAATGGCATCTCGACCCCTGTGGGTCTATGCCGACCAGTTAACCCCAGGTGCATTGAAATCACCCATGCAAACAAAATGTGCCGCAGAAAAGTTATGTTCAAGAATGAATTGGCTGAGGGAGTGAATGCTTTCAACCGAACACCCGGGAGGGCGATAAAATACACCGATTACAATTGACTTTTTAGGAACATGCAGCTTGCACCATACTGATTCAGTAGCAGCTGGAGAAGGTAACACCGAAAACTTAAGGTTAGAACGCAGTAGGAAAGCAACACCACCACCTTTTGTATTAGAGCGGTCAGACCTAACTGCGATGAATCCTGGTGGGGTAAATTCGGAATCAAGTATGCCATCGTGTAACCATGTTTCGGTGATCCCGATCACATGGGGGGAATACGAGGAGACAAGAGAAAGAAGGTCTGGAAATTTATTAGTGATACTCCTGGCGTTTAGATTAAGGAGGGTGAGGTTATCTGGTAGCTTACGGGCAGCTCAGAAAGGCGACGAAGAACTAGATTGAACGGATGCAGGCACGGAAGGAGGCAGTTTACATTAACCCGACTTTTTACTAGCATGTTAAGGTTAGTGTCCCAGAAATGACGAGTGCCGTCAATGTAAACATGGTAGAAACGTATTTTAACTGTGGGACCATTGCTACGATGAGATGAGGTGGCCTCCCAAAGTTTCCTACGTAACGAACGTACTCGCGCAGAATAATCTTCAGCAATGCGGAAATCAGTACCTTTTAGCTTTGGAGCATTGCTCAGAATATCAATTTTATCTCTGAAATCCAACAGTTTGAGAATGACTGGACGTGGAAGGTCATTGTGCGCCGTACCGATTCGTTCCTTCGAGAGCGATTTTCTAGTTCGTTGTTTTTAGAAACAAGTTTTGATACTGTTTGTGATAAATGCGAAATCTCGGAACGTTCTGACTCCGACAAACTGTTCACAAGGGAAGATGCCGGCATTGATTCGAGTGCTGACACACGCGCTTCAAGAGACTCAAGACGGGCGTTGAAGGACTGCTTAATATCAGAGATATCGCGCGCGATTTGCTTTTGACCAGCCAGTATCTGCGAAAGAGTTTCCGCGAATGTATCAGGAACGCCCGGAAAAGAAGTGGCTACCGATACATCAGAAGCTGATTTGGCGTGATTCGATGGTCCTGTGGCAGAATCACTTGTGTTATTAGTAACCTTAGCACGGGTTTCCTTGAAAGGGCCCAGGTTCAGTTCAACGTCACCGCTTAGGATAAGACGGTGTAAGCAAAACACAATGTGTGAATAACATGAAACAACACTTTGTGGGTAGGCACAGAGCAGCAGAAAACGATCATCGCTTCTAAAGCCCGCAGCATCTGCGAGGTAACATATCTGCAAAAGCAAGCGGCGATCAGGCCGCTTGCTTTTGCAAGCGACCTGATCGCCGCTCCTGCCTAGCCCACTGAAGAAGGTGCTGGGATGAAGTTCTTTTAAACAAGTCGAGTGTGACGTCACTGGGCAGGCGTTGGTCTGACATATGCTAAATCCCAAGCCACCTCCTGTTATTATCATTAGCGATCCCAAACACTTTACAATTCCCGAACAAGAATCTGCTGAGGTATTTATTCTTGATTTTTTATCTGTATTGACCACTGTACCTGATGCTCCTCTACCTGTACCCCCACCCACTGTCCAGGATGCTATGTCAGCAATTGACTTCAGCTAGGAAGGAATAATGGCCATAAATGACAAGCTTGAACTTTCATCGGCATCTGGGGCACATGATATCAATCCGACAGTGGTAAAAAACAGCAAGAACATCTGCACAGCCTATCACCGATTAATCTTCTCGCAGTCTCTTTCATCTGGTAGCATACCTCTCGCCTGAAATGAAGCGCAGATCGTTTCGATCTATAAATCAGGCATCAAAACATCTCCTCCTAACTACCGACCGATTTCCCTGACCAGTGTACCCTAGAAAATAATGGAGCACGTCATCTACACACATATCATGCAGTTTCTTGACACCAACAACTTTTTTCACACATCTAAACATACATTCCGCAAGAGCCTCTCATGTGAAACGCAACTTGCCATCTCCATCCATGACTTACATATCAACCTCGATACTAACAAACAGGTTGACGCCTTTTTTCTTGATTATGCAAGATCATTTAAAAGTTATCCCACCAACAGCTATTACTTAAACTCTCAATGTTGAATCTGTATCCCTACATTTTTCATTGCATTGATGAATTCCTTACTAGCCGATCGCAGTCAGTACAAGTAAATAATTCCATTTTCGGCCCCCTCCTAGTACCATCTGGCGCTCTGCAAGGTAGCATCTTGGGTCCACTTCTATTTTTATTAATATTATTGACATCCCTCTACATGTTGCCTCTCAAATTTGAATGTTCGCTGACAATTGTGTCATCTACGCACAATCACTAACAATGCCAATCACTCTCTTTTACAAGACGATCTTAACAATGTTCAAGACTGGTGCAACGAACAGTTGATGACCCTGAACCCCAACAAATGCAAGGTAGTAAGTTTCCCTCACCGCCTACAGCCATTATGCACACCGTACGTTATCGCTAACACTTCATTAGAAAGAATAGGTACATTTAGGTACCACGGTATTACCCTTTCACCTAACCTAAATTGGTAACCTCATATAACACGCGTTACGGCCTCGGACAACCAAACCCTTGGATTCCTAAAACACCACCTCCGCCACGCACCACGTCATGTAAAACTTTTAGCATATAAGTCACTCGTATTCCCGAAGCGAAAATACGCTTCTCCCTTCTGGTCACCTCATCGAACATACCTTATCAAAGCCTTAGAAGCCATTCAGAACCGCGCAGTAAGGTTCATTCAATCATCATATTCCTATTATACCAGCGTATCACAACTAAAAATTCCGTCTGGCTTAAACACGCTCTCATCCCGGTGCCGCATCGATTTAAAAATTCTTGTTACAAGTTTTCTACAGCTCACTTCATGATGCCTCAAATTTTAGCCCGACCACAGCGCACACCTTTGCACACAGGGCACCGTTTACAAGTTACTCGTCCCCGTAGCCAAACTGCGACTTTTCCTGTATCTTTCTGTTGTCGATCATCAGCTGACTGAAACGGCCTGCCCAGCTATATCGTTGAAACCATCTGCTTATCCTCATTTACTGACAAAATAAAGCTTGGTATGTCTCAATAAATGTATTGTAGCCACTATCCTGTACGCGCATCGTAGCCACTACCGTGTATATGTAAAAACCACTGTTTTGTATGTAGCCACAATTATGTTAACCGCACCCCTTATGTAGTACCTCCCTGCGAGGTCTTTAAGGAAAAAATAAAGTGAAAGTGAAGTGAAGTCACATTTACCGCCCAGATGGTCAACGCTGGATTCCCTTGCAACCACGCTCTCTTCGACTTGACGTGCCTAAGGCCTTCCACAATGACTTGACTGCCGGACATCTTCGTATTCAAAAAACTCACGACCGCATTCGAAGTCACTTCTACTTGCCTGGTATTTTTACTAGCATCATGCGTTACGTCGATTCTTGTGTCCCGTGTGAGCGTCGTAAAATGCAGACAACTGCACCAGCCGAGCCTCTGCAGCCAATTCTGTGCCCCACAACGCCATTTGAGGTTGTAGGTATCGACCTTTACGGCCATATTCAACTCACGTGTACTGGCAAACGATGGATAGCGACAGCCGTAAACCACTTGACAAGCTACGCGGAGACAAAGCCTGTATCAACTGCCTCTGCTTTGGAAGTTGCACACTTCGCTCTGCACGCCATCATTCTGCGCCAGGGCATCTCTCGTATACTGCTGAGTGACCCTGGAAGGGTGTTCCTGTCAGACCTGTCAAATGAAGATTTGCGCGCCTCTTGAATATCACACAAGACAGCTTCAAGCTACCACCTTCAGACCAACAGTCTCACCGAGAGTTTTCACCGTAGTCTAGCCGATATGATAGCCGTCTACATCAGTCCAGACCGCGAAAACTGGGATACACTTCTACCAATCCTCACCTTTGCCTACAACACGGCCGTTCAGCGCACGACCAGATATTGAACGTGAGGCCACAATTATGGAGCGCATGCTTCGGAAGCGGTTGACGCAGTATGAGCGTCAGACGGCCATGTCCACTGCGTACTCGCTTGTACCAGGAGGTGATAACAGGGAGGTCCTCACAGAACCCATACGGCAAGTTGTACGCGAAGAACTTCGAAAAGTTTCTGCAGCGTCCCCTCCCAGTAGCGCCGCTCTTACGGATGTCGTTCGCAACGAAATCGGGCAGTTCGTTCACTCCTCACCACCATCATAAGTCTAACCTCTCACGCTTTCATACGCGGATGCCCTACGCGTCTCTACGCCATCGACGGCACATTATGCTCATCCACTTGCTAGGTCCCCCAGACGCTTTCCAAGTCCAGCCCATCGCCTGCCTTCTCAGGCCTATTTTCGTCCTGGCCTGCGGAAGTCCACCGTCTGGCGTGCACCCGACAATCGTCCTTTGTGCTACCATTGTGGCGAAGTTAGACACATGTACCGCGACTGTTACTACCGACAATCAGGCCTACGCGGATGCCACCCAGATGCACGTTGTCCACGCTATGGTGAGCGCCCACAGGAAATTGTGGATTACTTGGAATGTAGTCATCACGTTCCTGTCCCGCCGCGGCGACAGTCACGGTCATCATCACCCCGTCCGTCCGCATCAACGCACCGTGCCTGACTAGCTTTTGGGCCCCCGGTGTCAGTCGCGCAAGCCCACGCCGGGGAAACTGAAAACTGCGACCTCCGCAGGTGAGGCCGCTGTCATGCGAACCGACAAATACCCTCCGCCGCTGCCTTACGACGTGCCGTTAAAGCCAGTGTCTTAAATCGCCGACAGAAAGTCCCCTGCCATTACCGTTCCCGTCGACTGTTATCTGGTGACTGCGCCTATTGACACGGGAGCTGAATACTCGGTGATGAGTGCTTCATTGGTCACCCGTCTACACAAGGTGCTGATAACGTGGGACGACCCCAAGGTAATCACCGCTCGAGGACACCTCGTATCCCCTATAGGAAGGTGCAACACCAGGCTTGAGATTTGTGCGTCAGCTTTTGTAGGGTCATTTCTTGTACTGGCCAATTGTTCTCGGCCGATCGTTTTGGACATGAATTTTGTGCAAGAATGTTGAGCGATAATATTCTGCGTGATTTGTTCTTCAGCTTCTTTAACTATGTTTCTGGAGATTTCGAAATCGAGAACGATTATCGTGGCATGGCCTTACGCGTAGTCGATGATTGCGTCATGTTGCCACCTCGCTGTAGTATCTTCATGCTTGTTGAGTGTCCACGGGAGCAGTCGATTATGGGCATCACCGAAAGTAACCTGACGTTATTGCTTGATCGGGAAGTCGCCATTGCTCAAAGTCTCGTTCAGCTTCGAAATGGCCAGACTACGGTTTTAGTTACGAACTTCGGTGGCGAACACAGGCATTTTGAGAAACGCACAACCATAGCTTACTTGGAAGCATTTAATGATTTTGACGCCTTCCCTTTGATTACGACAATCTCGACTGAGATCAGCTGGGATACTGACGTAACTAGTCGCCTCAACGCCAATCGCCAGTTAGAAAACCTTAAGAGGGCAAGGCTCCTCAGTCTCCTCTCATTCTTAGTGACTGTTTTGCCACTACATCTAAAGTCCGACAGACTCCTCTAATGAAGCTCATAATTATTATTGAGCCCAACGTCCAACCCGTGCCCCTGCATACTTACCGCGTGTCGCAGAAGGAGCAAGACGCTATCCGTCATCAAGTGAAACAACTGCTCGATGACGAAGTATTTCAACTATCAACTAGTCCTTGGGCGTCACTAGTTGTTTTGGTTCAAAAGAAAGATTGTTCATTATGATTCTGCGTCGACTACCGCAAACTCAACAAGATGACGAAAAAAGACGTATATCCTATTCCTCGTATTGATCACTCCTTGGATCGCCTGCGACACGCCCGTTACTTCTCTTCCGTAGATCGTTGTAGCGGATATTGGCAGATTGAAGTAGAGGAACGGGACCGAGAAAAAAAACAACGTTTATTACATTTCACGGTCTCTGTGAGTTTAATATTCTCTATTTTGGCCTGTGTTCCACTCTAGCCACATTCCAACAAATGTTAGACACAGTTTCATGTGACTTGAAGCAGTACTCTTGTTTATTGAATTTACATGACGTAGTCGTTTTTTACGACATTTCACAGCACATTGAGCGGCTTGAGGTGGTTCTTCTGGCTATTCGCACTGCCGGCCTCTTTCTCAAACCGGAAAAGTGTTATTTTGGATATGAGGAACTCCAATTTCTTGGCCACATTGTCAGAAGCAGTGGTGTTCACGCCAATCTTGAGAAGGCATGGCAGTTGCTTTGTTCCCGATATTGAGTACAAAGCTTCTAGACGCTGCTTTCTGGGACTACGTCCTTATTACTACCGCTTTGTGCCGAAAGTTTTGAAAAACGCCGATCCTCTACCACACCTCCTTAAGGACGACGTCGCCTTTGTCTAGGGCCCCAAACAATCCGAGGCTTTCCGCGACCTTCAACAACGCCTACAAACGCCACCGATCCTTGGTCACTTCGACACTTAAGCAGACACAGAAGTCCACACTGACGTGAGCAACCTTAGCCTCGGAGCTATTCTCGAGTAATAATGTTACGGGTAACTTAATTATTAAATTAAATACGATGCACCGGGCTCGGCAAACAAGATGGCGACCGTTCATAAACAACCAGCCCCCAACGTCGTCTTTCTCTTTCTTGCAGCCAGGCTGTGCCGGCTGTTGTGTATCATAACCCCCCGCTGGTAGAAGCACCGTCTCGGTGCTTGAGCAACTCGGATGCAATAGAAGGAGGGTGATAAGGCTTGAGTCTAGCTAAGAGCACGATGTCACTCGAAGGTGACGATGATGATGTTGAATCGGCTGGAACAATCTCATATGTAACGTCAGTCACCTGGCGAACGACGCGGTATGGTCCAGTGTGGCGTGACAGCAGTTTTTCAGAAAGCCCTACACTCCGAGTGGGGGACCAGAGGAGGACAAGGGAACACAGAGAGAAGTGCACGTTTCGATGATGGGAATCGTAGAGCTGTCTTTGGTGCTCCTGTGAGGCCTGCAGGCGGCTGCGGGCGAGTTGGCGTGCGTGGTCGGCTCGCGCGATGACTTCGCCGGCATACTCAGTGACCGAGGGCAGCAAGGTGTCAAATGGTAGGGCGGGTTGTCAGCCGTATAGAAGATAGAATGGTGAATAGCCGGCAGTGTCGTGGCGTAGCGAATTAAATGCGAACGTCACAAATGGCTAATGAACGTCCCAGTCCTGGCGGTCGGTCGCTACGTATTTAGAAAGCATGTCGGTTATGGTGCTGTTGAGGCGCTCCGTAAGACCGTTCGTTTGCGGATGGTACGAAGTGGCAAACTTGTGCTTGGCAGAGCAAGAGCGCAGGATTTCATCAAAGACAGCTGATAGGAAGGTCCGGCCTCAGTCAGTGAGAAGTTGGCGTGGAGCTCCGTGTACTAAAATAATATCATATACCAGAAAGTCCGCCACATCAGTTGCGCAACTCGTCGGAAGTGCTCGTGTGATAGCGTACCGTGTCGTATGCTCAGTGGCGACAGTGATCCACTTGTTACCTGAGCTGGAGATCGGGAATGGGCCAAGCAGGTCGAGGCCAACTCGAAAAAAAAAGGTTCAATGGGAATGTCGATCGGCTGAAGTAATCCAGCTGGTAGAGAAGATGGCTTTTTGCGGCGCTGGCAAGGCTCACAAGCGGCGACGTAGCGTCGAACAGAGCGGGCAAGGCCAGGCCAAAAGAAACGATGACGTACATGGTCGTATGTGCGGGAGACGCCCAAGTGGGCCGCCAAAGGAGCGTCATGAAGTTGGTTAAGAACAGTCGCACGAAGTTGTGCTGGTATGACGGGGAGCAAGTCATGGCCATATGGATCGAGCTTGTGGCGATACAGGATGCCGTCTTTTACTAGGAACATTTGTAGAGATGCGTCGCGAGGCATTGACTCAATCTTGTCAACGATGGTTCGCAGGTAAGCATCCCGGCGTTGTTCGTGGCAAAGGTTGAGTAGCTGCGTCACAGACAGAAAGTCTGGAAAGGTGTCAGTAAGGACAGCCTCTTGCAAAGGGTAGCGTGATAAACAATCCGCATCTTGATGTGACCGCCCTGTTTTGTACGATACGGTGAACGTGTATTCTTGTAATCGTAGGGACTAACGAGCGAGGCTTCCTGCGAAATCCTTGAGCGAGGCCGGCCAGCAGAGCGCGTGGTGGTCAGTGACCACACGGAATGGACGCCCGTACCCGGAATTGACACCCGGGCGAAACTTGGGGACTGCCCACACAAGAGCGAGACACTCACGCTCTGTGATTGAATAGTTGCGCTCGGCTGCAGATAGCAGTCGGCTTGCATATGCTATAACACGTTCATGTCCGCGTTGGTGTTGCAATAGCACTGCCCCGATGCCGTGCCCACTAGCGTCAGTGCGAACCTCGGTTGGAGCTGATGGATCGAAATGAGCTAAAATCGGCGGTGTTGTAAGGAGCGTCGTGAGCTGGGAAAAAGTTGAGGCTTGATCAGCACCCCAGAATAACGGGGTGTCCTTCTTCAGGAGGTTTGTGAGTGGGCGTGCAATGATGGCAAAGTCCTTAACAAACCATCGAAAGTAGAAGCACAAGTCCACAAAACTGCAAACGTCCTTTGTTGACTTCGGAACAGAAAAGTCTTTGACGGCACAAATTTTCTCGGGATCCGGACGGACTCTTCCGGCATCGACGATGTGGCCAAGTACGGTTATTTGGTGATGGGCAAAGTGGCGTTTAGACTAGTTTAGTTGAAGTCCGGCTCGACGAAAAACTTCAAGAATCGCCGATAAACGTTGGGATGGGAGTCGAATGTGGGCGAGAAAAGGATAACGTCGTGTAAATAGCATAAGCAGGTTGACCATTTAAACCCTTGGAGCAATGAGTCCATCATTCTATCGAATGTGGCCGGCGCATTACAGAGACCAAAGGATATCATAACTTTGAAGTGATAAAGCCCGCCAGGAGTGACGAACGCGGTCTTCTCACGGTCCATCTCGTCCACAGCGATCTGCCAATAGCCAGATCGAAGGTCGATAGTGGTAAAATACGTAGCACCGTAAAGGCAGTCTAAGGCATCGTCGATTCTAGGCAACGGGTCAACATCTTCGTAATTTTGTTGAGATGCCTATAATCTACACAAAAGCGCCATGTTCCATCCTTCTTTCTGATCAGGACAACAGAAGAAGCCCAGGGCTACAAGAGGGCTCGATTATGTTTTTTTGCAAGCATCTTTTCGACTTCCTATTGTATGACTGTGCGCTCGGACGTGGAAACACGGTATGGACGTCGGTGAATGGGACTCGCGTCACCAGTATTGATGCGATGAGGAACAACACTCGTTCGGCTCAAAGCCGTGCTGGCGAAGTCGAAAAGGTCACTATAGGACTCCGGGACGCGACGAAGGACTTCCGCTTGATCAGGAGCGAGATCTGATGGTACCATGTGGTAAACGTCAACGCCCGATGAGCGTGATAGAGTTGGTTCATGGTCTAAGGTGCAGCAATCATCTACCCTGAAGGATTCAACCGTATGGTCTTGTAGAGCAGTAATTTCGACTAGGGAGATACCTTGTAGAAGAATTTGGGCAGTGAGGGCAAAATTGACAATAGGAAGGCATGTGCGGTTTTCAACGATTGTCAAAACAGTGTGCGGAACAGCGACGCCATGCGTAAGCATCACGGCATGAATTGGTGCCACCATGTATTCGCCGTCAGGTACAGGTGGTGTAGAAAAGAGGTCGATATAAGTGACACAGTTAGGCGGAAGGCGTGCGAAATCAATGCAGCAAAGGAAAATTTGGGGTGGGTTGGTCAGATCAGAAAGTAGAGGCATTTCAGGGTCAAGACAGCCGGCTGAACAATCAATAAGAGCCGAGTGAGCGGTTAGACTATCCATGCCTAGAATTACTTCATGAGGGCAATTCTCTATAACGGTGAAAAGAACAGCAGTGCTTCTATCGGCGATAGTCACACGGGCAGACCACATGCCAATTATCGCGGCAGTTTTGCCGTCGGCGACTCGAACGGCTCGGTCCAAGGCAGGTGTGATAACTTTCTTTAGGCAGCGACGAAGAGCAGCACTTATTATGGACACATGCGCGCCGGTATCCATCAACGCGCGCACAGGTGCATTGTCTAAAGTAACATTCAACAGATTCCGGGTTTTCGGTAATGTTACACGAGGATTTCTTGCAGAGGTCGTCGTCAATGCAGCTTCACCTCCAGAAGCTGCACTGCCTAGTTTTCCGATAGGGGGCGCTGCCAGTAGGTCGGAGAGGCAGGACGCCGTTGTGAGGGCGAACGAGATTGACGGCGAGCAGGGGATGGTGAGCGGGCGTAGCGAGGTCTCGTCAGAGGTGCGGCAGAATCAGAGGATGTGGTCGGCATAAGGAATTAAAAATCAAATGTTGAGGACGACTGGTGGACAGAAGTGGCCTGGGTAGGAGGCCCATGTTGTGCCGGCGGAGCCCAGTGATTGTGGCAGTGGCGAGCAATATGACGGACACGCCGTCAGTTGAAGCATATGGGCTTGTCGTCCAGTGTACGCCATTTGGACAAATAGCGCTGTCGAGAGTAGTTGGACCCAAATCGAGGAGCGGAGGGATGACGATAAAAAGGCTTGGCAGAGTCGACTGGTTGAATGGGGTGCAGGCCGACGTTCGATAATTCTTGACGAACGACGGCTTGTATCAGTGAGATAGTGGACGGTGAAGGATCAGGCGTTGTAAATGAAGTAGCTACTGGTTGGGCTGCCTCGACCTCGCGACGAATGATGCGGGTGAGGTTGTCACATCGGGCAGTAAGACGAACGGCGTCATCACATGAGGAAGTAGTAGCTGTGTTCGGCAGGCGCGTGATGCCGTGGGTGACGCGGGGGGCTTTAGCCTGTTCTAGACGGCGGCATTCTGTCAAGAACGTGTCGATGCTCGTGACCTTATTAAAAACCAGCAGGTTGAAGCATCGTCAGCAATCTCTTTCAGGACGTGATTAACTTTTTCTTCTGACATGCGCTGGTCGATCTTGCTACAAAGCACCAAGACGTTAAGAATGTATGAGACGTACGATTCAGTAGACGTCTGGGCACGGGTGGCGAGAGTCTTCTTGGCAGCGAGCTGACGACCAGATGAATCACCGAAAATGTCATGGATCTTCAATTTGAAAAGATCCCAGCTTCTGATTTCGGCTTCGTTGGTTTCGAACTATGTCCGCGGCGTGCCGTCGAGGTAAAACACAACATTGGCGAGCATGAGCGTGGGATCCAAGCGGTGGGTAGCGCTTACTCGCTCGTACCGGTGCAGCCAGGAGTCAACGTCGATGGTACCGTCAGCGGAGAAAGTTCCAGGATCCGGCAGGGGTGGCAGGGTGACGTAGGTTGTCGACTCGGATCGAGAGACCGGTGGGGATGAGGCACTGGCAGTTGAAGTAGCCGAAGAGTCCCCGGTGTTGCGACCGCTGCGCGTCTCCATCGAGGTTCGGGAGTCGTCCACCTCCACCAATAATGTTATGGGTAACTTAATAAATTAAATACGATGCACCGTGCTCGGCGAACAAGATGGCGACAGTTCATAAACAACCAGCCACCAACGTCGTGTTTCTCTTTATTGCAGCCAGGCTGTGCCAGCTGTTGTGTATCAATATCGAGATGGCGTGGAACGCGTCATCGCCTACGCTAGCTGCACGTTGTCATCTTCAAAGAACTACTTGACGATTAGAAAAGAATGTCTGGCAGTTGTATGGGCCAAAACTAAATTCAAGCCCCACTGGTACTGGCACTACTTCCGAATCGTCAGTGACCACCCCTCTCTGTGCTGGCTAGCGAATCTGAAAGATCCTTGGAGCCGTCTCGCAAGATGGAGTATTCAGTTACAGGAATTCGATATCACGATGGTTTACAAGTCTGGCCAGAAACACACCGACGCTGACTGTCTTTCCCGAGCACTTGTTGAGGTCACTGCAGCATACAAGGATGAAGCCTTCAGCTGCCTTGCTATTCTGGCATCTTTAAACGTGGCTGAGCAGCAACGCGAAGACTTGTAATTACAACCACTGATCGAATACCTTGAGCAACGTCACCTACAACTTCCACGTCTGTTCTCGCGTGGTTTGTCATCTTTCCGTCTAGGCCATGACATCCTCTACAAGCGCAACTTTATTCTTACAAAAACTGTTTACCTCGTCGTCGTTCCTGCTGCTCCCAATGATATTTTGCGAGCTTGTCTTGACGAGCCATCATCAGGGCATCTTGGCTTCGCGCGTACTTTAGTGCGGATCGAGGACAAATACTACTGGGGGAAACAAATGAACACCACACGGCAGTACGTGAAGGCATGCACAGCCTGTCAGCACCGCGAAAATTTAACCACAAAACCAGCTGGTCTGCTTCAGCCTTTGCGACCCCCTAACACACCTTTTGAAAAGGTCGGGTTGGATTTACTCGGGCCATCTCCAAAGTCTACGGCTTGTAACCACTGGATTGTGGTTGCCACTGACTACTTGACCAGATACTGCAAAACACAAGCCTCCCAGCAACCAACTGCTTCCCAAGTGACTGACGTTCTCATGAAGAATATCAATCTCTGCCACGGTGCTTCCGCTATCGTCATCACAGATAATGTTACGGCTTTTACGGCACAGTTGCTTCGAGAGATCATGTTGCAGAGCGGCACGACGCGCCGAACAACAACTGCGTACGACCTGCAGACTTACGGGTTAACCAAACGCCTCAACAAAACAATTGCAGATATGCTTTCGAAGTATGCCGCCAAGGATCAGAAGAATTGGGATGAAATCATCCCTTATGTAACATTTGCGTACATTACTGCTTTGCAGGAAACCACCAGCTTTGCTTCTTTTTGCCTGGTTTACGGCCGCAACCTCACCACAATGCTTGACATCATGCTGCAACCAACTCTCCCGGACACGATTACCCCGGACGCAGATATATTTGTTCAGCGTGCCGAAGACGCCTAGCAGCTGGTACGATTTCGCATTTTATCGCGGCAAAATCAAGATGCTCGCCGGTACAACATCCACCACAGAGCAGTATTATAAGAGCCCGGTGACCTATGTGGGGCGACCTAGTCTGGGTAATCTGATCTAGACGTGGACGCTCAGAAAAATTGTTATGTCAGTACCTCGGACCCTACCGAGTTCTTCATCACCTCGGTGAAGTGAACTACGAAGTTGTCTCAGCAGACACGTCACACCGTTCTCGTAGACCACGCTCCTCGGAGGTGGTTCACGTCTCCAAGATAAAGCCTTACTGTTCGCGTTGACTGTAAGTCAATAACTTTGTGATGTGGCAATGGCCTTCAAGAAAATTGTACATTTTTTCTTGCATTATTTTTCATCTCGTCGTTTTTCTTTTCAGTTGACATAGACATTTTGACTACATTTTGTTGTTTTTCAGAGCCGTGGCATTCATGCCATGCTTATTCTTATTTTTTTTTGGGGGGGGGGGAGAGGGTAATGCCACGCTGTGTTGGTGGCAGAAGACGAGAGCGAAGAAGTGATGGGCAGCTGTTGTTAAGTAAACAGTCCTCCACTTCAAGTTGCTGCCTACCGTTTCCTCTCGAGACGATATATATATATATATATATATATATATATATATTGTAATGAGAGCAGTGGACACGGAGCTCGAGTAGAAAAAGAAGAAGCGCTGCGATCGCAGGCTTACATTCAGTTAGCCCTTGCACTAAATAAATATCTCGTTCACCGAGTCAACTCATGCTTGTTCAACACCCCGTTTCAAATGGTGGAAGTGCTGGGATACATCTACTACTCACCCTGGAACGTCAAAGTCGTACAATTCAACGACCTTCTGCAATGACTGATCCGCGGCCGTCTCATGCCGCCACTCCAGATCTCGCACCCGTACCTCTCTTCTGTTCTGGCGTTCTCCAGCAGTGTGACCCCCACGCCTTATTTTGTGGCACAGAGGACGAATATGTGGACAACTGGATACCCGGGTATAAGCTGGTGAGCGTGTACAATAAGTGGAGCGCAGCCTATAAGCTCACAAATGTGAGTTTTTACCAGACAGAAGTGGTGAAACTATGGTACAGGAATTATCAAAGTGATTTCAGTCGCCGAGGTTATTCAGCTCTGCCAAAGCTATGATGAGCTCCGTAGTCAGTGCGCTTCTACACGTTGTGCTGCTCAAAACACCACAAACCCCTCATTCCTCGACTATGGCCACTACACCACTGATCACTCTGCGTTGATGCCACTTATAAAGCACTTCATACGGGAGGAGGTTGCCCGGCAGCTATGTATATTCACAAGAACTACGAAGCCGTTGGCAACATTGCCGCCTTCGCTCCGCAAGGTCATTGCATAGCAAAATGCCGAAACCTTGCTGCCAGCTCAGGCTCCACCATCTGTTACCGCACCACTAACATATGCAGCTGCTGTTGCTTGGCCACGTGCTCCATCGTCTCCGGCTATCTACGAAGCAACTTGCCACGTTTATTTGTCGACGCCACTTGCCCGCCATTTCACCATCACGTCTCCGGCTGTATAGGAAACAACTCGGAACGTTTATATGACGCCGCCACCTGCACGACGTTTACAGTACCTTATTCAGCAATCAGTGCCCCTGTCGTCAGCCAATGGCACACTCCGGATAATCAGCAAATGTTTTTCATGTAGCATCCCAGGCCACATAGCTCGTCACTGCCGTCGTCGCAGCTTCCCTTCTCATGACATTTCAGAAGCCCATCACTACATGCCCACTCAGCCGCGATATCCCGTTCCTGCCGATCCCTTACTAGACGTACGTCTCGGCGCCGACCATCCGGCTTCAGCCGTTCGCCCTTCCTCGTCCCCGATCTATTTTTCCAATGTTACAACGCAACAGCCCACTGCGAGGGCATAACTGACGGGCGTGTTTCCGGACACAAAAACTGCAATGGCAGCGAAAATTTTAAGACCCAACTGCAGTCCCCCGAACGAATTGAACTCTATATTGATGACATTAGGGTGCATTGACTTGTTGAAACTGGAACTGCCGCATTTGTAATTAGCGAGGAACTGTGCCGAAACATGAAGAAAGTGACCACTCAACTTACCGACCTATCTTAGCAGACAGCTACGTCCCACCGTGTTCAGCCTAAAACTTTGTGCACTGCACAAATCGTCCTTCAATGTGCCATGTACGTCGTCGAATTAGTAGGTTTATTCCGTTCTTCGCATGACGTTATCTTTGGGTGGGACTTTACCGCAGGTCGCGGTATCAAACCCCGTGTGTGGCGGCTGCATTTCCGATGGAGGTGGAAACGTTGTAGGCCCGTGTGCTCAGACTTTCGTGCACGTTAAAGAACTCCAGGTGGACGAAATTTCCGAACCCTCCACTACAGCATCTCTGATAATCATATGGAGGTTTTGGGACGTTAAACACCACATGCCAATTATATTGGGTGGGACTTTCTTTCGTCAAATTCGGCTTTGGTCGACTTTGCGGCTTCTGAACTCGCATTATTTGTGCCGTGCTATGACCCCGACGACGGCACATCGAGTAGAGTGTTTGCTGCTTCAAGCCTTGACATTGCGCTTTTCTCAGCTGTTGTTGTCCCAGTGTCGTGCGCTTCTCCGAAATCGCCTCTGTTGTTTATGCCATCTGTCACAACTGCGTGCCATCGAATTTCATGCTTCCGTTTGCCGTCATCGTTTTTCGCAACGGTAATGCTGCGATTTATGTGTGCGATGCCTCGGACAGCCCGTCATTCTTACTACGTGGAGAATGCCTGGGAAGCTACTAACCTTACGGGTGCATTCTTCCAGCCACTATACCCGATTTACGGTTTCGCTTCCAATTTGTGCTGTCACTCCTACCAACGCGCCTAATGATGTTCTCGACGTCTCCTCAGATGCCATTGACCCTGAGCTCACACCAACTCAGTGCCAAGAGGTTATACTTTTTCTACTTTGTTTTTTCTCTTCATTCTATCGTGACCAGTCAGGCTGAGGCTGAACCTCTGCAGTCGTTCACCGTATTGACACCGGTCAACAAGCCCCACTAAGACAGCGTACGTACCGTGTGTCACCTGCTGAACGCCGTGTCATCGACGTACAAGTGGACGTTATGTTGAAACGTGGCATCAACAAGCCCGCCAACAGTTTCTGGGATTCACTGATTGATCTCGTGAAGAAAAAATACGGATCCACCCGACTCTGCCTTGACTACCGCTGACTCAACAAGATAAAGAGCAAAGACGTATAACATCTGCCTCGCATCGATGATGCTTTGGACAGTGTTACGACCGTCATCATTATTGAAGTTTTTCGGCCTTTGTGAACGAGACGAAAATATTTCGACGCATTCCAAGCAAGAGTGTGCCGTCAAAACGGGTTGATTTCCTCTCCGCAAAACCTGAACGAGAGGTTCGAGACTGGTTCGCGCAAAGAAAACGCACGAGCCAAGAGAGGCCATTGTGAGCTCGACTAAAGAAAGGCCATTGTGTTTGCTGAAAGCAAGGCTCTCGAGGTCAACAAGCAGGCAGCTTGGCCATTTTTAAGGTCACCGAGGATCTGGAAATCTCGGAAACAGCATGGTATTCGCAGTTCAAGCTGAAAGCTAAAGCCAAACTGGTTGTGGCTGTATCTTGTGAAGAGAAGTGGAACCCCGGTTATGCGCAGCTAAGCCAAAGCTTCTAGCAAACAACTAGGAATGAAATGTGGGGTTGAGGGAAAGGAAAGCGCACTATCTGCTGTAGCCCTTGCGGGAGCCCGCCTCCACGACAAGGGATTAGTCGACCACTCCTTCTTCCCCCTTTCTTCATACGATCGGCTGAATGGGGTGGCATATTTTGACGATATGCTGGCACACCACTACGTTGTCCTACCCAAACAGTCAGGCAGGTTTGACACGTGTACTGGCAGCCGGTTATTTGAACCTCACCCAACTGCCAGAAGAATCTTAGAAACCAAGATCATCTGACGTGCTCGAAACTTGGTGACGTGTGCGAAAACGTCGGTGCAGTGCGTTTGTGACCATATTTGGGCATCGTGTAGACTGTGCCCTCGCCACATGCATTGTATGGTGTCTCCCCTATTTCGTGGGTGGAGCACGTAGACCGTGGAGCGCCGTATTGGCTGAAACCGCGGACAATGCGCCCAGGGTTGGCAACGCGGCGCTATATAAGCGGAAGCCTTTTTGTGTATTTGAATTTCTAC
Source organism: Rhipicephalus microplus (assembly GCF_043290135.1). Taxonomy (NCBI): domain Eukaryota; kingdom Metazoa; phylum Arthropoda; class Arachnida; order Ixodida; family Ixodidae; genus Rhipicephalus; species Rhipicephalus microplus. The sequence continues at coordinate 1,798,422 of NW_027464590.1, forward strand.
AGTCCAACAGCTCTCATGTACAGTTCTCGACTTCTACTTGATCACTTGATCATCTCATTTTGAATTCTCAGTTACTAACCATGTAAATAAATTGTCGTTATTACGAGCGCCTCATCAGACTTGTTCGACGATGGGTCCTAGGACGGGGGCCCACTACGAAACTGAGACCCGCGGGACCCGGAGTCGCCACAACTGGTGGCAGCGTTGAGATCGCGTCAACCGAGGTCGCAACCACTGGACTCAGCGGAGAGATGGTGTCAACCCAGGTAGCAAGGACTCGACGACAGCAGTCAGATACTATGACCCCATTGACTTCGAGAGGCAATAGGACGACAATGTTCAGATTCTCTGAGCTCATCGACTTGAGAGGCAGCTGAACGGCACTTCTAGGATGACACGAGGTCATCGACTGCGAGAGGCAACCGGAAGGCACTACTGAGATGCACGACGCTGGAGGCATGACCGGAGCCGGGTGAGTGCCGAACTTCTCTGTTAAACTTTATCAGGCATTTACTAATGTGCGAGTAAAAGCTATTAGGAACATAGCGTATTTGGTCATTGTGTAACTGGCATCAGGCAGATTGTGAGATAGCTTGATTCGGCTACAGTCTGTGGGTGACGGCAAGGTTAACAGTGACAGAGCTATTTTAGTCATTAGGTTAACAAATAAGTTGCGTCAGGCAGGCAATTGTAAGATAGCTAGTTTAAGCTATTATCTGTGGTTTCAGAAAGGTTAACGGTGACAGAGCTATTTTAGTCATCAGGTTAACAAATAACTTGCGTCCGGCAGATAATTGTCAAATAGCTTTTTAAGCTATAATTTGTGGGTGACGGCAAGGTTAACGGTGACAGGGCTGTTTTAGCCATATGGTTAACAGATAACTTGCGTAGGGCAGATAATTGTGAGATAGCTTGTTTAAGCTATAGTCTATGAATGGTGGCAAAGTTAACAGTGACAGCACAGAATTCCGTGTAAGAGCTAAAGGAAGCTTTTGCAGACTAAGTTAACAGGTAACTTGAGGCAAGGCAGAAAACTAGTGCTGTCGTTGTTGTCAGGGTTAATGAGCTGCAAGACAGGAATCATTTGTGGAACAGAGAACGGTACCGGAAGCAGTCATGAATCTGGAAGCCCTGCGAAAACCTATGTTGCTAGTGATCGCAAGGGAGATAAACCTGAATGTGTCAGACTCCCCAACAAGAACAGGACTGATCGAGCGGATCATCGGGACAGGGTTGGACGATGAAAAAACCTCAGGCTATGTCATGGACATTGAGGAAGCAAACGCAGAAGCCCAGAAAAAAGAGAAAGCAGTCATGAGTCTTAAAGCACTGCAAAAACCTATGTCGCTAGCGATCGCAAGGGAGATGAACCTAGATGTGTCGGACTCCCCAACAAGAAAAGGACTGATCGAGCGGATCGTAGAGATAGGGTTGGACAATGAGGAACTCTCAGGGTGTGTCATAGACAATGAGGAAGAAAGGGCAGAGGCCTAGAGAAAATAGGCAAAGGCAGAATCTCGAAGAAAAGAGGCAGAAGCAAAGAGAAAAGAGGCAGAGGCAGAAGCCGAAAGGATACGTATACACGAGGCTACGATGCAGGCCTTGTCTTAGAGGATAGAATGGATGAATAATCGCATACTGGAACTGCATCAGGATCATCGTCCGTCGTGTATATGTGAAGTATGTGTAGAGCCAAAAAAGTGCGATGTAGTGGCGAGTACGGTGCAGTGTGAAGTCACCGAGAAAGGCGCTGTTTGCAAGGTATCAACCAAGAAAGTTACGCGTCTCTATGAGTGCGACATGCAGAGTGATCCTTCGGCGGAGAGAAAAGAGCAACAGGTCGTTGTTAGAGAAATTGCGCCTTGGGAAGCTACGCAACTCTCCGAAATTGCGAAGGTAGTGAATGTAGAGATCGGGACGGTGGCCGGTATTCAAACTGTAGCAAGTCCAAAAGGTATTCCATGTGAGACCGAGTCTGGTTCCAGTCGCCCTGATGGGGTCATTGAACAGATTGGTGAGCTGGAGACCATGCTCGAATCTCAGCAGGGGAATTACTTTTCGGACGTTGAAAGAGAAGACGACAAAGGTAGTCCTAAATGTAGCGAAGACAAAACGCTACTGATACCCGACAGTACTGCTAGCGAGGGTGAGCTACTGTTGAAAGCATTTCCTACAGATAAAGTGAGCAATGTTTCAGAGGGTGAGAAGGTACATTGCGAGATGGTCGTAGGTTTACAAACAGGAACAAGTTCAGTGGAGGATTATTTCGACGAAAAGTCTAATTTCAGCAGCATGAACAGAGATTGTGTGTTGTTAGAGACTTGCCTCGTGCAGTGGCACATAAACGATCGGCCGTATGATAAAAACTACCTGGAAATCGAGCAGGACACCAATTTCCAAGAGTTCAGATCTGTGGGGAGCCCAGAGTCTGGTTTTATGAGGGGTAGCGCAGATAAATTAGCCCGTCGGAGCAATGGAGCGGGAACATCGAAGGGCAAAGGCTGCAAAAAAGGGTGGTGTACAGGCACACTAGAACTGTAGGTTGCCGATGACGCAACCAGGGAAGTTTGTAACAATCAAAGAAAGGTTGCACGTAAGCGTCACCGCAAACGAAGGAAGCGGGGACGTGCGGCACCATAAAAGGTGGAGGCAGAGGGCACGCCGCAGCAAAAACGGAAAGGTTGGACATCATACAATTCAATAAAAAGTGCTTTGACGCGTAGGGTCAGGCGAAATTGGCGAGAAAGGAGTAGCGGAAAGGGACACGCGTCACCAATAAGGAAGGCGCGGTTGAAAGGAAAAAGTTCGCATAGAGAACAATGTCGACAAGTTCTTAAAAGAAAGGCTTCTGGTCCTAAATTCAGGGTGGAACCAATTGCCAAAGAACAATGGCGAATCTTCCCCCCCCCCATTTCAGAAATCTTCGGTGTCCCGAAGAAAGCCGGCCAGAATCAGGAATGAGGCGAGATAGCACAGTTAAGCTAGGAGCTCGCGCTCGTTGTGGCCTCTGGCGGTCGCGAAAGCGGCAGAGAACACGACCGCCACGTGGATGACTAAAGCATGAAGGTCAGCTGCAAGCTTTTCGCAGAATGCGACCCAGAATTTCTGGAAAGGAGCTTTTATGGAATATTCCACTAGTTTTAAACCTTTGAAATAATGTTTTCTTTTACAACAAAAGGTTGAGCAGAAAACAAAGGCTGGTTTCAAAAGTTTATGCTGAACGCGGATTGTGTTACTTTTGCAATCAAACGCGCGTGTAATTTTTTTTAGATGGTGCGGAAGCGTGCCTTTGGTCGTAAAATGTAACAGGACTCTGTAAGTGCGAATAGAGCTAACGCACCTGAAGGAACCCAGCGGGTTCTTTATCCATGGGCTGGCATTACAAGGTATCATTAACCAAACAAGACTATTACGCAAGGTATCTCTTATAATCATATGGGGGTTTCGGAACGATAAACCCCACAAATCAATCAATCAATCAATCGATGAACTCACATATCAAATAAAGCTTTAAATAGGCAAAGCGCACTTGGGAAGAGAAGATAGACTACTTAGCGGTTGTCTTAGTATTATTTCCGACGATTTTGACCAGTGCACTGGTCTTCGTCAGGGTTTGGAATTTAATGCGATGCTGTGGGAACATGCCGCATGAACGTGGTAGGGCAAAAAAGAAACGAATTTTTAACACATTAGGAATGTTTTACAGTGGTGACATACGCTGCGCCAAACAGTTCTCGTCTGATTGGCTGCAGCTAGCAAAAGAGAGAAGGATGAGAGAGTTCCCATTTAGAGTGGGGCATGTGTCGTACGTTTCGGCACAACATAACAGAAAGAGTAGAAGCCAAATCAACCGGCTGAAAACTAAAAAGAGCACCGAAAAAAAAGAAAAGGAAGAAGACAGAATAAGAAAAAAAGAAGAAAAAAAGGAGAAAATCCTTGAAAATAAAACTAAGACAACCACTAAGTTGGGTCTCCTCTCTTTCTATATATGTGTAGATATATAATAAAAATTCGCTGGCATAAAGTGGCAGCAGAAAGCACAATATTGGGCTGATCAGCATATAAAAGAGGCATTTTTCTCCGATTGGGCATGATCAGAACAAAAACTCGTAACAAGCCCACTCGTAACACGTTCACGTGCTACGTGACGCCAAACATGCTCAAAAGATCGTGCCGCACTCGTCGCCATGGCTACTGGTGGCGCTGACTGACACTCCTACGTTTAATTCACATATAAACCCTATAAAGTGGCTGAGGGATGGCTGTCGTGGTAGTTCAGTGGTAGAGCATCAAACGCGTCATTCGCAGGTTGCAGGTTCGGATCCTGCCCAAGGCAAGTTATCTTTTCACCCACTTTTCTTCATATTCAAATCACATTTAGGTCTAATGTCTTCCCCTGTGCTTTTTGGCATTATTGTCGTGTTGGATCTCATTATTATTGTGTAAAAACACAGAAAAACAAGCCCTTGGGTATGCACTTCTTTTCTTCTTTCCTTGATATATATATATATATATATATATATATATATATATATATATATATATATATATATATATATATATATTTATATATATATATATAGTCATCATTGATGAACGAGCCACTCCGGCTCATACTCGTTTTTGGGCTGTGAAGATGAAGAGAACATTTTTGTGGCTCTGGTTTGGTGAACTCCTGGCTGTGTGTCTTGTTTTGCTCGCGACATTACTGGTGGAGGTGCTGGGTACGTATACCTCAGCTGTGTCGGTCATCTTGGAGACGGCTACATCTCCCATATCAAGAAGCAGCCGCCACCTATGTGGGTAACCTTCTGAATTTGGTTTCTTGGTATCGACACCCAGAAAGATGGCAACTCCGATGACAAGCCAGGTAGTGCAAACGAGCGAAGCCCATGATTCTCTTCTCTCACATGTTTATCATGCGCCACAGACACCAAAGCCGTTTCATGGAGACATCTTCGAGGATGTCGATGACTGGCTCGACCACTTTCATTTAGTTGCCAGTATTAACAAATGGGACGATGTTCGCAAACTGCGCCGAGTTTACTTCTACTTGGAGGATTCTGCGAAGACGTGGTACGAGAACCACGAGGGCTCCTTCGCCACCGGGCAAGAGTTTAGCTGTCAGCTCCGTGACGCCTACCGGAACATCGAGAGGAAGGAGAGGGCTGAACAAGCCATATCCTGCAGAAACCAGCGGCCGAAGGAACAAGTATCCATGTTTGTCGAGGACATGCTTCGCCTCTTCAAGCGCGCGGACCCTGCCATGCCCGAGGAAAAGAAGGTGCGGCATTTGATACGCGGAGTAAAAGAACAGCTTTTCGCTGTGCTCGTGCGCAATCCACCGACGACAGTGCCCAGTTCATCAGTGAGGCAACCACGATGGAACGTATGCTGCAGCAGCGGTCATCACAATACGAACGCCAGATCCCTGTCATGCAAAGTTGTTTTTGATGTTTAGTAAGAAGAGCTCTCTAAGGTTTAACCCTACGAGAGACTAACCGAAGGGACGAAGCCCTTTGTACCAAAACCTAAACAAGAAGCTTAATTGAAAAGTAAAAAGACAAACTCCCCCATAAAACGAAACAACTAATAAACAGTTAACTGGACACGGCGAAATACATCTATCAACACTCAACAAAGAAGTTCAAAGTGTTCAAATGAATCTAACGTCCGAATGGGGCTGAGCGGTAGAGTAGGGCAAGATATCTGTTTGGTCTCACCCAGACGCTGAATTCCGGCGACGATGAGCGAACCGGAACGCGGTGATTTCAGCTTCAGGACGCGGGCAGGACGGCGATGAAGGAACGCTGGCTGCTGATGACACGCCGAGAAATCAGGCTGGAACGTGGTGCCTCTGGAATTAGGAGTGTGGACCCGTCGGTGACGAGAGAACGCAGGCTGGTGGTGGCACGTCAGGAAACCATGTTCAACCTGGCCAAGCAGCTGGGCGCACAGCTCGGGTCCGTAGCCTGACGGCTGTTGCTCGCCTGTTGGAACCAAAGTCCGCAGGCACTGGTAGGAGTTCAGGACCAGATGGCCACGGTCCTCTCGAGTGGGAACACGACGGCAGGAGGCCCCGGCCAGTTGAAGTCCTGCAGGCTTGAATCCGATGCCCGACGGTCCATCTTCAGCGCCTGGTCCGGTGACGACTTTCCGCTTGCCCCGTCTTCTTCGAACTCCCCTTGATCTGCTCTGCTCAGGCTTTTCCTTCCGCTCTGGCCCACTTGTCTAGTCCCGATTGGAGATTCTGTCCTTCGTGGTACGCAGCTATTGGGCCTTGAAATCTCCGTGGTCTATGATCATTGGTTACATTATTTTTTACTTTGTTCATGTGGTGCCACGCGTCCTCGTGCATGCGACGTCTTCAGTGCCGTCGTCATCGTCGTTGTATAGGCAGCACCACGCGTGCACTCTCTTCTCTTCTGTTTTTTTGTGAAGCGCATTTTCCAAAGGCGCGCACTTTGAACGCGCACTCCACTAATAACAATTCCGGCCACCGCATGCTCTATCGGCTCAGACAGCGAGAGACGGGCCCTCGCAGACTTCATTCGAAGTATCGTTAGGGACAAATTGCGACAGCTTCAGGCAGTGGGATCCCATCCACTTGTGTCAGCCCTCGCGGATGCAATCAGACAAGATGTCCGGCAGGCTGTCACCCCCCCTGGCCCCAATCGCACCACCGATTCATGAGGCCACAGTCCTGACATACGCCGCGGCATTGCTATCCCCTGCACCACCGGCTACAGATCCTGCAATGCAACCAAGGTACAGGCTATGCTGCCATTCTACGACACTGCTTTGAGCCCAGCTCTCGGCTCAAGGTTTCCGAGCACACCCACCTATCTGCCGCCTCCCTCAAGACAAAGTGGTAGCAAGGCAAGCACGTGGTGCACCTCGGATAACCGACCGCTCTGCTATCACTGCGGCGAAGCGGGTCACGTATACCGTAACTGTTAATACTGGCCACTAGGTCCGCGGCTTCCACCCTGATGTTCGATGCCCGCGCTACGGTGAGCGCCCCCGCGAAATCGAAGCCTATCTCACGGGCCAGCGAACACCTCTGGCTGTTAAGCACCACCAGTCGTGATCACCATCGCCTAACCGGTCTACGTCACCCAGTTTGCCCTCAATATCTTCCGCTCCTTTCAGGAGCCGGTCACCAAGTCCCCGAAGGAAAAAAACTAGGAACGGTGACTTCTGGGGGTGAAGTCGCGGCTCGGCAAACTGTAAAAGACCCTCCTTCAACGACGCAACCGGACGAGTACTATTCCGGTTTTGCAGTGTTTTCGGACAACAGAAACACCGTTTCCACCGAAATTGCCGTCTTCGTCGACAATCATGCTGTCAACGCCCTCGTCGACACCGGTGCCGACTATTTTGTAATGAGCACCACACTGGCATCTGAACTTAGGAAGGTTACCACATCCTGGCAAGGACCCCAGTTGCACACGGCAGGTGGCCTTCTGGTGATGCCTACTGGTAAGTGCACGGCACGCACTCCAATACGTACGTCGACATTTGCGGGCTCTTTTCTCGTATTGCACGTGTGCTCTCGGCCAGTTATTCTAGGAATGGACTTCCTTCGGGAATACGGCACCGTAATCGACCTCCGTGATTTACTTGTGTCGTTCGAGGAACCTTTTTGCGCTGTAACTGGCAGTACACAATTCCGGAAAAGAGCACTCAGTGTTACCGACGATTCTCTGAATCCCTCACCTCGAAGCAGCCTCTATGTCAAAGTAGAATTGGGACAGGACGTGTCTGACGCGGTAATTGCAGAGGCCAATTTGTCTCTTCTCATTTCACGACAAATCTGTGTTGCCCGAGGAATCATCCAGCCTTGCAACAGGCATGTTCACCTATTGGTCACGAACTTCAGCGACGAATATCGCCACTTAACGAGACACACTGCCATTGCATATTGTGAAGAACTGGCCGATGCCGATGGTTCGTTCACGTTAGCTTAATTTAATTTGAATGGCCACCCTGACGAGGCTTTCAAGAGCACTCTTGACGTAAACAAGAGGCTATTTTCGGCTCAACGAGAAAGCCTTTTGCGTATACTCGGCTCATATCAAGACTCCTTTGCCACTACGTCAAAGGTTAAACAGACGCCACTTCCTCAGCATCGAGTCATGACGGAACCCACCGAAAGACCCATCCGACAACATGCCTATAGGGTGTCGCCAGAAGAGGAAGACGCTATAAGTGACCAAGTCCAGCAGATGCTTCAGGACGACGTCATCCATCCATCAACCAGTTCCTGGGCTTTGCCAGTTATGCTAGTAAAGAAGAAGGACGGTACGTTGCGTTTTTGCGTTGATTACCGTAAAATGAACAAGCTCACCGAAACGGACGTTTATCCTCTACCGCGCATAGAAGACTGGTTGGACCGTATGCGCAACGCTAAATATTTTTCCTCCATGGATTTACGTAGCGGCTACTGGCAAATCGCAGTCGACAAGCGCGACCGCGAAAAGACGGCATTTATTACTCCCGACAGCCTGTACGAGTTTAAAGTGTTGCCTTTCGGTCTATGCTCAGCGCCAGCTACTTTCCAAAGAATGATGAATACGGTTCTCACGGGGATCAAATGGCAATCATGGCTTGTTTACCTTGATGACGTCGTGTTCTTTGCAGACGCGTTTGAACAACACGTCCAACGCCTTCAGGCAGTTCTTCAAGCATTCAGAACAGCGGGGCTTTCTCTCAAACCCGAGAAATGTCATTTTGGATATGAAGAACTGAAGTTTCTTGGTCACGTTGTGAGCCATGCAAGCATCCGCCCAGATCCAGAGAAAACCCGCGCCGTTGCCGCCTTTCCCGTGCTCTGATTTTTTTTATTTACATTACATTTGTTCTAATAACTTCCCCTATACATTCCTTGGCATTACTGTCTGTTAGATCTCATTATTATTGTGCCAAAACACGGAAAAACGAGCCCTTAGGTACACACCTCTGACACTCCCTTGTTTGAATTCACATATAAACACAAGAAAGTGGGTTGGGGGAAGGCCGCTGTGATAGCTCAGTGGTTAGAGCATCGATCGCGTTATTCGAAGGTCGTAGGTTCAATTCCTGCTCATGGCTGGTTATTTTTTTACCCACTTTTTTTCTTCTTATTTACATTACATTTGTTCTAATAACTTCCCCTATACATTCCTCGGTATTCATGTCTGTTAGATCTCAATATATATATATATATATATATATATATATATATATATATATATATATATATCATCAGCCTGACTACGCCCACTGCAGGACAAAGGCCTCTCCCATGTTCCGCCCGTTAACCCGGTCCTGTGCTTGCTGCTGCCAATTTATACCCGCAAACGTCTTAATCTCTTCTGCCCACCTAACCATCTGTCTCCCCCTATATATATATATATATATATATATATATATATATATATATATATATAATCTCATATTCTCTGGCCTACCGGTACCGAAGAATATGCACCAAGATGCGGGAATTTGAGAGACACGCGGAACACCTAAAGCATTCCCTATAGAAACAAAATTATCCGGTAGACATTATTGACGATGCCATAATACGTGCTCGCTACGTGAACAGGAATGATATAATTAGGAGACCAAAGGAGTATCTAAAACGACTTCCCAAACGAACCTTGTACTAACTTCCTCCTCATCATCGCCACGAATCAACAGCGTACTTTCCCGCCATTTCAACATAATCAGGCAAAGCAAACGACTAACTTCAAGTTTTACGAAGCCACCTCACGTGGTTTACCGCAGGGATAAAAATCTGAAGGACATTCTTGTCAGAGCAAACGAAACCCCCCAAAAATTCAATCAGGGTGCCATTCCCGCAGAAAACCTCGATGCAAAGTATGCCCACAGATGGTCACAACACGTGATTCTAAAGCGAACTTCTCGGATTTCAAATTCTGCATAACTGAAAGCTTTATTTGTGACTCCAGTAACGTAATATACATGCTACATTGCAACATCTGCGGACAAGAATATATCGGCCAAACAGACACGCCATTTCGGCTGTGGTTCAATAATCACCGGTACCACGCCACTTCACTGCCGAAGCTACCTTTATCTAGACATCTGTGCCTGCCAAACCACAGTTTTGAAACTAACAGCGTAACTCTTTTGCAGTCCGGTTTCTCAAACAGGCGCAAGCGCGAACAGTGTAAGGCATCTCTTATTTTCAAATTTAGAACATTAGTAGCAGGCATCAACGAGGACCCTGGAAGACTCTCCTGCCTCCAAAAAGTAAGCCAGGAGGAAATTAGTGACAAAGATTGATAGCTGGAGACCATGCTTGTTTTTTTCTCACTGACTCGTACGTCTACACTGTCCTTTCTTGTTTTGTTTTTTTTTCTTTTTTTCAACCGCACATGCAAAGTGTTTATGTTCGCCTACCACTTGATGACCATTGAAGGGAAACGGCGGAAGGTGAAAGGCAAAGAGCCGACCGACCCATTAAGGGGAAACCCTTTCCTTATGCATGCCGTCACGGACCCCTCCCGCCACCGCGGCGACAATCTTGGGTGGCCCGACACACGTCGAGAACTGACCAGCACGGGATAAGAACGTATTGGGACGTACACCGACATTTAGTTACGTGCGCAGTGTTCACAGTGGTTATTCTTTTTCTTCTTTTCTTATTTTTCTCTTTTTTTCTGTATTTTTTTAGCTCTCTATCACTCTCGCAAACATCTTTTCAGGCGAGAGGGACGAGACAGAAACGAAGTTTGGAAGTTCCTGTTAGTATAACTCATCCCCTGATGAAGGGAGGACCCCTCCCGAAACTGTTGGGAAATAAATATATTTATCCTTGTTGACAATGCTCCCGATGTGCCATATCCTATATATATGTATATATATATATATATACCTACTTCTAAATTCACATATAAACCCCCAAAAAAGTGGATGGAGGGACGGCCGCTGTGATAGCTCAGTGGTTAGAGCATCGAACGCGTTATTCGAAGGTCGTAGGTTCGATTCCTGCTCACAGCTGGTAATTTTTTCATCCACTTTTCTTTCTTCTTTCTTTTTATTTACATTCCATTGGTTCTAATAGCTTCCCCTGTACATTCCTTCGCATTACTGTCTGTTATATCTCATTATTATTGTGTTAAAACACGGAAATACGAGCCCTTAGGTATACACTTCTCTCCCTTATATATATATATATATATATATATATATATATATATATATATATATATATCGTCCAGTAGATCCTCCGTGAGCGGTCACAACGTGGTTTATTTCGACGTTTCGGCCTAGAGTCCGGCCCTCATCAGGAATAAATGTACAGTTTGTTGGTGCTCAGCTTTATACGATATCTAATCAGAGGGCAAGGAAAGAGGGAAAAAGACAGAAAAAAGAAAAAAAGCAAGAAAGAAGAAAAAAAGAAAAGAAGAAAAAAGAGAAAAACACTATACGGTGGACTTCCCTCGGGCGCCCCCCTTCCACTCTTCCTTCCACTTCTCCTTCATCTTTCTCCCCTTTCTCCCCTTCACCTTTTTGATGTCAGTGGTCTGTGTATGCTTCCTTTCACTAACGCATTCCTCCCGACCAGACGGCGCCTCCTGGCACTGGCGGTTCGGTGTGGGGCAAAAAGAGCTTTTTTAGGAAGTTCTAAGTCTTTAACTACTCGCAAACCCGTCAACATTTCGTCGTAGAAAGAGGGGTTCTGCGTATTGTGGCAGAGGCTGGTAAGCGAGCATTTTAGGAAGTTCTAAGCCTTTAACTACTCGGCGCCCCGTCAACATTTCGTCGTAAAAGGAGGGGTGCTCCGTATTGTGGCAGAGGCTGGTAAGCGGGCGCAATGCGAATTCCTTGCCCACTTCTGGATTACGCGTGTAGCGAGGGCCTCCCGGCTGTGCACAGGGTCGCTGTTCGGCATGTCGTGCATGGCACAATTGATTGGGTATTAAAATAAAACAGAAAACAGACGACAGCTGCAATTAGGAAGAGTAGTTACACTTGGAATTGTTTTGGGTTGTCCAGTGCCCATCGCAGCTGCAACGCCATGAACTCAGTTACTATTTTCATTGTTGCCATTATTGTTTTCTAATGCTTTATTTGCTGCAAGTGTACCAGGATTCTCATTTATTCCTCTATCGAGGGTGTTAAATCAGTAGATAAGGTATGACTCTCGTTGTTCACGTTCTCGATTTGATTTAAAACCCGTCTCTAAGACCGTTACTGATAGTTTTTCCAATGCATGGTCGGGAAGATTGAGAGGAGTTGATAGAGGTAGACTTGGAGCTGATTTCGCATGGGCTCTGTGATTATTGAAGTGAATCCTAAATGGTGTTTCTGTTCGTCCGATGTACTGCATACTACACACTTTGCATTCGAGTAGGTATACCACATTAGAGAAATCGCATGTTAGGTTTCCTCGTACGTTAATCGAAAACTTGGATTGTGTGCTGGTTGCTTTGTGTGTTTCTCGAATCGCCTTACATACAAGACATTGTGGCTTTAAACGAAGTCGGCATGAATTATTGGGGGGTGATGTGTTAATTTGAGAGTGGACAAGGGTGTCTTTGAGGTTACGTGGTCGTAGGTAAACGATGCCTGGAGCGGATGCGAATGCGCGTTTCAGAAGTTCACTTTGTTCCAGAATGTTGTAATGTCGTTTAAGGATTTTGTATACATTGGGGAAGTGTTTGCTGTAAGTCAAGCAGACTTTGGTTCGTTGTGGGTCCTCTTGTGGTGGTCGCTTCATAAGTAAGTCTTCAAGCTTTAGTTTTCTCGCTTTTTGAGCAGCGTCATTATTTACATGTGGGGGGTGTTTTAGTTTCTTGAGCATAAGTTTTAGCCTTTGTGAGCTCGTGTCAAAGTCAGCGTCTCTAGAGCAGATTCGCTTAAACCGGTGAGCCTGGCTGGGTGGAATACTGGTATTACAGTGGCGTGGTTGATCGCTTTGGTGATGGAGGTATTGTCGATCCGTTGGTTTGCGATATAGGGTTGTAGAGAGCTTCTCTTCTTCTATCGTTATGGTAACATCAAGAAAATTTACGGTTACTTGCGAGTATGTGTGTGTGAAGTGTATGTTCGGATGTACAGCATTGTAAGTGTCGATAAAGCTGAGAAGTTCGTCCTCGCTTTGGGTCCAAATAAGAAAGATGTCGTCTATGTATCTTCTGTATAACATTGGTTTCAAGGAACCTTTTGCAAGAAATTCAGATTCTAGCTTTCCCATAAATTTGTTGGCATAATTAGGTGCCATTTTGGTGCCCATAGTGGTCCCGCTGATTTGTCGAAAATACTCTTGGTTAAACTCGAATCTATTCAATTCGACGACCATCCTCCTCAAAATTTCAATGGCAGAGAAAGCTCGGGTGTTAGATTGTCTATGGTTTGTGTACATGTTTTGTAATGCAGCTATGCCGTCATCGTGAGGAATATTTGTATATAATGAAGAGACATCAAGAGTAACCAAGTACGAGTTTTTCGGCACACACAGACCTGCAATGTCTCGAAGAAATGTGTGGTGTCTTTTATGTACGACGCCATTATGCATGGAATGTGGCTTATTTGTTTGTCCACGTACCCTGATATGGGTTCAGTTATTGTATTGACGCCTGATATGATTGGTCGACCTGGGTACCAGGTTTATGAATTTTGGGGATAATGTTGAAGCGACCTGGACGAGGGTATGCTGCTCGCATCAGTTTTGGTCAGTTTTGGTTATCTTTGTGTCGTCTTCTCATGCGGGTTGAAATGTCAATGTAAATACCTTGTTTGCGAGTTTCCGATGATGGCTGATGTTGGTGCATGTTTAGGGAACTTCCGTGAGACCTGCTCGACTGGAGGTGCGCCTGTGGCCGGTCTTGTGTAGGCAGGCATGGGCGTTGAGTGGCCGTAGCGTTGCATATAGTCCAGTAGATCCTCCATGAGTGGTCACAACGTGGTTTATTTCGACGTTTTCGCCTAAAGTCTGCTGAACAGCCAACACGCGTCCCTCCATTGCGGATGTCGAGACCAAAAGCACTATACGACAGCACCACTACACCACTCCTCAAAGGGAAGCCTGCCGAACTGCGAAGCCGCGTCCCCCTAATGCGGACCCCGGAACTGCCTACGAACACGTTCGCCAGGAGCCCAACGCCGAAATCCTCCCTACAATGACGAAGGCCTGCTGGACATAACTACAGCCTGCGCACTTCATCAGTGCCATCCCCGCACCCTAAAGAAGATTGACTTCTGAATTGTAAGTCCAGCTCATCGCTTCCCAGTTGCAGTGCCACTTTCCTTAAAGTACGAAAACTTGCTGACAAACGAATTAGACATGAAATGCATAAATCAACATTGCAAGTGCAATTTTGTGCTAGAATAGCCCCCAAAGGGACCACTAATGCCCCCAAGGGGACCACTAATCACCCAGAAAACCACTAATGGTACAAAGGAGCACCCAACTAGGAACACACCCTGTGACACTGTGGTTGTAAACTTATCGGACACGAGCTTCCCACCTGACGAAGAAAAACTGCTATCTAAGGGACTAAGCTTCTGCCCGACCACAAAATTTTTCGATGAATTCTACTTGCTCCGAGATCTCACAACTTCGCTCGAAGCTTAAGGTTGCGCAAATATTTCTTGGACAGGTCTTCTAATCAAGAAACAATTCACCGTCGTAAATCAAATGATTGGACACCGAACAGTAATCGAGACAAGTACTTGGACCTTTATATCACCGCAGTACAGAAAGATATAGTACACGAATACTACACTGAAAGGAAACCGAGAAAACTTGACAAAATCTGAAAAAATAGGTATGAAAAATTTGGCATCTAGGACAGAAATAACATTAAAACCCGCTGACAAAAGAGCAGCAATTGTAGTCCTTAATACAACCAACTACTTACAAGAAGCATACCGCCAACTAGACGACTCAAGATTTTACGAACGCCTCCCAGGTGATCCGACAGACGAATACAAACGTGTCGTATCAACAGAACTAAAAAAACTGTTGGATGCAGAAAAGATAACCAACACTGACCACAAACTGATGCGAGCAGCATACCCTCGTACAGGTCGCTTCTACATCCTCCCCAAAATTCATAAACCTGGTAACCCAGGTCGACCAATCATATCAGGCATCGGTACAATAACTGAACCCATGTCAGGGTACGTGGAAAAACTAATAAGCCACATTCCATGCACCCTCGCGTCGTATATAAAAGACACCACACATTTTCCTCAAGACCTTGCAGGTCTGTGTGTGCCGAAAAACTCGTACTTGGTTACTCTTGATGTCTCTTCATTATATACAAATATTCCTCACGATGACGGCATAGCTGCATTACAAATCATGTACGCAAACCATAGACAATCGAACACCCCAGATTTCTCTGCCATTGAAATTTTGAGGAGGATGGTCCTCGAATTGAATTGATTCGAGTTTAACCAAGAGTATTTTCGACAAATCAGCGGGACCACTATGGGCACCAAAATGGCACCTAATTATGCCAACAAATTTATGGGAAAGCTAGAATCTGAATTTCTTGCACAAAGTTCCTTGAAACCAATGTTATACAGAAGATACATATACGACATCTTTCTTATTTGGACCAAAAAGGACGAACTTCTCAGCTTTATCGACACTTACAATGCTGTACATCCGAACATACACTTCACACACACATACTCGCAAGTAACCGTAAATTTTCTTGATGTTACTATAACGATAGAAGAAGAGAAGCTCTCTACAACCATATATCGCAAACCAACGGATCGACAACACTACCTCCATTACCAAAGCGATCACACACGCCACTCAAAAACCAGTATTCCATACAGCCAGGCTCACCGGTTTAAGCGAATCTGCTCTAGAGACGCTGACTTTGACACGAGCTCACAGAGGCTAAAAGTTATGCTCAAGAAACAAAAATACTCCCCACATGTAATTAATGACGCTGTTCAAAAAGCGAGAAAACCAAAGCGTGAAGACTTACTTATGAAGCGACCACCACATGAAGACCCACCACGAACAAACCTCTGCTTGACTTACAGCACAAACTTCCCCAATGTAAACAAAATCTTTAAACGACATTGCCACATTCTGGAACAAAGTGAACTTCTGAAACGCGCATTCGCATCCGCTCCAGGCGTCGTTTACCTACGACCACGTAACCTCAAAGACACCCTTGTCCACTCTCAAATTAACACATCACCCCCCAATAATTAATGCCGACTTCGTTTAAAGCCACAATGTCTTGTATGTAAGGCGATTCGAGAAACACATAAAGCAACCAGCACACAATCCAAGTTTTCGATTAACGTACGAGGAAACCTAACATGCGATTTCTCTAATGTGGTATACCTACTCGAATGCAACGTGTGTAGTATGCAGTACATCGGACGAACAGAAACACCATTTAGGATTCACTTCAATAATCACAGAGCCCATGCGAAATCAGCTACAAGTCTACCTCTATCAACTCCTCTAAATCTTCCCGACCATGTATTGGAAAAACTATCAATAACGCTCTTAGAGACGGGATTTAAATCAAATAGAGAACGTGAACAACGAGAGTCATACCTTATCCACCGATTTAACATCCTCGATAAAGGAATAAATGAGAATCCTAGTACACTTGCAGCGATTAAATCTTTAGAAAACAATAACGGCAATAATGAAAATAGTAACTGAGTTCACGGCACTGCAGCGGTGAAGGGCACTGGACAACCCAAAACAATTCCAAGTGTAACTACTCTTCCTAAGTGCAGCTGTCGTCTGTTTTCTGTTCTATTTTACTACCCAATCAATTGTGTCATGCATGGCATGCCCAACAGCAACCCCGTGCAAAGCCAGGAGGCCCCCACTACACGCGTAATCCAGAAGCTGGCAAGAAATTCGCATTGTGCCCGCTTAACAGCCTCTGCCGCAATACGGGGCCCCCCTCTTTTAGCAACGAAATGTTTACGGGGCGCCGAGTAGTTAAAGGCGTAGATCTTCCTAAAAAAGCTCTTTTTTGCCCCACACCGAACCACCACTGTCAGGAGGCGCCGTCTGGTCGGGAGGAATGCGTTAGTGAAAGGAAGCATACACAGACCATTGACATCAGAAAGGTGAAGGGTAGAAAGGGGAGAGCGATGAAGAGGAAGTGGAAGGAAGAGTGGAAGAGGGGCGCCCGAGGGGAGTCCATCGTATATTATTTTCTCTTCTTTTTCTCTTTTTTCTTCTTTTTCTTTTCTTTTTCTTTCTTTCTTTTTCTTTTTTTTCTGTCTTTTTCCCTCTTTGCTCTCCCTCTGATTTGAGATTGTATAAAGCTGAGCACCAACAAACTGCACCTTTAATCCTGATGAAGGCCAGACTCTAGGCCGAAACGTCGAAATAAACCACGGTGTGACCGCTCACGGAGGATCTCCTTGACTATATGCAACGCTACGGCCCCTCAACCACCATGCTTGCCATTATACATATATATATATATATATATAGATATATATTTACTTCACACTATATATGTAATTTGCATTACAAAAAACGAAGCCTTGGTGCACTTGCATATTGTATTCATTTTACGCGAATTAAAACTCATTTAGTAGTTGGTGCTATTCCTGCATGTATACTTTTTTCTGCCACACAACTTTGCCAGCAGACGTGTAACATGTTGACGTGCACGTATCACACGACCCGAACACCTGAAACGGAATGGCATGCTCCCTTTGGCACAACGCATATATACATATATATATATATATATATATATATATATATTTTAGGAATGAAGATCGATGGTCCGGTGTAATAGATGATTGAAGAGAAGGACGCACGTACGAAATGTGGATTTATTAACGTTTCGGCTGGTGGACCAGCCTTCGTCAGAATGATTGCAGTATGTTACAGGCACTTAATATATAGGTAGGCGGATGTATACACAGGAACAGTGCACCACTGCCAGATGCTATGCGCAATGAAAGCAAGGTACATGCGCATGGTGGACACAACACCGCATTGTGACTCACAATCACAAAAACAAAGATATCGCGTAAAAAATAATAATAATCGCGTCACTGGCCAGTGAGATACCACGAGCACAGAACATATAAGAAATATAGGCAATGCGCCGAGCGTACATAGCACAAGATTGACTCTACAAAATAATAATAATAACGATACATAATGCACTTTTACGAAGGATTAAACATCCATTCACACACACACGAACGAGATAAGTCTGTCGCCGCATGAGGCCGAGCACGCACTGTATTCTACGCAATTATGCTAGCCAGTTTGCCCGCGTTTTCGTTTAAACCCCTAGAAGCCGTTCCGAACTTATGAATTAGAAATGATTCGCGTATCTCACGCTTATAATGCGACGTGAATCCCGCCTCCAATACAGTTGCCCTAAATGATTCAAAACTATGTCCGGTAGTGGCGACGTGCCTTGAAATCGGCAGATGAGGCATGGAGTGCACATGGGCCTTGTGATTGTTGAAACGGTAGCGAAATGAATTTTCAGTATGACCGATATACTGCAAGTGACAAAAGGAGCACTCAAGCAGGTAAACCGCATTATCTGTGTCACAGGTGAAATCGCCACGAATTTTTAAAGTGAAATTGTTTGCGGAGCTTTTAGCCACAGCGGTGGTTGTCATCTGTTTGCATAACTTGCATCGAGGTTTGCGGCATGGATGGCAACCAACGTGTGAAATGTAATTGTTAGTCCGTACTTTGGAGGACGTGAGGATGTCCTGCAAGTTCCTACAGCGACGAAACACGGCGCGGGGTGGCTCTGAAAAAACTTCTTTTAGGTGATCGCTTTGCGTCAATATGTTGTGATGTTTCCTAAGAATGGCTGCTACATTGGGTGCGGAAGCGCTATGCGTGAGTACTAGGTTAGCATTATTGAGGCTATGGGAATGTTTCTCTGCATTGATCAGTGTTTTTCGGTCAAGCATATCAGCACGTGCCACTGCGTCATCAATCATCGGTGCCGGGTATTTCTGCTTTAGAAGAGAAGCACGCAGTTTATCACAACTAGCGATGAAGTCTGCTTGCTCGGAGCAAAGGCGTTTAAAACGAACAGCTTGGCTATATGGTATGCTGGATTTACAATGTTTAGCGTGACTGCTGTTGAAATGTAGGTATTGTTGTCGGTCAGTAGGCTTTTGATAAAGCTTGGTGGTTAGGTTGCCGTTTATTAGGCTAATAGATACGTCTAAGAAGTTTATGGTTTCAGTCGAGTAGACGTGCGTAAAAGAGATGGATGGGTGAACGTTATTGAAATCTGATATGAATGAGAGAAGGTGCGATTCACCATGAGGCCAAATAAAGAAAATATCGTCAATGAATCTTTTATAGCATAGCGGTTTTAATAGGCGACTGCGTAAAAACCGCTATGCTATAAAAGATTCATTGACGATATTTTCTTTATTTGGCCTCATGGTGAATCGCACCTTCTCTCATTCATATCAGATTTCAATAACGTTCACCCATCCATCTCTTTTACGCACGTCTACTCGACTGAAACCATAAACTTCTTAGACGTATCTATTAGCCTAATAAACGGCAACCTAACCACCAAGCTTTATCAAAAGCCTACTGACCGACAACAATACCTACATTTCAACAGCAGTCACGCTAAACATTGTAAATCCAGCATACCATATAGCCAAGCTGTTCGTTTTAAACGCCTTTGCTCCGAGCAAGCAGACTTCATCGCTAGTTGTGATAAACTGCGTGCTTCTCTTCTAAAGCAGAAATACCCGGCACCGATGATTGATGACGCAGTGGCACGTGCTGATATGCTTGACCGAAAAACACTGATCAATGCAGAGAAACATTCCCATAGCCTCAATAATGCTAACCTAGTACTCACGCATAGCGCTTCCGCACCCAATGTAGCAGCCATTCTTAGGAAACATCACAACATATTGACGCAAAGCGATCACCTAAAAGAAGTTTTTTCAGAGCCACCCCGCGCCGTGTTTCGTCGCTGTAGGAACTTGCAGGACATCCTCACGTCCTCCAAAGTACGGACTAACAATTACATTTCACACGTTGGTTGCCATCCATGCCGCAAACCTCGATGCAAGTTATGCAAACAGATGACAACCACCGCTGTGGCTAAAAGCTCCGCAAACAATTTCACTTTAAAAATTCGTGGCGATTTCACCTGTGACACAGATAATGCGGTTTACCTGCTTGAGTGCTCCTTTTGTCACTTGCAGTATATCGGTCATACTGAAAATTCATTTCGCTACCGTTTCAACAATCACAAGGCCCATGTGCACTCCATGCCTCATCTGCCGATTTCAAGGCACGTCGCCACTACCGGACATAGTTTTGAATCATTTAGGGCAACTGTATTGGAGGCGGGATTCACGTCGCATTATAAGCGTGAGATACGCGAATCATTTCTAATTCATAAGTTCGGAACGGCTTCTAGGGGTTTAAACGAAAACGCGGGCAAACTGGCTAGCATAATTGCGTAGAATACAGTGCGTGCTCGGCCTCATGCGGCGACAGACTTATCTCGTTCGTGTGTGTGTGAATGGATGTTTAATCCTTCGTAAAAGTGCATTATGTATCGTTATTATTATTATTTTGTAGAGTCAATCTTGTGCTATGTACGCTCGGCGCATTGCCTATATTTCTTATATGTTCTGTGCTCGTGGTATCTCACTGGCCAGTGACGCGATTATTATTATTTTTTACGCGATATCTTTGTTTTTGTGATTGTGAGTCACAATGCGGTGTTGTGTCCACCATGCGCATGTACCTTGCTTTCATTGCGCATAGCATCTGGCAGTGGTGCACTGTTCCTGTGTATACATCCGCCTACCTATATATTAAGTGCCTGTAACATACTGCAATCATTCTGACGAAGGCTGGTCCACCAGCCGAAACGTTAATAAATCCACATTTCGTACGTGCGTCCTTCTCTTCAATCATATATATATATATATATATATATATATATATATATATATATATATTGTTACGAGGAAAACAGACCTAGCAGGCATATCTTTGAGGCCATATATTTATCTACAATAGGTCAGTTGAGCTGAGCTTCCAGACAAAGAGCTCGCGCCAGTCTGTCTGCTGGCGTCCTCCTCTTCGTCAGGTGGATCGCTATGCCACTGGTATGTAGCATGACCCCCGGCAGTGCAAGAACCATCCCGGAGTTTTCTAGGTCAACCTCAGAAGCGGAGTTGTAGTTCTTAAGCCATGACACGTAAATAACATTGTGCCACTTGACTGAAGATGACATAGAGACGGGGCCAACAAAAAAATACCAGGTGTTACCTGCCGCAATACACGATAATGTCCCCTGTAACGACACAAAAGTTCATTTTCAGATAGGCGCACCCTATGATGAAGGAACCCGAGTAACACAAGCGTACCTGGAGTGATGCCAAGCATCATTGCGACGTTGCTAGTTGATCTGCAATGCTGTGAGACGAGTGCAGACAAGTTGACAGGCATGACTGGCTTGTGCAAAAGCGTTACGAGCATACTATCTGGGGGACGAGCTGCTGGAAAAGATGGTGTTCAAGGCTAAAGCTGGCTACCTTCAATACAGTAGGTGGAAAGGTGAAAAAGCTGCTGTGTCGTATCGGGACGAGTTGTACGCGAATGTTGCGTAAAGTACGGCATAATCCCAGTCTTGATGAACCAGTGATACAGACTTTAGAAGCATATTGGTAAGAGTACGATTAAAGCGTTTCGTGAGATCACTGATTTGCGGGTGGTAAACTGTGGTCACTTTGCGCTGCGTAAAACAAAAACGCAGCATTTTGGCGATGACTTGAAAGAAAAATATACGGTCTGGTGGTCTGTGAGCAGCTGTTTTGGCGCACCGCTTATCAATATAACGTCCAGTAACCAGAAGTCAGCAATGCTGGTAACACAAATCACCGGTAGAGCTCAAATATTACGTTATCACGTGGCGTAATCACTAGCAACGGCTATCCACATGGTGCTATTGTTGATTCGGAAAAAGGACCAAACAGCTCTATCCCAACATAGTAAGATAGTTGCGTGGGTAGCCAATTGGCTGGAGATGGCCAGCGGGTAGCAGCGTTGGTATTTTGCAACGTTGACCTAGCTCAGACGTGGTGACGTATAGTTGTACCGAGTGAGCAAAGCCTGGCTAGTAGCCACGGTGCCATGCTGCAAGATACGCCGAGAGGTCCTGCTCTTCGTGTATTGTGAAGTACAGCAACGACGCTGCTCAGTAAACGCTGATATACTAAAATAAGAAGGCCAGGCAAATCAGGTTTATTTACGGTGGTATAGGATGCCCTCTTGAAATACAAAGTGACGGATGGATATGTGTGCTAGGGAAGACTATAAGCAGCTGATGAAGTCGAGCAAGGGTGGATCTTTTCTTTGTTCTTCCTCAATGGGAATGAAGTTGGACGCTGAAAAGATGGAGTGCCCCATGTTCGTGTTGAGGGAAAAGAAGATGGTCCAAGGGATACCGGGAGAGCAATCAGCATCCTGGTGCAGGCAGGAAGATTTGTACCCGACCGAGTATGAAAATTCTTGCAAGCGCAAAGCCCAGCGGCCAAGTCAGCCCGAGGAAGCTGTAAGAAATTGAAAGTTCAGCCAGCAGATTGCGTGGTGATCAGTAACTACCAAAAATGGGCGTCCGTATAGGTATGGCCAGAATACTGCGACCGTCCAGACGAGAGCCAAACGCTCGCGTGCTGTGACAGAATAATTGCGTTCGGGCCGGATACGAGCGGACTGGTGTATAACGTAGTCAAGGTCGCGTTTTTGTTAGGCTAGCACTGCGCTGCGGCCGTGGCCATCTGCGTCAGTAGGAATATAATAAGAGCAGTAGGGTTAAAGCTGGCCAAAGTCGGAGAAGTAGTAAGGTGGGTGATTATAGATTTGAGGATGCAGATGCCTCTTCGGAGCCCCATGAAAAGGGGACGTCTTGCTTTAGGAGCTGTGTATGAGGCCTCGCTATGAGCGCAAAATTATTCATGAAGCGACGGAAGTAGGAGCACAGTCCGAGGAAGCTGCGTATATATCCTTTGAAGATTAGGTACAGAAAAATTTTGTCTACGCTGATTTTGCTGGGTCGGGTTGTATGCCGTTAGCGTACACTAAATAGCCAATCACTGTAATTTGGTGGCGCCCAAATTGACACTTAGATGTGTTTCGCTGGAGGCCAGCTCGACGGAAAATATTTAGGATAACTGGTAGGCGCTGCGTAAGACTTTAAAATGTAGGTGAAAAAACAAAAACATCACCCAATTGCACTAGCAGGTGAACCATATAAAGCCTCTAAGCAGCGAATCCATCATCCGTTCAAACGTGGCTGGAGTTTTACAGAGGCCGGAGGGCATGATGTTGTAGTAAAATAGGCCGTTGGGTGTAATAAATGCCGTGTTTTACCGAACAAAGGCATCCAGCTCAATGTGCCACTACTTGTAAAGTAGGTATATGCACGAGAAATAGCGGGCACTATAGAGGCAATCAAGAGCGTCATCTATTCGTGGCAGTGGATACACGTCTTTTTTGTAAATTTTTTTAAACGGCAATAATTGACACAGAAGCGGCATGTGCCATCCTTCTTGTGGACCCGCACGAGAGGGCATGCCAAGGACTTCAAGATGGTTCAATGATATACTTGGCAAATATTTTCTCGACATTAGTTTGGATAATATGACGCTCCATCCACGACACGCGATACGGACGCCTATGAATAGGAGGCTCAATACCAGTGTTATGCCGTGGTTCACACTGGTAGCTTTTCCTAATGAATGGCTGCCGAGGTTGAAAACGAAGATGTAAGACAGCAAAACGCGGTGGAGCTTGTCAGTCTGCTGCTCTGTTAGATTAGGAGCAATCATCTACCTAGTTGCACTATCGGAGCAATTAGGTAAGGCAAGCGGGCTGGGCAGAGGGGTCGGAAGGAGCGGCCAGGGTGAAAATACCCGCTGCATTGTCTTCTAAAATGAAAAGCAGTGCTAAAGCAATACCTTGCGGCAGCACCTGAGGGATCTAACTGAAATGGACAACTGGGAGGCACATGGGGTTTCCTGCTATAGATAGGATGGCGTGCGGTAACGTAAGACCACGCGGCTGATGAGGACATTGACGACGGGAGTCAGTCGCTGTCTGAAACTGGTGCGTTGGATACGAACTCGACGTAGGTCAGTGTTTAAGGTCGAAGACGAGCCGGTCCGGCTGTAGAGAGGTGAATCGGTCATTGTTAGACGGGGTCTATGAGGGGCAATTTGAGATGGAGCGTACTGGCCGAGCAGTCAATGAAGGCAGAACACGCCGACAGGAAGTCGAGGCCTAGGACAACGTCGTGTGGGCAATTTACGAGGACGGTGAACAGAATTCTGTACATGTGGCGATCAGCGGTGCTTACATGAGCGGCGCACATTCCAACGACAAATGCAGTTCCACCGTCGGCAACGCGGACGAACTTAGTCGTTGCAGGATTGAGGACGTTTTTGAGCTTACGGCGGAAATGAGTATATTAACAGAAGGTTTAGCCCCAGTGTCCACCAGAGCAGTCATAGGCACACCGTCAATTTGCAAGTTTATAGGGTTCCGTTTTGTCTGTATGGTGCATAGAGAACTTTGCGTCCGCCCAATCGTTGTAGCAACACCTCAAAGGTCTCGAACATTTATTTTTTGGTCGGGGAACGCCGAGGGTAGGCGGGGGAAGGTGAGTGGCGGGGTTGTGAATAACGAGACTGCCGACGTTGCGGAGATGAAGAGCGGAATCGGCGGTGACTAGTCACAGGTTCCTGATGCGCAAAATTGTCGTTCTGGTCTCCTAACGATAAGAAGGTCGGGCATAGAAGGAGCCTTGGAACGGTTGTGCAGGACCCCAACGGCTTCTGCAATGACAGGAAATGTGCCCAATGCGGTGAGAAGAGAAGCATATGAGGTTCTAATCAGGTGTTTGCCAGGTGCAAGGATTGCGGCACGTCGATGCAGACAGATAGTGATGGACGTGCAGACGCGAATAGTTTCCGGCAGTCAGTACAAGAAGGCTTCGAACTAGACAATTGACTCATGCTGGCGATTACTTGTACAAGATATATATATATACATATATATATGGGATATGGCACAATGGGAGCGTTGTCAACAAGGATAAATATATTTATTTCTCAACAGTTTCGGGAGGGGTCCTCCTTTCATCATGGGATGAGTTATACTGACATGAACTTCTAAACATCGTTGCTGCGGCATCCCTCTCGCCTTGAAACATGTTTGCGAGAGTGACAGAGAACTAAAAAAAGAAAAAAAAACAAAAAAGGGGGAGAAAAAACGAAAAAGAAAAAAGAAAGAAAAGAAAGAAAGTAAAAAAGAGGAAGAACCACTGTCAACACTGAGAACGAAACCAACTGTCCGTGTACGTCCACATATGGTTCTTATCACATGCTGTTCAGTTCTCGAGGTGTGTCGGGCCACCCAAAATTGTCGCCGCGGTGCCGAGAGGGTCCGCGACGGCGTGCGTCACGGACCCTCCCGGCACCTATATATATATTTAGTGTGGGCATTTATTACTTGCATCGTCCTCATCCCTGCATGATCACAATCACCATCATCCACTTGTCTCTTTGTCCTCATTGCCACTCTGGATCATCATCATCGTCATCATCTGTGTACTGGCTCTGCCCGTTCGTTTTGCGAGGTCTTTTCTCAATTAAACGCTGTCGCAACCAAGACTACCAAGACTTCATACGTGGTGGAGGTGGATTTTCGGTCCTCTTACCTCTCGCAGCTCGCTCTACCCGCTGGAGCTTCGTTCAGGCCGCCGATTACGCCCACTGTCAGGCAGCATGTCCCAGACCGAGCCTACCAGCGCTGATGTCATCAACCACGCACCGACGCAAGCTGCCCCTTCTATTTACATACACGGACACCAGCCGGAACCCCCGCTCTTTGCTGGTCGTCGTGGAGAAGACGTAGAAGACTGGCTCGACGACTACGACCGCGTAAGTGTCGCTAATCGGTGGGACGAGGCCGCCAAACTGCGTTACGTCCCTTTTTATCTGACCGGAGTCGCAAAGACATAGTATTTTAACCACGTCATTGACTTACCCGACTGGGCTACCTTCCATCAGCAGCTGCGACACGTTTTTGGGACCCCGGACATTCGATCTGCCGTCGCGAAGAGGGCACTTGATACTCGCCGACAACATCCCGGTGAATCGTACACTTCATACATCGAGGATGTCCTCGCACTGTGCCGGCGTGTCAATCAATCCATGCCGGAATCGGACAAAGTGCGCCACATACTGAAAGGCATTGGGCCTGTTGCCTTTAATGCACTTGCTGTGCAAAACCCAGCTACCATCGCTGATGTCGTGACGACATGCCAGCGCCTTGATGCGCTGGACTCCGTTTGCCTTCAACCGGACATTGGCGACCACCACTCCACGTCAGATGGCCATCTGCGTGACCTCATCCGGGACATTATACGCGAAGAATTGCGGTCCATGGGCTTCACACCTCCTACACCACGACCTACACATCCCTCGGGAAAGCCCTTACGTGACATCATCCGGGAGGAACTTACATCCCTGACTGGCTCTGCACCCGTACAGCCACCTGATTCTCACCCTGTATCCACGTACCCTCAAGTTGCTGCCGTGCCTCCCAGCGACGCCCACGCGACATTGCCGCGTCCATCCTACGCGTCAGTTGCTGCCGCTCCCCCGGTGAACTACCATTCCGTACCCCCTGACCCTCCGGCCCACCTGACCGCGCTATCTACAGGTGCCCCGAATGCCTTCTATTCCCCACCGTGGCACTCGTCTCGCCCTGTCTGCTACTACTGTGGCTATCGCGGCCACATATCTCATTTCTGCCGAAAGCGCCAGCAAGATCAGCGTCAGAACGACGTGAGTGAACGGGATTTGTACGCCGGGGCGTCTTATCAAGGTCGGCGTTATTCTCTCCCCCGCACCGTTCTCCATCTCCTCCTGCATCGACTGCACCACGAAACAGCCGAAACACGAGACGCCGCTCGCCTTCGCCCTTCCGCCGTTCCAATTCTCCACTTCGGCCCGCCTCATTCAACTCTGAAATTCATTCGGAAAACTAAGTGATGCAGTTTGTGGAGGAAAAACTGCATTCGAAATTAGAACTGAAATTCCTCCATCGGGCCCGTGTAACATGGTTTCTGTGGAAGTGGAAGGAGTGCGAGTCAATGCTTTGGTGGACACAGGTGCGACATTGTCTGTGATACGTGCTGATTAGTGTGAACATTTAAGGAAAGTAATGACGCCTTACGATGGCCCCACGTTAGTTGCTGCCCAGGGGAACGTCATTCGCCCTTCCGCGTTTTGTACTGTGCGTGTTTTCCTCAACGGCATCCGCCATCATGTCCAGTTTGCTGTCCTGTCCCGCTGCTCTCACCAACTAACTTTAGGGTGGGATTTTCTATCATCTGCTTCCGCGGCGATTTGTTGTGGACAACGCATCGTTCACCTCGCTGACACCGACTACATGCTCGACGACGACAATCAGAAGCCACTTCGTCTGGTGGCTGCGAAAGACATCGAACTGCCGCCACTACAAGAGAAAATTGTCAGCATTACTTCCAACGAGATCTATCACGGGGATGTATTGGTCTCACCGTCACCACTTTGCGTTCGCAAAGGTATAGTTCTTCCGTCCAGTGTCGTTCGTTTTTGCAATGCCTCGGCACTTGTCACCGCTGTCAACTCTACACTGGAGAAGATCTTACTGCCAAAGGGCACTACTGTGGGCCGTGTTGCTGACTTCAAGTCTGTATTTGTCACGCCACTTCAGGCCATCTCATCCAAAGAACCTTGCCTCGGTGAGCATGTTTCTTCCTCCGCCTTTACCACCGCTATGAGCAGCGAATTGACATATTCACAGAGGCAGCAGCTGCTCGCATTGTTACAGAAACATGCAAATTTTTTCGATATTTGCTCGTCTAAGCTGGGCAGCACTAATACTACAGCACATCGAATTCAAACTGTTGTACCAAGACTTCATAATATATATAAGGGAAAGAAGTGTATACCTAAGGGCTCGTCTTTCCGTGTTTTGACACAATAATAATGAGATCTAACAGACAATAAGGCATTTACATATATCTCTGAGGAAGACTGTTTTCACAAAAAGAAGAAGCGTAGCTTGAAAACGGTGGTGCATTTTTGTTACTCTCTCTTTCCCCCGGCGTTCAACCACCGCCGTTGGTGTCTGGGTAGCGCGTTTCGCATGCGTGGCACCCGAGAGGTAATGTGCCCCTTTTTGTGTGGTATTTAAATGTGCTGCCGAAAATCAAAATATTGGATGAAAACACGTTGACAGGCTTCCACGGTGCTGTGCTTGGCTGTGGCTACAAATATCGAAAGCACAAAGAAAAAAGCCGTCCGCATCTTCCGATTGGGGAAAATAAAGTAAATGCTTCGCAGGGTGGGGTAGAAAGTATCGCATGAGTATTGCGTAGTTGAATATGATTTCATCATCATCATCATCATCATCATCATCATCATCACCATCAACCTGACGATGCCTACTACAGGGCAAATGCTTCATTGTTATTTCGTCTTTATTATTTTTGTTTATTGAATACAGGAGAAGAGTTGCCTTCAATGAGTGGTAGGATGATGATGATGCAACATTTGCAGTTGCGAAAGAAAACTAAAAGGGGGTGGGGGAGAATGTCAAGAGTGCTTTCCTCATTCCAAGACACCAGTGGTCGCTGCAGCTCACCCGGCTTGATCCAGGCAGGGAGACCTGGATCAAGCCGATCTGTGACCATCTTTTGAGTTGACTGATGAAAAAACTATCACTATCCATCCTTCAGGTCTTCAGGTCCGGTAGGGTGAGGACGGCGCCTCAAAGCTCCCCCAGTAGTGCGAGTATTAAAGCCAACTGAACCTCCGTAGGCTTGTTCCGGCAGTCGAATGTGACGTGTTGCAACGTCGGTCTCGACTCGCACCAGGGCCATTGGTTTACATATGCAGTGGGGTTTATGTGATGCCACCTTTCTGAATGTGGATAGGTATCAACCTGAATTTGTCTTAGCTGGCGACCTTCGTCAAATTTAGTCGATTCGTGTGGTGGGGCATACCGCTCTCTTGACTTCCGCTGATGCTCGAGTATATCACGTTCAGTGCAAGGTTCGTATTGGTTATCGGCGTCGTTCTTCACTCGGTTGCTCAAATCAAGAGCGAAACTGTGTTACGACGCATTACCCGAGATACCCTTGTTGCCTGGCTACCAAATTATTGCATGGTTTTGCATCAGTCTGTTACTTAGTATTTTCAAGGCGGCCTTTGGTAGTGCAACACGGAGAAACATTTTGCAGGCTTTCTAGTAATCAGAAAAGAATAATATAGAGGCATTTTCTGCCTCTTTATTTAGAATAGCTAGAGCGATCGCCACCGCTTCCGACGTTGCTGTACAGGTTGTTTTATTGGGCGTTGCGAGTAATTTAGCGGTAAGCAGCACTGGTCGAACTGCTACTGCTCCTCTCGTTTGATTTAGCGTCATTGATGTATACTATTTCGTGGATTTCGCCAAACTGTTTTTGAATCTGGCTGGCTGCAGCTTGTCTTCTCACCCCATGGCACAATTTCCTCATGTTTCGCGGAATATGACAAACGGTTATGTGTTGGCGTGTTTCCCTAACCGTGGTAGTGATGTTCTCCTGGCAGTATTGTTGTCCAGTAGTGTATGCCAAGCGAGTGAGGGTTTGTCTGCCTACCTTTGTGGCGCATGGTCGTTCCTTCTGCGAGAGAAGTGTTGCTACCACAAGCTCTTCGAAAGTGTTGTACACACAAAGCGCTTCCACTTTGTCATTGGGTTCATCAAGTGGTGTACCTAAGGCAGCTTTGTATGCTCCCCATAATATCAAGTCAATCTCTTCAATTTCTGTTGGCGTGAGCTCCTTATACGGTAGTCCACATGTGACTCTACTAAGAATGAAGGCTTGTACCAAGCGTAAAATTCTTTCTATTTTGTCCCTTTGCCCCTTCTTATTCTATGAATCATTCGAGCTACATTTTTCGATGTACATTTCAGACTTTTGGTTTTATAGTTTGCTCTTCTGTTGCTTAGAAAGACATCAAACTAAGAACACATTGTTTTTCCTCCGGTAGCACTTGATCTCCCAGGCTTAGTTTTATGGTTGGTTTCTTTCTATATATCTGCTATGAACGCGGATAAATTATCATTTGTCTCGTACACTTGTCATGCCATTATCTTCAGCAACCTCCTAGACGGCGTTGTTCTTTTCTTGCGAAATTTTCTATTTCTTTTTCAGTGAGCTTTTTTTTTTATCCATAGAGTGGTATTATCAGCGCAGAACCAAAATAGGTCAGAGATACGCTCCAGCTGCTCTTCTGGTCGATTCATTGCTTTGGTGAAGAAGAGTGGACAAAGGATTACGCCTTGCGGTGTGCTTCTGTTTGGCATTGGAAAAATTTCGAGCCCATGTTTTCCTTGCCAAGGGTTGCTGTGTGATTGGAAGGAAATAATTTGACATAGCAAAACGTTCGAGCACGGCAATTCAGTTACTGAAGTTCTTTCCGTACAAGTCTATGAGAGATCGCATCGAATGCCTGCATGAAATATTGCACTGCGACTACGTTCTCTCCTCCAGTGGTTACATTCTGAATATCTTCATGTTTCATTCACAGAAATACATCATGCGTCAATAAATGCTGTGTGAATTCATCAATTCATACACGATGTTAGACGGATAATTCTCTTTTTATATATAATCAAAAAGCAGGGGTGGGCACAACCATCTCAAAACGCTTGCCTATAGGCATGACGTCAACGATTCGAGTCGAAGGTTTTGGAGTATTTTATACTTTCTAGTTTTTCGAATAAGCAATAAGTTGGCCTCGTTCCAATGGCTTGAGATTTCTCCCCTTTCCAGACTTTTCGTTGAAGTATTTGGTAATTTTCTAAGTAGCTTACCACTCATATTTCTTATCATCGCGTTAGTTGTTCAATCATCTCCCGGAGCCGAACGCCTTTCACGCGACATTGCAGCCACGAAAACTTTTTTCTTACTTATCGGGTAATCCGGGTACGGACATTCTAAACTTTTATAATGGACATTCTTTATTGTTTCCTCACCACTGCCAATGTATTTAGCCTGAAGGATTTGCAACAAAGCGTCTTCATCCCCTTTTAATTCTCCTACCACAGTTCGCAGTGTTCTAGTTTCAGTTGTTTTCGTGTTCATGATGTGCAGCATATACTTTTTAATGTTGCCTACGTTTTAGTTGTTGAGAGCGTTCTCCTCAGGGAATCACAGACTGTGACCAAAATACTAGCCTGAAGATTTCGGGCATAATCAATCGCCTTTACGGACAACTCTGCAATTCTGGCTTTCATCTTTCTATACAACCTCTGCTTTTTCTACGCTTTGATGATGCTTCACCGGCCTTTTCAGAAGTACATGAGGTGAGAGCCACTGCTAGAGTTCTTTCATTTATTCCTATGTGCTTGGTTTGTAAGCTGTACGTCTTCCTCCTATCGTCCACCCAGTCGCTTAGCCTCGCTAGCGGCTGCTGTGCCCCGGATAGTCCCTGTACATCTTCCATTTGTTTGTTTAACAGTTCCATACAACCTTTTTAGCTTTGGAAGGAAAGTATAAAAACTGTTTATGAAGTGAACATTCAGAATATTCTCATCAAGTTTGTTCCACGATCGACTTTTATTATTGTATGCGAATGTTAAATCTGGATATGCGTCCATGCAAACACTGTTGCGGGAAACTTTGCTGGAGACTTTTTATTTATTTATTTATTTAATTATTTATTTACAACAGAAAAGATGTGCGGGTTCTCCAGACAAAAAAGCTGTTAAAAACAGCTTGCGAAACCTTGACCGTACTGGCAGTAGTGAATGGATATTCGCACAGAAAAAGAAACAATATAACTTATACAACTTGCTATTTAAACAACAGAGGCACGAAAGGAAAACTAATAAAAAGATACAACATAATGCACTGATACCTCTAAATGGATGTTACAGAAAAACGCACGATAACGTTCAACACACCAATATAAATGAAAGTGAATAAGATAGGCACATGGACGACAGTCAATGATAGAGAAAATTTCGGCGTTGTTCGTGTGACGTGCGCACAACATCAGTAATGGCTAAGATTTTGGCGTCGGCTTGCCATTCAGTGTAATGCCGTGGGTCAACAGAGTGTCGAGGTAAGCTGTCCGCATTGCTGTGCACATTGCAAGACTTGTTCAGTACCAGAAACGTGTACTCCTACAACCGTAATGTCTATCACCCGAGTCTTTCTTGTAAATTCTTTAAGAGTTGACAGCCAGCAGAGCACATATTAGTCTGTGATGACTGCTGAAGAGCGTTCATATAGGTGCGGACGGAACTCGCAGATACATGCAGGAAATGAGAACACTTGAAACACATAATAATATTGGATAATGCAAAAAAATGTTATGGTGACATATATGAGCCTATGCTGTAATGGCTGTGCGCTCATTTATTAGGAATAGTCTTATTTGTTTTTCAAATTGATAGAGTAGAACATCAAAGTTTATTCGTGAAGACACGCGTTTTATTAGGGCGGGTATCTGATAAGTAAAAACTGATCTTCCGTAATTTGTACGTGGTCATGGTATTAGTGTCTGCTAATAGCGTAGAAGATACCATTGTGGCAATACATGTGCGATGTATAGCAGATGATGTTTATGTATGTACATGAGGAGTTTATAGTCATATAAAATGCTTGCTTTAAGGAAATTATGCATAATAAATAATGAATTGGTTGGTAAGTTTTGGCTCACCACATTATTTCTCAAACAGCCTGAGCACTTTCTTTTGCATTGTTTCCAGTTTTTGTAATTAGAACTGGTTGTGGTACTTCATGCAATTGTGCAATATGATAACCGGGAGTAAAAATGCGCATATTGTATCACGTTTTTTAGATGTAAAAGCATTAAATCTGAAAGTGTAAATATAACACTGACAGCTTTGCTCAGATTTTAGGTGTGTTTATTGATGTGTGTATTCCACGACATGCTTTATTTTCAAACCGCACGTCTAAACATTTCTGACAATTTACGCGCTCTAAAACAGTGCCCTGAAACGTTAGAGTAATCTGGATGTCGCATGGTTTATTAAGGGGCCTAAAGAGGACATAATAAAATTTCCTTATATTCAGGGCTAATCCATCCATCTGAACAAGATATTCGGTTATCATTTTGTCAATCTGAATAAGTGTGGACGCTGCAAAAAGACGTTGGTGTCATCAGCGTACATTAATAGTCTTGGGGAGTTCGGAATGCCAAATAGGTCGTTAACATACAATATAAATAACAAGGGTCTTAAGATTGACCCCTGTGGCACTGCTTGTTTTATGGTGGTAGTAGGGTAGGTAAAATTATTAATTTTAATACACTGTTTTCTACAAGAAAGCAACTCCTAAAATATTTAAAGCGATGCTATTAGTGTCATAATAATTGAGTTTCAATTGCAAAATGCTGTGATTTACGCATTGAAATGCTTTCCTTAGGTCAATGAAATACCTGCACTGTAAAGTTTGTTTTGAAAGTCCTGCAATATTTTATTCTTGACATTTATTAAAGCTAGCTCAGTGGTTTTATTTTTCTGGAAGCCTTACTGTGCGGTATTTATTATGTCGTACTTATTTATGAAATTGAAGAGACGCAAGTTTAAGACATTTTCAAATACCTTAAATAACACGGGTCGCACAGAAATTGGCGTGCAATTACATATATCATTAACAGCGCCACTCTTATATACTGGGCAAATGCGAGCAAGTTTTAGATCTGAGTGGAAGATGGCAGTTTCAAGCAACCTATTATTATTATGTGTTTATAGCAAAGATAATAGAGCTGATACATATTTATTGGGTAAGGCAAATAATTAATCAATTGCTGGAGAAACATTGGTTCTAATTTTACCTACCAATATTTCTAGCTGTTGCTGACTTGACGGAAAAAAGCTTATTGAGTGCAGCAAGCTCGTGCGTTTATGTATGACGTGACAGGCCTTAGTACTGAGATTCGTTTGAAAGTACTCATTCCATTCGGTGAGTGCTTTCAATTTTGTTTTACCATGGGCGAAATCTGTAATTCTGATACGGCGTTTCCCATTCGAGTTGTTAGATAAGTTGTTTACTTCGTTCAACAGCTTTCTAGGTTCGTTAAGTAGGGTAGAAAAAAAAGGGTACCATAGTAGCAGGCCCTAGCTTTTTCAAGTTGGCATTCAACTTATTACGGTATTTTTTATACTCGCTGAGTAGATCGACGTCACCTTTCTGCACAAATGCATAGTACATTATGTTTTTATGTTTCATTGTTTTGTACAAATACCCACTAATTCAAGGCTTGCAAAGTTTTTTCTTCCTACGGAATGAAGCAAGTGAGAAATTTTGGCCATAGATAACCCTAAGTGCTTCATAAAAATATGGCATGCTTTATCGGGGTATTTTTTTGCGTAAAGGAAGTTCCAGTTTGTAGTTTCGAGCGCATGACAAAATTTGTTAAGCTGACCGGAGTTCATTTTACGATAACATGATTTTTCATTACAGTCCCGCCTTACATTGTCAAGTTGAAAAAATATGAGGATAGGCAGGTGATCGCTGAAGTCGAATGATAATATACCGCTGGTACAAGTATTACTGGGGGTGTTTGTGATACTAATATTGAGCAAAGTTGCGCTGTAGTTAGTAAAACATGTAGGTTGTATGATGACCTTGGAACAAGCATACGAGCTTAGAATAATTTTGAGATTCTCACAAGATGCGTCCCCACTGAGTATGTCAACGTTTACAATGCCCATGATAAAGAACTGACAGTGCATCGAATGAAGTTCACGCTATAGCTTTTCTCTAAAATGAAAAATTCAGACTTACACCCAATGGGAGGTCAGTAAACAGTCGCCACTATTACATTTTGCTCACACATTGTAAGACACTCTATATGCAGCGTGATACAAGTCAAGTTGTCGATTGCGTCATCAGAGGGGGTATCTTTACATACTGGTGCCACCACACAGAATTGAATAATAAACAATTCCATTATGAACATAATTCGCGAACTGTGCTCGGCTATCTTTCCGAGTTAGCCGAGATTCCATAATACACAAAACATGAAATCTGCAATCAAAATTATTCACGTAAAGGTTAAAAGTCATATGTTCTATTTCTAATGCTATGGGCATTATTATGTAATGCAGTGATTTGTTTAGACAGCCCTTCGAAAACGTGCAAAAGTTTATCTTGATCATAATATTGGCAATCTGAAGCATTGTTCATTTTGGGGTAATTGAAAATCCCGAATTCTAAGTTAACTATTAATGCGTCTTGTCTATATCTCCCCGACAGCAGGTTGCAAGTCTAGTGGCAGTCTGGGGCATGGTCTCTAGTTGCAGCTCTTTCCCTACTGCCTGCAATTATTCTGCACC
Organism: Rhipicephalus microplus; assembly: GCF_043290135.1. Taxonomy (NCBI): domain Eukaryota; kingdom Metazoa; phylum Arthropoda; class Arachnida; order Ixodida; family Ixodidae; genus Rhipicephalus; species Rhipicephalus microplus. Next base: position 1,833,832 of record NW_027464590.1, read on the forward strand.
TTTCCTGTTGTTTTTCCGGTATCTCCAACAAGTATGGCGAGCAACGAGGTTGTCTGCGAAGACAAATCAGTCTTTATCCCATGCACTGAAAAGTCCATCCTAGCATCTCGAGAAAGGTGACGTGGCGCTCTCTTGGTGGAATGTAAATATGAGGAATAAACGTTTTGGCTTTACCCCTTTTAGTGGTATAGAGTTCGATCAGGTGGTGCTTGGTTGAGCACTCAGATTCTCGATATACACTGCCCACGGTATCTTTATGCACCACTGTAGCGATCCTAAAATATTTTATATTCTGGATGATGTAATAATCTCTTATTTTAATACGCCCTTGCCAATTTCCTGCGAAAATACCACATAAAGATGCGTAAATGCAGCGTCCATGTAATTACAGCCCCACCACTCGCTCGTGAAACGAGTGGCAGTTCCAATGCCATATCTCGAAGGTGTCAGTGGTGTGACTTGTAATACTGTCCATGGCTAATCTCACTCGCGAGATCTGTAGAGCGAGACACTGCCATATTTTGAAATTAACTTGCCATGGGAGCATCCGGACCACTACAAGATCTTTTACGCAAGCTTTTTTGCTCATTCATTTGCGCATGCACATAGCCTTTTGGCTTTGAAGCTCCGCATACCATTGATGCTGAAAAGTTTCCAAGCCGTGCATCAGTTAAACCACTTGGATCATCGTTTTTCCAATACTTTCTAACGTGACGGGCTGAGTGGATGGTTTATCTGCGTAAATAATTTTGACTGCTGTGCCCATGTAGTTTTCTGATAGCATCTTCAGAGCTGCTACTTCCAGTTTGAGTTCACCCAACGCCTGATTTAAATATCAGTTTTCCGAAAGCATTCTCTGATACTCAGGGTGAGATGTTATTGAAGTCGCCCCTCACGCCGTCCGCGCCGCCTTGCTCACTTGCTGCTTGGTTGAGCTCCCGGCCACTCCAGACGTCCTGGTATGAGCAGGAAATCGAGATTGAGGACAGGAGGTAGGTTGCAACTTTGGGGCTCCTTGTTCGTAATGTTTTCTTCCTTTTCTCCCGTTCTTGTACCTTGTGTCTTTTCCTTTGCTCTGTCCACCTGGTTTCCAAGCTGTGGTCATTCTTCGTTATCATCAGTGTTTTCCGATGCATGCCACTTTAGATTTGGCGAATAATATAAGCCTCAGCTTGTTGCCTTTTTGTCGGTCGTCTGGTGTGGCAGCTGAAGATGTTGTTGCCTTACTGGCTGCTTGAAGTGTTTTTTTAGAATCCTTGGTCCCCACCAAGTGTCTCTCTTCACACGGGGAACATACAGGGTTCCAAGGGGGATACGGTTGAGGCTCCTTCATACCACAGTTGTGACAAACAGTGATGTGGGGTGTGGGGCAAACGTCTTTCTGTGTCCTGTTTGCTTGCAGGCATAGCAGAATGTTATAGTATTTTTGAATTAGAAGCAGGGTACCTCGCCGCCCATATGGTACACAAATCTGGGTGTTATGGTGCCAAAAACGCGATCACCGCTGTCTTTGTCTCTCCAAGCATTCTGGCTCTTAGAATCTAGACTCCTTGTGTCCATATGCGTAGATTTTCTATCAAAGTTTCTGGGCTTGTGCAGGGAGTCAGACCATGTATGACTCCTTTATTGTGCCGTCTCCGACTGCTGCATAGGCATTGACCCCATGCAATCTTCTGTGGAGAGTGCGGCTTGCGATTTTTTTCGTGATATCAGCCATGTCCTGGTTGGGAAAGAGACGATGAATATGTTGGATCCTGGCTTCAGCCGGGGCGAAAATTGGCTGCCGGACATTTTATCTTGACACGCGTTCGCAACTGTTTCTCGAATTTGTGGTGCCGTTAGTTCTCCTATAGGTAGTAATTCGGATAGTCTCACGATGATTTCGAACTATTCTTTGGGGAGTGTGGGTAGCTTTCGCTTCTGCGGTCTCCTTTTCGATGTAGGTTGCGTGTAGGACTCATGGAGCCATAGTATCTCTCTGTTGTCATGAGTTTATTTCCCTCTTTCGTGAGAGCTTTTTTGTTTTGATGATCGGCAAGGACTGTCTGCCATAATCCATCACCGTCGCGTTCTTTGCCTTCAGATGCTCCGTCGGTTCCTTCGTTGTCTTGGTGGGTGGTGCCATCTCTAGCAACGACGTCCTGGCATTCCATTTCAGCTTGGTCCTAGGCCGAGGTATCAGCCTCTGCCCTCTGGACTTTATTGGGTTGTATTGTCTTTTTAAGCAGTTTCTTCGTCGTTTTCAACCGGGCAGGAGACGCCGCAGGTGCTCTAATGAGCCAACAAAGTTTTCGCCATCGGATGCTAACGCGCCATGAATGCTTCTTGCGTCTCAGCTGTAGGCGTCTCACCACCACTGCGTTGCTCGCGCGCTCATAGCCGGCATGTCATTGACTGAATATAGATGTGAAGAGGCTGCTCACAGAGAAACGTTTCTTATTCACGGGTAGCCCTGATGTTCTTGAGCACAATGTTGCAGCACAGTCCAGATAAGTCACGAGAAAGTCGCATAAAATTAGCAAACCTCGTGGGGCACATGCGAGCAGCGCTTCAGTCGTCGGCGCCACCTAGCGGATGTCCAACGAGTGGTGAGATGCAGATGTTGTTTTGTCCCCACATTTGGCTTAGGATACTGCTGCTTTCATTGCATTTACTTGAGTAAAGCAAAGCGTGAAGTCCAGCCAAAGCCAAGCAAAGACGCCTCTGACAATTTCAGACGCTTAATCTAGTGGCCATTGAACGTTTGTGCACTGCAAGCCATTGAGCTATTTTTACGAGCAGAGGCTGCCAGCGTCGACCTTGTGAGGCGAGGAAAGTAGGAGAAAGCGCAGTTGGCACGAGACGCGAGCATGCGACAAAATACGTGACATGCGAGCATGCGCAGTGGGGATGGGGAGGTGCCACCGACACCAAATCCGCAACAGTGTGCGACTAAGAAATGCTTGCAGCCAAGACATGTGAGGTGTGTGTTCTTTTTGAATGACTTCTTGGGTTAGAAGCTTTCTTCTGCGACATATAATTTTTTTATATGTGGTGTTTGTCTTTGGGACCGTTTCGTCCTTACAGCAGTTTCTGAGACTCGTGGTGTGTTAGTACACTTGATATTCTGAAGCAAACAGAAGCAATGTCGAATATAACGTTTAATGCCGAAAATGTTTTTTCTAGAACTATTTTGTTGTAACAGGTGACCTTTAGGTGCGTGCATTAGTGTTCAAATTGACGGTCGCGTTCTTTTCTGTGACTGTTTTAATTTTACATAACTCTGCAAACGCTATCAGATCATCTGCTTCAGCTCATGACGCTGCAATACAAAGTTATTGCAATGAAAAAAGCGCCCACCGGTGCCCGTGTTTATTAATATAATCGCCGTATTCAAAAGAATATGGCGGGTCAGGATAATTAAATCAATGTTGGACTTATGAGCTTGAACTTACACGTACAAGCAACACAAAAAATGAAAAATAAATGTCTTGCACATGTGGAAGCACGGTGTCTGGCGTAACTTTACTTCGGCGTAAACAGCTACCACTGGCGATACGTCAAAAGGGAGCTCGTTTTTGATTGCATTGTTGTTGTTTTCTGTATAATGTATGTAGCCAGCTCTAGTTTGTGAAGAAAATTGCTTAATAGATGGCGTTGTGTGTATACGTCCATTGGAATGATGTCGCTAGATGGCGTTAGTAATTTTCGGTTGACGAACGAACGGACAGACAGACAGACAGACAGACAGACAGACAGGCAGAATCACAGACGCCCAGAGGAAGCATCATGACGAGAGCAGCAGGTCCAATAACAACCTAGTTTGAATGACTGCGGGTATATTATACACAACACTCAGGCTGGCGCTAAAATAAAGTGCGGTTCTAATAAAGCTGTTACAGTTATTGTTGCGAGTTCGACAAGTCGAATCATGTTGGGGAGTCGAAAACGTTAGCCTCATACCGGCATGTTTTATTGCAAATCTCATATAAAGAGGATATAGTCTTGGATCTGGAGTGAGTGAATAAAACGTTTATTTGTTGTTCTGCATGAGAAAGTCGATGAATGGGATTCTTGGGAGGCCACGTGAGACATGAGCGCCAGCTGGCAGTAATGCTGGAAAACGGATCGATGACTTTCAATACAACGAGTACCCGGCACGTGCGCTGAAACCCGGAGGGCATGGTTTGACGACTGTAAGGTGACGGGTAGGTCCCATTACCGTATCGTCAAACCGCGCGAAACACCCTCATTTTGGTGCATAACGTTGCATTGCCAGGCAAGTGGAATAAGCACTGCGTTCCTTAGATGGACGCGTGTATGTTTTTATAGTAAAAAGAAACACGTCATAGATGTGCTCGCGTTGCGCCTAACATGCACACTATATTTCCTTTTAATTGAAAATACGCACAATTATGAACGTTGAAAGCACATCAATTTTGGAAGATGCTGCGGATGCAGTTATATTTTATTTGTTTCGGGTGACAAACAAACTAGTCAGATAGACCAAGATAGTTGCGGCGCAGGATACTAAGGAAGAATATCATCGTTAAAAATGCTACACCGACGTTCATCACTGAGAGAACACTCAAGTCATGTGGCCCTTTCTGCCATGCAGTTCGGAAAGTGCTCAATCGATAATATCCGAATTGCACGCGTGAAGATTTCATCAGCATCAGGCTTTGTAACTCGTGTGCTGTCGCATAGAAATCGCAGATGTTGATGTTAAAACAAGATAATTCTAGAGAAAACATTTTTTTGTATTAACCTAGGTTCGACATTGCTTCTGTTTGCTTCAGATTATGAAGTGTACCAGCACACCAGGAGTCTCGCAAACTGGTGTAATAAAACAACGGCCCCATAGACACACTATATATATAAATATATGTCGCAGAAGAAAGCCTGTGACCCAAATGAAGTCATCCGAAAAGAAGGCACACCTCGCATGTCTTGGCTGCAAGTTATCAAATGCAGAGCAATTTTGAGTCGCACAATGTCGCGGATTTGGAGTCGGCGGCACCGTCCACGTCCCCACTGGGCATGCTCGTATGTCGCGCATCATGTTGCATGCTCGTGTCCCGTGCCAACTGTGCTCTCCCCTACCTCTCTCGCCTCGCAATGTCTTCGTAGGCAGCGTCTGCTAGAAACAAATGGCAGCATATCGACGGCGTGAATGATGGAGAGTGGGGCGAAGCATCCGTCCGTTCATTCATTCTTACTTCCGTCTGTCCATGCGTCCGTCTGTGTGACCGTCCATGCGTCCGTCCGCCCGTCCGTTCGTACGTATGTGCGTGCGTCCGTCCCTGTGTTCATCCATGCATCCGCCCCTGCGTCCGTTCATTAATCCATCCATGCATCTCTCTGTGTGTCTGTTCGTCCATCTACTCAACACTCCAAGTACCACCATATCGCATCTTTTCATCATATATTCTCCATATAGAAGCACCGCCATTCAATGGACATTCCAAGGACTAAACGAGAGGTGACACACGCATATTTTTTAAGGCTTGCGCTTCAGGTCTATTTCCCACCTTTAACTACCTCGAGTTCATGGTACATATTAGTTCATTCTATTCATGGCACCTCGGCTCAACGCTCGGTAAATTTTTCTAAAAACCAAGGAGGTTCCGCCCAGCGAGTATAACGTGCAACCTTTTCTTTTCAGATAGTGCTCAATGTACATGTCAACGGTTGCTGATGGGAATGAGGGACAGGAGAATTCAGCTTTTAGTTAATGCGCACGCTCCGATTTTTTCTATTGTTCAACAACGCACAGAAGAAATCTCCCACCGGCACCACCTTGTTGGTCAAAATGTAAGACTGGTTACACACTACGACTACGGCTACGACTACGACTATGAGGGACGAACGGGTGCCACTAGAAGCTTCGCCCCTAAAACCACTGCTCGTGGTGCACAAACGTTCACTGGCCACTAGATCACGCATTTGAAATTCAGTCAAGGGCGTCTTTTCTGGGCTTTCGCTTGGCTTTACGCTTTCCTTTACTCCAGTAGGTGCAATGAAAGCAACAGCACCTTAAACCAGATGTGGCCACAATCCAACATCTATGTCCCACCACTCGTTGGACAGCCGCTAGGTGGCGCCGACAAGTCAAGCCCCACTCGCGTGTTCCTCACATACTTTGCTAATTTCAAGCGACTTTCTCCCGACTTACCTGGACTGTGCTGTGATATTGCTGCTTTCGTGCGGACGAAAATCAGGGCTACCCGTTGATAACAAACGTTTCTCGGTCAGCAGCCTCTTCACATCTATCCCATCTTCGAATCTTCACATGTTTTGTCGATAACATGCCACATATTTATACCCAATAAAGTGGCTGGGGGACAGCCGCCGTGGTATTTCAGTGGTAGAAAATCGAACGCATTATGCGAAGGTCGGAGGTTTTATTCCTACCCACGGAAAGCTTTCTTTTCAGCCACTTTTTCTTCTTAACCGTGTTGCGTTCGACGAGCCGTCCCCCTTTACGCGGGCTCCTGGGTCAAAGAAAAGCAGTCGCTTTCCTTTGTGAAGCTAAAAAAGAACGCGAAGACGCCGTGCTGGTTTTCCATCTACTGAGAGGCAAGGCCATGACACCACGTTTCCACCGAAAACTGAAGTTAGACCACCACACTGTGTGTCTCTCACTGATAGGACGACGCACAAATCAACACCAGATGTCTAGGCAATAACCTTCAAAGACGCCGAGCCCTCAACCGCTCGTTCGAAGTAAGCACCCCGCTCGTTCGAAGTAAGCTTCACGGGAGGAGGCAGTATCATCGGGTTCATATGCGTGTTTGTGTTGTATGTATGTATGTTGAGGGCGGTGCCGGCATGATGATGCTAGGAAGGGCTCTAAGACCTGTTATTGGACAGCACAGTCCGGACCCATTCCCCGATCTAGGGATCTGGGGAGAAAGTACTCCATCTAATAGCTCCCCCTCCCCCCAGCGCCTTCGAGGAGGCTCTCAATATGTATGCCATGTAAATAAACTCTCTTCAAGTGTTCCTTTCTCCTGCCTCAGCGTCTTCATCCCGGATCTCCGGTGCCCCAAGGGCCAGTCGCAACAATATTTAAATTTCGATTCGGTCTAATAACCTTCCTTAATACTACTGTTGGCATTATTTATTGGATCTCAATATTATTGTGTGAAAACACGGAAAAACAGCCTCTTAAGTGCACACTTCTATATCTCTCTCTTTATATAAATATATATATAAGGCGAGCCTGCCACCGTGGACACATTGTCACCTCACCGGAACTTTAACAGACACCGGTCACCTTCACCTCAACGCCGTTCCCTTTCCCCTAAGCTACGTCGACCTCGCCCTGCCCATGAAGAAAATTAGAAGCCACAGTTTCGGGGGCAAGAACTGCGGATCTTTCAAACTCCACAAGACTTTGTTTTTCGTCATTCAACGTCGTTGCTGTCACGTTGAAGGTGTACCTGTTTTTGTATTGGTCGGTACTGGCGCCGCTGTGTCTTTAATGACTGAAAAACTTTGACGTCGACTAAAAAAGTCACAATGCCTCTTCAGGACTTCGTTCTGAGCACTTCGAGCGAGCAACGAATTCGCCCTTTTGCTGCATGCAGAGCACGTGTCGTTATTGTTGACAATATTTGTCTTCGAGTTTGTAGTGCTTCCGCAGTGTTGCCATGACATTATATTAGGCTGAGATTTTGTCTGCACTCATCATGGCCTCATCGACTGTGCTGGCGCCGAAGTGGAGTTCATGCCGTTATGCGACGCTGCTTCACTCGACTCATCCCTTTCACCTGCAAAAGTTTTTGTTTCCGCCGACACTTCGATACCCCCGTTTTCATCCCCCCTAGCTCCGCTTTTCTGTGACGTCTGCAGTGGCTCAACTGTTCTTTTTACGCCGTCTGAAATCGCTGTTTGCCGCAAGTGCTGCCTGATTCTTTTCGCCGTTCTGAATATTCACGATGGATCAAGTGCAATTTATGTTTCAAATCTGTTTCCCTCGCCTTCCAAGTTACTGTATGGAGAGTGCTTGGGCTTTGCCGATGACATTGACCCCTCGAGTGCACCTTTAGTTTCTGGCCACTCGACTACGCTACCTATTGACACTGTTGATTGCGTCGCGTCACCCTCTTTCTCATCATTCACCGACGCAATTTTGCGCTGCATCGACACCAACCTTACGACCGAGCAGCGCGCCGACATCATCGCCCTCCTCAAGCGCTTGCGCGCCAGCTTCGATCACCAGCAACTGACTGTGGGCCATGCTTCCACAGTATCTCACCAAATTCACACTATCCTTCACACTTCTTTACGTCAGCGTCCGAATCGGGTATCGGAATCTGAGCGTCGTATAATCGCGGAACAAATTCACGACATGTTGAAGCGCGGCGTTATTGAGCCCTCTAATAGACCGTGGGCCTCCCCAGTTGTTCTAGTCAAGAAAAAGAATCGCTCACTAAGATTATGCGTCGCCCCGCCGCGGTGGTCTAGTGGCTAAGGTACTCGGCTGCTGACCCGCAGGGCGCGGGTTCGAATCCCGGCTGCGGCGGCTGCATTTCCGATGGAGGCGGAAATGTTGTAGGCCCGTGTGCTCAGATTTGGGTGCACGCTAAAGAACCCCAGGTGGTCTAAATTTCCGGAGCCCTCCACTACGGCGTCTCTCATAATCATAGAGTGGTTTTGGGACGTTAAACCCCACATATCAAATCATCAATCAAGATTATGCGTCGACTACCACGGATTGAATAAGATCACGCGCAAATATGTTTACCCGCTACCTCGCATAGATTATGCTCTTGACTGTTTACAACGCGCAGAGTTCTTCTCGTCACTAGATCTGCGCTCAGATTATTAGCAGGTAGCCATGGCTGGGGCTGATCGCCCCAAGACGGATTTCGTTACCCCCGATGGGTTATACGAATTTAACGTCATGCCATTCAGGCTCTGCAGTGCGCCCGCCACTTTCGAGCGCATGATCGACAACATCCTCCTTGGCCTTAAATGGCAGACATGTCTCTGTTATTCAGACGATGTCGTGATATTTTCAAGCGACATTTCAACGCATCTTCGGTGCCTCGAGACAGTGCTTACTTGCCTCACCTCCGCCGGTCTACAGCTCAACTTGAAGAAGTGCTGCTTCGGTGCTCGAAAACTCCTAATTTGGGCCATGTTGTACCTAGAGATGGCATTTTTACAGATCCGACGAAACTCCGTGCCGTTGCCAAATATCCTAAGCCAAACACCTTAAAAGAACTTCGCAGATTCCTTGGTTTATGTTCATATTTTCGTCGTTTTATTCGCAACTTAGCCTCCATCAGATCGCCCTTGACTGACCTTCTTGTCTGCAACAGCGACCTTTCTAGTTGGTCGTCAGCTTGTGATTTGCCACACACCGCCACCTTCTTACGTCACCTCCTATACTGCGACATTTTAATCGTATTGCCCCAACGGAAATAAACACAGATGCTAGCGGAGTTGGTCTCGGTGCTGTGCTGGCCCAGAGTGAACCCAGATTGGATGAGTACGTCGTCTCCTACGCCAGTCGTACACTCACAAATGCAGAAAAGCCAACTATTCAGTCACCGAAAAAGTGTGCCTAGACATCCAATGGGCCATAGGAAAGTATCGACCTTATCTTTACGGGCGCCCAGTCAGGGTGGTTTCAGATCATCGTGCATTATGTTGGCTCTCCTCCTTAAAAGATCCCACCGGCCGGCTCGCCCGTTGGGCGCTTCGGCTACAAGAGTACGACATTCACGCCGTTTACCGGTCTGGGCGAAAACATTCCGACGCTGACGCTTTGTCTCGATCACCTCTACGATGTAGTGATAAGTCGCCGCCTTCGCCTGCATTCGACATATCTGCACTTAGTGTCAGCGACATGCTACAGGAGCCACAAAAAGATCCTTGAATTGCTTCCCTTATAAACTTGTGGAGTCGAACTCTCTCGCGAAATAACCCTAGAGGTACGTGTCGTCAAGTACAGCACTTCGTTATCAGAGAGGGTTTGCTATACAGACGGAATTATCTGTCGAAAGGACGCCAATGGCTCCTAGTTATTCCCAGACGTCTCCGCTCAGACGTATGCGCCTCCTTTCATGCCGGCCCACAATGCACCCAAGCTGGGGTGTTAAAACCTACACCCGTCCGTCACACCGCTACTTCTGGCGTGGAATGTATCGCTTCGTTCATCGCTACGTACGTTCCTATTTCGCTTGCCAGCGCCGAAAGAATCCCACTCCAAGTTTTCCAGCTCCACTACAACCCATATCTTGTCCTTTCCGATCGTTTGACCGCGTTAGTATTGATCTGTACGGACCTCTTCCGATTACACCGGCTGGAAATCGCTGGGTTCTCGTCGCTATTGATCACCTTGTGCGCTACGCAGAAACGTCACCAATCTCTTTTGCGTCAGCGAGTGACGTCGGTCATATTTCATCAGATCCATTTACGTCACGGTGCATCACGTGAGCTCCTGAGTGACCGAGGGCGTGTGTTTTTATCGGATGCCGTCGAATCACTTCTCAAGGAATGCCAAATCATTCATCGCACCACCTCAGCGTATCATCCTCAAACTGATGGCATTACAGACAATTCAACCGTACATTAGGAGATATGCTGTCAATGTACGTCGCAACCGATCACTCCAACTGGGACAGTATTCTCCCTTTTGTGAGATACGCGCTTAATACTGCTGTCACGACAACCACATGTTTCTCTTCATACTTCCTCCTTTATTGTCGTGAGCCCTCTTGTACGCTACACACCTTTCTTCCTTACCGCCCGAATGATGCTGAGTCGAATACGCGGAAGAGTGTCGCCAGCTTGCCCACTCCCTCACAAGTGCTCAACAGCAACGCCAAAAACCGCACCGCTATAGCCCGACGCCTCCGGCTTCATATGCATCGGATGACCTTGTCTGGCTTCGCATCCCTTCAAAGAGCCCTGGTCTCTCACCTAAACTTGTGTACAAGTATAACGGCCCTTACCCTGTGGTTAAACAAACTTTACCCGTCAATTACATTGTGCAGCCGCTTGAGCAGCCCCATGATCAACGACGCCGTGGACGAGAGACCACCCACATAGACCGCCTAAAACCGTTATACGATCCCTCTATTGTCTCCTGCCTTTGAGTCGCCAGGTTGGCTCTTTCCGGAGGGAGGCAAATGTAGTGAAGAAGATGAGTGCTACCCAGATAGGCAGGGTCACTCAATTCGGTCACTCAATCTGTAAAGAAGACGCCGTTTGGTTGGCTGGGTACACAGGCTGGTTCCACAATTACAACTTGACTTGTCGTGATTACTCTCCTGTTTTATAAAAGAGTGCAGCTCTAAAACGCTTCATTTTCACACATATATATATTTAAAAACAACGGTTCAGCTGACGCTTTATTCAAGCAACAGCGAGATGGCGCCGATGATGAAGAAGAACGGGGCGAAGACTGATGATAGTTATTGACAGATGAGAAAGATGACGTCCGATGAATTCTTACACTAATTTTCCCCGTGGACGGAAGCGGCCAGCCTGGCGGCGAATTACGCTGGGGAACGCATACGATAGGACGTGAGACGCGAAACGTGCACAATCTCTGTCCCGCGGCAGCGTTGGTCAGTGGGGACATGAACAGGTGTGACAAGGTAGCTCACTGGTGAGGTCTGTTCGACAACTTTGTAGGGGCCAAGATAGCGTGACCCAAGCTTCTCGCATAAGCCAGGCGTTCGCGCAGGAGTCCACAGAACTACATTGTCGCCAGGGCGGTAGAGAACGACACGGTGAGTGGCATCGTAACGATGTTTGTGATCTTCTTGGCTAGCTTCGGTGTTTACATGGGCAAGACGACGGCATTGAGAAACACGGCACAGAAACTGGTCGTAAACGAATGGTGAAGAGTTGACTGGGCCAGAACAGAATGAAACGTCCAGTGGTGATGTCGGTTGGCGTCCGTATACTAGGAAAATTGAAGAATAGCATGTGGTTCGTTGAACTGACGTATTATATGCATACAAGACAAAGGGAAGTATGGCATCCCAATTGCGATGGTCCGGTAGGATATACATGGACAGCATGTCACACATCGTGCGATGAAATCTTTCCGTTAAGCCATTGATTTGTGGGTGATAGCTAGATGTTGTTTTGTGAACTGTTTTTGATGCTTGAAGAACTTCACTGAGCGTGCTTGAAAGAAATGCCTTGCCCCGGTCGCTCGAAAGAACACGAGGGGCTCCGTGACTTAGGTAAATAGCATTCAAGAAGAAAGTTGCTACTTCCGAAGCAGTTCCTGAAGTGATCGAGGCCGTCTCAGCGTACAGAGTCAAGTGATCAATGGTGGTGATGATCCATCTCTTGCCATCTGATGTAGTTGGAAGGGGCCCAAAGAGGCCGATTCCGACGACAGAGAACGGCTCTGATGGACAAGGAAGTGGTTGTAGGGTGCCGACTGGAGCAGTTGTGGGCCGCTTGCGGTGTTGGCAAAGTGTGCAAGAGGCAATATATTTAGCTACCGTCGTGAAGGGACCTGGCCAGAAGAATTGACTGCGGATGCGCTCGTATGTTTTGTAGCAACCCAAGTGTCCTGACGTTAGGTCGTCGTGGGAAGCAATATATTTAGCTACCGTCGTGAAGGGACCTGGCCAGAAGAATCGACTGCGGATGCGCTCGTATGTTTTGTAGCAACCCAAGTGTCCTGATGTTAGGTCGTCGTGGGAAGCGCGCAGAACTTCAGTGCGTTGTGCGCGTGGAACGACGGGAACCCATCGGTGGCCTTCCGGGTGAAAAATGTATCAATATAGCACATCGTCCTCCAACTTGATTAGTCGGAGTTGTTTCCGGAGCCTGGCATTAGAGGAAGATCAAGCGCCGGTAAGCCGACCGATGATGTCGGTGCAATAAGAATCGGCTCGCTGGTGAGTAATAAGTACTGATGGACGGGTGGGTGAAGGTAGAGAAGAAATGGCTGATATCGACGAGGCGTCCTCCGTTTAGCCAATTTGACAAGGGGATGTGACGTGCGCCAAAAACTGCGCCAAAGGGCATCGTGACAAAGCATCGGCATCTTGATGTTGTCTTCCAGTCTTGTAGATGACGTCAAAGTCATAAGATTGTAAACGGAGAATCAAGCGGCCAAGTCGTCCCGACAAGTTTTTGATTGTGGACAACCAGCAAAGAGCATGGGGGTCTGTCACAACAGTAAAATGTTGACCATGTAGGTACGGACAAAATTTTTGGATGGACCAGACAACAGCCAAGCACTCTTGTTCGGTTATCGAGTACCTCTTCTCTGCAGAGGTCAGGGTGCGGCTTGCATACGCGACAACTTTCTGGCGAAAGGCATGGTCGCGCTGGAGGAGTACGGTGCCAATTCTCTGTCCGCTAGTGTCAGTGTGTAATATCGTAGGTGCCCTGTCATCGAAATAACCAAGCACCGGTGGGGATGCCAGTGCCTGCTTGAGTTCTTGAAATGAGGCTTTGCATTGATCATTCCAATCGAAGGAACCGGTGCTGGCAAAGAGCTTGTGGAGAGGAGCGGCAATAGTGGCAAAGTTGCGAATGAAGCGGCAAAGGTACGATGCGAGTCCAAGGAAACTGCGTAGTTCTTTGGAGCGAGAGGGTCACGGAAAGTTGAGGACAGCGGAAATTTTGTCAGGATCGGGCTGGATGCCATCTTTACTAACGAGATGTCCTAGAACTTTTACAGCTGTGTTGCCGAAATGGCACTTCTTTGTGTTTAGTTGAAGTCCAGCATTCGAGAGACATGTGAGCCTTTGATTTAGGCGTTGCAGATGATCATCAAAAGTGAAAGAAAACACGACGATATCATCGAGGTAGCATAGACAAGTTTTCCACTGGAGGCCACGAAGAACAGTGTCGATCATCCTTTCAAATGTGGCGGGCGCATTACATAGGCCTAATGGCATTACGTTAAACTCGTAAAGACCGTCCGGCGTAGAAAAGGCGGTCTTTTCTTTGTCTGCTTCGTGCATTAGTATTTACCAATACCCGGACCGAAGGTCAAGGGTGGAGAAGTATTGGGTGCCTTGCAATGAGTCAAGTGCATCATCTATACGGGGCATCGGATATACATTCTTTCGGGTAATCTTGTTGAGTGCACGGTAATCAACATAAAATTGTACCGATCCATCCTTCTTTTATACGAACACAACGGGTGATGACCAAGATGGGTAGAGTGTCGTATGATGTTTTTTTAGCATATCGGTCACGTTCTCCTCGATGATTTTGCGCTCAGCCAAGGAGACTCGGTAGGGACGACGGCGTACAACAGTCTGACTGTCAGTGTCGATGCGATGATGCGCAACTGTGGTCTGTCCTAGTGCCGAAGCATTGGCGTCGAAGGAGGCCTGGTGTTTCGTTAGCAAATTTAGCAACGCCTCACGTTGAGAAGCAGAAAGGTTAGGATTTTTCCCGGGAGCAAAAGAGGAGGAAGCAACAGACTGGGCCTGTTGTGGCTGAGCTGTCAAGGTGTCAAGAGAGACCAAAGATATCGGTTGGGTATCCACATAATATGACACTGCAGAAACTTGGGGTAGGAGGACGGGCTCTGGGGTAGGGTTCAAGCCAAGGATTATCGCAGCACTGTCTATGAACCGCACCAGGCTGGAGGGGACTACAACGCCGTGAGCTAGACAGCTGCTGGAAGGTGTGATAAAGACGTCACCATTGGCAATATTCGGAGAAGTGATGGTGATGAGTTGCTCCTGACCCGGGAGCAGCATGGATTCGGAAGCTGCGAAAAACGCGATGGTTTTTTTGTCGGCGCGTTCGCTGCGGTGATCGGTCTCGGTCATTTCGACTACACGTTGACGGCAAGAAATTAATGCAGATGCTGATGAGAGAAAGTCCCAACCTAAAATTAGTTGATGAGCACAAGAAATTAAGACAGCGAAGGTGATGTGATGATGAATACCATCAATGAAGACGCGCGCTGTACATTGGGCCGATGGTCGAATTATTGCTCCATTGGCTCTAATCAAAGATGATCCAAGGTAGGGTGTCTTCACTTTCCGCAACAAAGAACACAAGTCGGCACGCATAACTGAAATAGTTGCTCCCGTGTCCACCAAAGCCAACAACCGCACACCTTGCACAGTTAGCAATAACATGTTTGACGGTTGTTTAGGAGGACTTGGGTCATTTCGCCGCGATGCAGTTTTCCCTCCAAAAACTGCCCTGTTTAGTTTTCCGATCGCTGGGCAGCCAGTTCAGAGACAGGCCGAAGTGGTGAGACAGAGCGTCGGAGTGGCGAAGGGGAGCGTGGTCGGGATGCACGTGTATTGTTGGTCGTGTTGGGAATGCGCACAGGAGACGGTGATTGGTGGTTGGAACGGCTGTCGGCATAACGGTAGTAACCTCGTGCACATGTATCGTCTCGTACAACAGCGGCATAACCACGACGTTCATCTTGTTGCTGACGTCGACAGACCCGAAAAATGTGTCCTCAAATTCCAAAGTAGAAGCAAATAGGCCGTGGGGCCCGCCAGAAAAAACGGTAGGTTGGGTTTGGTGAACGGGCGACTAGAGCGGCGAGATGTTCGTGATCAGGCACAGGTGGTGGTACTTGAGACGGCGAGGGCTGCATTGAAGCGATCTGTGCATACGAAGCGGGTTGGGGGCATGGTGGAGCACGGTGGGTGCTTTGAAACGCTGACATTTCTTCTCTAATAATGGCACGCAGATCGCTAGAGGCGGGTTAAGCAGGAGAGTTGTTAGAAGGAGGTAAACTGTAGGAGGTAAACAGTATGGATCGGAGCTCCATACTGTTTGCCAGGGGATTCTCAAACAATTCGGGTCGCAGGCAGAATAACTGCAAGGTAGCAAGACGCTGGCATACAGAGACGACTTCGGAAACCGTCGAAGGGCTGTGCGCGACGAGGGCGTTGAAAGCGGTAGGACTGATACCCTTCAGAAAGGGCCGGACACGATCACCTTCTGGCATGGTGTCGCCGATACGGCGGCAAAGTGCAAGCACATCCTCAATATAGGAAGTGTAGGACTCACCGGAATGTTGAACGCGTTCTGCCAGTTTCTTGCGAGCAACTTCTGAACGCACGGTCGGTGTGCCGAAAATGCGTCGGAGCTGGTCTTTCAAGGAAGAACAATCGCGGAAGTCGCTCTCATGATTCAGGAACCACATCTTGGCAACCTGAGAAACGTAAAACTGGACACGTGCTAACTTCGATGCCTCGTTCCAGTTGTTGTCGACACCTACCCAGTTATAGTTGTCGAGCCAGTCTTCGACATCTTCGCCTGGCAGACCGTAGAAGATTGGAGGCTCCCGAGGGGGGTTGTTGACCAGGCTAGGGTTGGCGGCTGGTGGTTGCGCCGGCGGGTGGTTCGGTTAGGCTTGATCTTGTGCCATGGTGCTCTGCAGGAGTAAGCGACGTCCCGAATAGAGTTCCAGGAGCAGGCTTTAGATGGAGGGAGGTCGAAGAGATCGGAAAGCACCTTCCACCTCTTGAATCACAATGATTCAGCTGACGCTTTATTTAAGCAACTGCAAGATGGCGCCGATGATGAAGAGGAACTGGGTGAAGACTGATGATGGTTATTGACAGATGAGGAAGATGACGTTCAATAAATTCTTACAATACATATATATATATATATATATATATATATATATATATATATATATATATATATATATATATATATATATATATATATATATATATATATATATATAAATATGGAAAGAAGTGTATACTTAAGGGCTCGTTTTTCTGTGTTTTACACAATATTAATGACATCTAACAGACAATAATGCTTAGGAAAGTATAGGGGAAGATATTAGACAGAATTTTAATGTAAATGTGAAGAAAAGTGGGTGAAAAGATAACTTGCTTTGGGCAGGATCCGAACCTGCGACCTTCGAATGACGCGTTCGATGCTCTACCACTGAGCTACCACGACAGCTATCCCCCCAGCCACTTTATTGGGCTTATATGTGAATTAAACGTTGGAGTGTCAGTCAGCGCCACCAGTAGCCATGGCGGCGGGTGTAGCACACTCTTTTGAGCCTATTTGGTGTCACGTAGCACGTGAACTCATTACGAGTGGGCAGCTGACCAATAGTACCTTGTATACAACCTAAAGGCACTAAGTCTGCCAGTACGAGACCCTAGGTAATGAATTCGAGAAAAAAGTGTATACTTAAGGGCTCGTTTTTCTGTGTTTTACACAATATTAATAAGATCTAACAGAAATTATTGCCAACGAAAGTATTGGGGAAGATATTAGATCGAATTTTATTGTAAATATGAAGAAAAGTGGGTGAAAAGATAACTAGCCGTGGGCAGGATCTGAAACTGCAACCTTCGAATGACGCGTTGGATGCCCACGGCAAGTTATCTTTTCACCCACTTTTCTTCATATTTTCGATAAAATTCGGTCTTATATCTTCCCTTATACTTTCCTTGGCATTATTGTCTGTTAGATCTCATATATATATATATACCGAAAACAAAAGTGATGGTGAGCTGAGTCCGGGAAAGATTATTCGTATAGGGAAGAAGACGCACGTACGAAGTGATTTTATTTACGTTTCGGCCGTGGGTCCGGCCTTCATCAGAAGCTGATGAAGGCCGGACCCACGGCCGAAACGTAAATGAAATCACTTCGTACGTGCGTCTTCTTCTCTATACGAATATATATATATATATATATATAAAAATATATATATATAAATATATATATATATATATATATATATATATATATAGGAGAATGAAGTGTATACCTAAGGGCTCGTTTTCCGTGTTCTGAGACATTTTAAACAGCTCTAACAAACAATAATACCAAAGAATGTATAGGGGGTGTTGTTAGAACCAATGTAAAGTAAATAGGCAGAAAGAAAAGTGTGTGAAAAAATAACTTGCCGTAAGCAGGAAACAAACGTACGCCCTTCAAATAACGCGTTCGATGCTCTAACCGCTGAGCTATCATGGTGCCTATTCCACCGGCCACTTTATTGGGTTTATATGTGAATTTAAACGTGAGATTGTCAGTCAGCGCCACCTGTAGCGATGGCAGCGAGTGTGGTACACACTTTTAAGAGCGTGTATGGCGCCACGTAGCACGTGAACTTATTACGAGCTCGCAGCCGACCAATAGTCTCTCGTATACAACCTAACAGCACCAAGTCTGCCACTGCGAGATACTCGTTAATGAATAAGGGAAAGAAGTGTGTACCTAAAGGCTCGTTTTTCCGCGTTTTGACAAAATTTAGTGAGATCTAAGAGACAATAATGCCAAGATATCAAAAATAAATAACTAAACAAGCAAGTATATATATATATATATATATATATATATCCCACAACAGGCGGAAACAACTAGTCACTCACACTAACTGGGAACCATTGCGCAATAACCTGTTGTTTGACTCCTTTAAAACTTACGACAACTGGACGTCCCGGGTCTCCGCAACAATGGCGTCCTGTAGTCGTCGCGCTCGTTTTCAACTTTTCATTCCTGACCCTGATCCTCACTTCCTCCGTTTATGTCGACGTCATCAACGTTTGAAACGCTCCCTCCACTCCCAGCCACACAACGTTCATCTTTCCTCCCGCAGTGATGCTCTGCGGGCTGAAATTATGGCTTACGGCACTTCTCTCGAGCACTCTCGTTGGAACACGCTGTGTGACGGCCTTGACTCCGCACTGCACTAGAGCTCTACATTGTCTCTGTTTAGGTCTCTCTTAGGTACCAAGCCTGACGTTGCTTCCACCCTAGCTAAAGCTCTCGCTCAAGGGACTCCATCTGAGGTTTTTGACAATCTACCCGCTCGGCTCCCGGTGAGGTTGAGATAACGTATACTACACTACGTTATCTCCCCGACAACGTGAAGGATCTTTTCTTACACACATTCAACGAATCATGGAACAGCGGCTTTCTTCCAAGCTCTTGGACATCCTCTCCAATTTGCATGATTCCGAAGCCGGACAAGCCTCCATCTCTCTCTAACCTTCGTCATATCTCTTCGACGTCATGCGTGGACAAGACTCTGGAGCGAATGGCCTTAACTTGACGGTCTGATTTTATTGAGGTGAAAGAGTTTATCCCTTCGTCTGTTTTCGGCTTCCGACCAATGTATGTGCGCAGGACATGTTCCTTGTTCAGCACAGTTTTCTTTCACCCTCTCGTAGTCGCACCCATGCTCTTGTAACCGTCGATATGCGGAGGGTATTCGATGGCATCAGTAATGACTACATACTAGAGTTCTCCTCTCTGCCATGTCGCTCCCGCATGTATTCTTACATCCAATCTTTTCTTTCCTATTGAGTTGCTCGCTTTGGAGTCGATACTCATTTGTCTAACCCACACTCCCTCACCCGCGGCACTCCTCAAGGTGTCGTACTATCTCCTACATTATTTAATATGGCTATAGCCCCCTTGCTTCCCAACTGTCCCAAATACCTGACCTCCACCATATTTTTTATGCAGACGACATCACTCTCTGGTGTACGTCTGGATGTCCCGGCCACGTTCAGGATCATTTGCAACGTGGCCTGAACCTTATCGCTTCCTTTCTCGTTACTGCAGGTTTAACCCCTGCTGTCCTAATTGCCCCTCCCTATATGCCGACCTGTCACACTGCCTGTTTTAATGCCGGACTGCTCAGCAATCCAGCTAATACCTTCCCCCATCCCTTTCCATCAACTCCTAGCTTGACTGAATCGACGCCGAAAGGGAAGAAGAGCGTCGACTGGTCGCACAGGCGGTCGAAATGCTCGGCCTGTAAATTGTGGCTGAATATATATATATATATATATATATATATATATATATTCTTTAGCTGGCACTTCTGCTTATGTGAATTATTGGGCTGATTGCCAATGGTTTGTCTTAATGGCTTAATGGTCACTTTGTTTCATTAGGTTTTGCCAATCACTCTAACCAAATCATTATATAAATTTACCACCATAGTTTAGAGTTTAGTTAAGAACCAAATATTTGATATTTACTGCTGCTTCATAACACTTGATGTAGCACCCGCATTTTGCAGCAGCCATAAACAACCAGTAGTATTAATAAACCCTGCAGATCCTTTGGTGCACATCTTGCCTAAAACACAACCATTTGGTACTTTGCTTAGTCATGATGAAATATGGCTTAATGGGTACTTCGCAACGTATTTTTGGGATCAGAAAACATTCGATAAATATTCCCTTTTTCAAAGAGTGCAAAGAATGTAATTCGGTAAGCTTAAGGGAGTTTACAACGAGCTTTTATCAAAAACCGCCCTCCAGGAGCAGCCATGACTGCCTGGGGTGCTGGAGGCCGGCCTGAAGCGATTTTTGAAACGCGAATGCATTTTTTAGTCGGTCTATATCAAGCGTCAGGCGTTTCCCGCCGAGGTGTCCGTGTGATGGCATCTGTTGTCTCTCCACTCTCACTCCCTCTTTCATAGCAACAGCAGTGGGCGCACGAGCTTACCCTCACCCCTTGCAACCAGAAAACGTTGTGCGAGAAAGCGTAGGAGGGAGCAGGTGCAGTGCTTCGGCACTCCTTCACCTCGCCGCTGGCTTTCGCTCCTCCCTGCGCCTCATTTTCCAGTTCGCTCGCAAAGTACTCTTGACCGTTCGCTGGGAGTGCGGTTCTCACGAACATCCGGAAATGTGTACTCGAGACGCTGCTATGAAACGCCAACGCTGAGCCGAGAACGCTGGTGCCCACTTTGCCGTCTGCTCGCTCCTCACTTTCGATCGTTCGCTGGTGATGGCAAAAGTTGGTTAAGGCGAATGTCTGATGACAACGCTACTCTCTCTCGGCACAAGAAATGCCTATGCATTTCCTCACGATGCCCCTCGGGGGAGAGGGGGCAATCCTTAATTCTGTGGTGTATTTTCTGTGAGTTATACTTTCCTACAACGCTTATAGTGCCACAACTTCTTCTGAATGAGGCCTATTTCAAAACATTGCAAAAAGAGCATTTCTTTATGCTGACTGGCATGTAATTGCAAGATAATATCGCTCACTGGCTCGTGTTCTTTACAATTACGCGAACTCGCAGTTAGCGCAGAGGTAATGCAAAAATGCACTTGTAGTTTGGTGGACTCACGCTCGGGCGTTCGGGCTGTCGATAAGGATACAGTGATTATAGATTTCTCGGTTGACGTAAATGGCTCCTTGGTCAAATGCCCATAGCTCTCTTTCGTCGTAGTTGTTGTCAACTGGCTTGTGAGGGATGTCACCGTACTTTCAAACCAGGGCTGAGGAGTCGTCCCGGTTGCGCCAATGGCGGTATACCTCCAATTCTCAGTGATGCCAGGCTGTGTTTCTGTACCAAATGTCTTCTCGTGGAATTTTGACCCTGTGAATGAAAATCGATGAGTTGAGTCACTCTTGAGTTACCATGAATACCTAAGAAACTAGCGTTTCTGGATGCGCCAGGTCTTAGAAAAATATGTTATGGCTTCTTCAACATAATTAGGCTTCAGGCTGAACTTAAGAATACAAGTATCCAATTGAACTTTAAAAATGTAATTTGACGAGAGCCGGAGGTGCAGTTCATCCAGAAAGGGACAGAGAAGAGACACATAACAGCTAGATACACAGCGCTATGTTGATTATCCTCTTCTATGCCCTCCTACACGTGCTATACCTGAGATACTAGGAATAACCGACAAGCACACCGTACAACCTTAGCGAGAGCCCTGCCTCGGTGGTTCCTATTTAACGTCCAAGCAGGTAGAACAGAAAAAGGGGTCAAAGTTTTTCCAGAAGTGTGAAGAACAATAGCGATAAAAGTGTTTGATTCTTTTGCGTAGATAGGCAGGCCGAGTGATTAGCTATTTAATTTAAAATTAGCACTTGTCTGCCAACCAAATGACAACTTGGAAAAAGTACCAAAAGTGTGCAGGAAATGTCTTCGCATGGAGCCCGCAAGTACCTCAACGCAAAGGTCTTACTCACGAACTGAAAGTGCTACTGCGTGTGATAGCCTTGGGCATTGGCGTAGCATGTAGCAGATGGGGGGCGATGGGAGGAGGTCAAGTATCGTTCACGTATGTTCGGGTGCGCTTACGTGTGAGCGTGTATATATGCAAACACAGGCTGTAAGCAATAGCGCAGCTTGCACAAGGTAGCACAAAGTGTAATTGCAGTCGATCTGCTGAGTGGACTCCAAAGAATAAAAAAGATTGAAGATTGTCACGACGAAATCGCATGCCAATTCACGAAGATGATAGAATCTTTTTGGGCGATGTGGAGGAGCGGGCTCGACAGAATGTTTCAGACGTACAATTGGAATAGTTCGGTAACGTCAGAAGTGCCAAAGCAGCCAGGCTGCTACGCGTAAGTATTAGTGCAATGACATGAAAAAAATTGAGAGGCAGAAACAAAAAAGAATTTTGCCAGAGTTTATATTACTCTCGTAAAGTAAAGTGCAGTTCCGCAAAACTAAACGAGTGATTCTCAGAATGTCAAGTGGTTCTTACCGCTTGATAGCATGATCACCGTCATCGCGAGGACGAGGACTCTGAGGGCAATTATGACACCAAGCACCACTGCGGTGAACCTCGAAGTATCTCTCCTGCACAAATTGCGATGTGAGGCATCAACTGAACGACACAGAACATATTAATAACACAAAATTAGTATACGTTATTACTTTGTTTTTACAAATAGTCTGTAAAATAGCAAAGTGCTGATGGTGTTGATATATTGACTGAGTTGAACATCAAGATATATGAAAGTAGCGTTTGATGTGTTAAATATAAACTGAAATAAGCAAATGATGAAGCTGAGTGTTCTGAATAAATCGCACGCCACGCTTGAAGGCTAGCGTGAGTAAGTGCTATGTTTTCCCACCAAAAATATGTAATGTTCTCACTTTGCAGTGGCCTATGCCATTTTTTTCTGTGTTCTAAATTACGTGCCCTAACTAGTACCTTTTCTTTCGGAGTAATCTGATGCCAAAGTACGCTTCCTCAATATTGATCTGTCTTTCGGAGTATTCAAGGTCCTGCGATATTAGGCACCATGGTCTTTCTTAACACTACAACTCCAAAGAAATACTTACATCACATCGTCTTTGCTTCCATCTGTAAAGGTAAACAAGAACGAAGAAAACAAGAAATACGCATATTTTCTGATCATGAGCTAGTAGTCCCATTGTGCAAGTTTTATTGTGAGTGTGCTCAGCATATCATGAAAAAAGATGAAGACAAAAATATTGTCCAGATTCATGCACTATTGCCTGTATCTCAGTAGGAGCAACTGTTAACCGTGAACGGTAGCGGCAGCTTTGTACCTGAAGCCAAACTCGTTGACTCGTTCGACGTAAGCATCATTTGGGTGGTGTTTTCCGGTAGGTACGCTGATGTGTACATCTCTGGAGTTTGGTCCGATGCATAGGGGTACATGATGGTGGTGGCACTGATGAAGAGACCTGTACAGATAAAATCGCACGAGTGTGCAGCGTGAAACTCCAGCCAATGTTTCCGGCCGAAATATCCAATGACTGACACCGTTGAGATAACAAACATAGTAATACTGCGTGCTATAGGCTTTTCTGCTATAATTTAGGCTTAAGCGTGAGCTTGTAACTAACATGACGTATAGAAGCCGCGGTAAACAACAGCGTCTACAGCCACACACTCTACTGCTTTAGACAAGTGTGATTCTATTTCAATGTAAGAGACGACAATATCTACTGAGTGAAGTCTCCACTCAGGCGACAGTCTGTACTGAGTGAAGATTTCAATGAATATGCGTTAGCAAAAACTTTCAGTGCAATCGACAACACTCGCCGAGCCGCGGCACAATCCGTGGCCGCCGCCTCCGCTCCCGAGAACGGGGCTTCTGATCTGCCGGATCGAGACACTTCGACAGACACGCAGCGACAACACAGACCACAATGGTCGTGGGGTGATCGTCTCATCACGTTCCGAGATATTACGCAACACTACAGACTGGAAAGGCGAAAGTTCCCGCCACCGCATGACAAATTAAACAGACACGATGCCGTAAGCTATCGCTTACTACAAACCCACTCTTACCCCAGCCCGGTCGTCTTACGCCACTGCTACCCGCACTTACACATTACCGATCTATGTAAAGCATGCGGGCGCAGAGAAACGCTGCGCCACATGCTCTGGGAATGCGCCGGTAACAATGGTCGAGAAACGGCCGCCGTTCGCGATGCGCCTATGGCGGCTGCCAATACCAGGCAACAGGAAGCCTCGAGCTCACTCGTTCCCGCCGCCGTCCCGTCTGCGGGAGCCGCGGGGGACCTTCTCCGTCGGCGACGCCGCCGCTGGGAGGCGGCGCTCAGAAGCTCGGAGCTCAACGACCAGCTCTGGGCTGTCCGGCAGGCCGAAGATGCCGCCCGAGTTCAGGGACTCAGCGCCGCCATCTGAGGACACCAAGACCAAGCTGCCGGCCAAGTTCTAATAAAGTTTCCTCTCTCTCTCTGCAATCGACAATGCTAAAGACGCCGACAAACTCTGACATGACGCGAACGCATGCTCATGCCGGGCATAGTGATGCGAAGGTATCGGAAAACAAACGTTTAAATTGCAGGGAAAGGAAGCAGCAAACGCAAAATGTCTATCATGTTCTCATAAAGTCTAACGACGCAAACAAACTTCGTGGTCACAGCATTAAAAGAGGCTCCAGTGGACGGTGGCGGAAGCAAACGCTTAGTTATGACCACTCGGCGACTAGCTTGAAAAACAGCAGTGCTTGCCAAGATCTAAACAAAATGTTTTTAGCTTTCTCAAATCGAGTCGATTTGCCTAAACAACCCTACTAGCCATGTTTCTCTGACTATAGCGGAAGGCTGTGTCTGACTAGAGGAAAAAAAAAGGAAATCGACGATGTGTTAACGCTAGAGGCTAAACGATGGAAGATATCTCACTAGTGGTCTGTCCGTCTCTCTTTTTCAATCCCATATACCACTCACATCTAAAATACCACACAGGTAACGCACTCACCTGCTCAACGCACAGATAAGCTTCCGCAGGACAGGAAATGGTTTAAAGACAACCGGTTTGATTCGCTACGAAATGCCGAAATTATGCTCGAGAACCGATGATATTGATAATATTGGTGCTGGCAATGATTTCTTCTTGGTAAAAAGGGGTAATAGGGGAATAAGCCTACTATTCATTGCGTGAGTTAGACGGCTAAAAACATCAATATGTGTATGAAAGCCACTGTTGTGGAGCGCTATTGAAATTTCAAGCATGTGATGTGCCTTGACGTGCAAGTAAATGTTAGTACATGAACCTTTAGTATTTCGCCTTCCTCGAAGTGTGACCACCGCTAACAGAATTTAATCCCGTTACCTTTGTCTCAGCAGCCATGGATGATCATTATTAGACCACTACTTCAGGTGAAGATAGCCCTGGAGAATGTTCACATTTTGAAAAGAGTAACAAATGAGCACACCGTAACATCTTTCTTCAACGCCCATACACGCACCACCTAATTGTCGTTCAAAACGAGACAATGCTATGACAGAAAGCGTGAGAAAAATAAACGAAAAAAAGTTGGCGTTGGCTAGGCATCCGAAGTACAAACACCCATAAAATTGTTCGCAGGGTCTCCATCCCATGGAAATACATGATGATGATGATGATGATCCTGGATACTCTGGCGCACACCCACAAAGGGGGATCGGCCAAGAACCGGGTGACAGGATCTTGACTAAAAGGCTTATGGCTGTTCAACCATAACGTAATATTGGGCTGAAAAAAATATATAGAAAGAAAAGCCCAAAAGCATAAAAGGAGTATATCTGAGCAGGGAGCGATGCAGGCAATCAGATGCCATTTGACACAGGGGTAATGGTGGGTCTAACATGATATATATATATATATATATATGTACAGGCAGAGTAACATGGCAATCACTTTGTTTCAATTATGTATTCAAATACCGCAGAGCAGACGTCGCTGTCGCTATAACCGAATTTAATGCTGCCAAACGACAAAATTACTGCCACATTCAATTCTAAACCCTATTTTTCAAGTGGACCTACCAGGTATCTTCACCGCTGATGAGAATATCGGCGACAGAACAAAAAAATGATCTATTGTTTCCATTTCTTCGCAAGTCTGACATAAACGTGACGCCTAAAGATCAACTTTATGAAAATAATAATTCAGTTGCGGAATTCTGCAACGCAATCTTGTAAAAGTAACTTCCAAGTGCCGTGTTGCACACCACTGTCTATTCCAGCGACATCTTAGATGTGCGAAATCTCGATATTTATCCAATGAGTAGCAGTCGTATTCATGCAAACAGAGGTTTCTAAACCTTATTGCTGTCGCGTAAGCCGTATCAGGCGAAATCGGGATAAGGACCGCTAAAAGATACTGTGGCTAGTGCATCCGCCATCTCATTGAGATATATGCCACGATGGCCTGGTATCCATAAGCGCTGCAGTTTTTTCAATTTTGTCGGTATGAGTTGTCGAAACATGTGCATAAGTGTTAAGTTGGCTCCTGAAGACAGAGCAGCACATACTGAAAAAGAATCTGTAATTACGACTGCTTCCGATTCGCCCAAAAGAAGTTTCCGTAGTGCCAGTACAATAGCAAATAATTCTGCTATGAATACTGGTGTGTAATCTGGGAGTCTAACCGAAAAGGACCAGTCATGGGAACGTGAGCAGATACCTGCCCCAGCTTTTTTATTTGATACGCATGCATCAGTCGCAATTATGTTGTTCATGTTCACGTGTGCCAAGTAATCCTGCAGCCGATCATTTAAATATAGAAATGGCATTTGCTTTGCATTAGAGGGATAAATATTGTGAAATTCTATCTGAATATCTAAAGTAACGTTATTGTTGAGAAAGTATGTTTGATTTTGACATTCAGTGGTTCTAGCAGCGATTGAACGAACATGATCTGTGGGCAGTGGTATTGCGACCACTAAGTTTCAAAAAATAAGCTTGGCTCTTCAATAAAAGCATAAAACGATTCTCTCTGGGGCAAAGTGTATAGTTTTAAAAGTGTTTAAAAACGGTAGACGCGCTTCCATGTACAGCACATTGTTAGCAACGAACTTAAGCAATCCAAGGCAGAGTCGTAAAGCTTCCCTTTCTAATAGTATTAGCGGTCTCATTTTATAAGTCGCTCTGCCCGAAAATAAGACACAGCTGAATTCCATGATAAGACGAATGTACATTTCATAGACCAATACCAATGTATTTCTTCGCAACACGCTTTATATGTTGCTGAGCTTGCGTTAGCACCCCATGGCTCGTGTTGCGTTGGACGCAATGTGATCGATGTGGCTTTTCCAATTTAACAAGCTGTTATATTTGATGCCTTACTATTTGAGTGAATCCACCTGGGGAATCTGCTCTGTGCCATACATCAAGGAGATGTTGACAGGATCCCTGAACGAAAACGCTAGAAGCGCGCTTTTGTTTACGTTTACAGACATTCCAATTTTTTCAAGCCATTCCACTATCATGTTCAGGTAATGCTGTAATGTCTGATAAAGTTATTGCAGATGACTTTTGTCGCAAAGAAAGCAATCTCATCTGCATACAGATATAAATGAATATCGTTATGTGTTGGAATCGAACTGAGGAAGATGTTAAACAACACCGGTGAGAGCACTGCCCCCTGTGGTACGCCACGGTATTGTAGATATCTGCTAGAAAAACAACCCCTTTAAAAGCAATAAAACTCTCTCTCCCTTATAAACTCTGGTACCCATGCTGTCGTGTAGTTTGGTAAGTGTGACATTTCCATCTGCTCCATTAGTATTTTATGCTCCACTTTGTCATACGCCTTGGCCAAATCCAGAGCAACTAATGCACAATACTCTCTTCTACGCCTAGCCAACTGTATATGACTCTCCAAATCCGCGTGCGCACACCATATGGAGCATCCCGATTAAAATGCAACTTGACTGGGGTTTAGTATAAATTTCTGCTCAATGTATTTTATTACACGTGCATTTAAAACTCTTTCAGTTTGTTTAACCAAATTAGATCTAAGAGAAATTGGCCTCACATCGTCAAGTGTATACCCAAGTCCCTGTTTTTTAAGTATCGGAATTATTTTGGAAACTTTTCAATCCACCAGAATTCAAGAATTTTTTAAAGAGTAATTAACCATATTGCAGAGATCATGTGGGGAAATGTCATATTGTACTTTTATCATTGCTGAGGTTACTCCATGTGGACCATTTGCTGTACGAGGTAAGGGCCTAACTACACCCGCTTGTTCCGTTAATGTCACCTGATTGAACTCCTCCCCTGCAATTGACTTTTCTATGTGTCTTGGCATTGTTGATTTGAATATTTCTTCTAATCCTTTAGCAACGTTTTCTAATATTTAGGTGAGTTTGCTAGGCGATAGAATTGACGAATCAATATTTTCTGGTGGTGGTATCATTTTTCTGGAACGCAAAATTTTAAGTAGCGCTTTTCTGTTGTATGGTGTTGAAAGAAAGCTGAATTTGTTAGTGTCCTAGTCATCTTTTGCTTTGCGTACTGTACGTTTAAAATCTGCTGCCACGTATTTATAGTCACACCAGTTTTTCGGGCATTAGTTGCGGATAAAATGTTTCCACGCCGCTTTACGTTTTCTATACCGCCTCATACAATCAGCGTTCCACCATGGGCTAAACGACCCGCCTGTGCCTGAAGTGATTGAAAAAGTTGACTTTTTTATTGCTCTTCTCAATACCGCACACATACTCATAGCCCGAATGTCTTCCTGCA